>NC_139659.1:19877448-20002448 GCF_951799395.1 Argentina silus | reverse complement strand
TCAAATTTGACACGGTTAACTTTAGCGTATAAAATGTGGTCGCTTCTGGTCGCTTTGAAAACAAAGACAGAGTATGAATCATATGTCACATTATCAAAAACGATATATGAAAACAAAGCAGAGTCCCCACTTTACAGCTTGAGAGAGAGAGAGAGAGAGAGAGAGAGAGAGAGTGAGAGAGAGAGAGAGAGAGTGAGAGAGAGAGAGAGAGAGAGAGAGAGAGTGAGAGACAGAGAGAGAGAGAGAGAGAGAGAGAAAGAGTGAGAGAGTGAGAGACAGAGAGAGAGAGAGAGAGAGAGTGAGAGAAAAAACAGTTGGAGTATTCCATTCAATCATACAAAACCTGACATGTAACATTATTGTCAACTAAATCCATCGGCTCATATCAGACAGGGCTGAGAACCAGATACTGTGAAACGCACCTGCTGCTCTGTTCTTGGTTTCATAGGCTTCTTCTATAGCAATAATAGATGGGTTTTATTTATTTATTTTTTATTTAACTTTTATTTATACAGGGGATATACACTGAAACCAAGGCCTCTTTTGCAGGTGCACCCTGACCACAATATGTACGCAATAACAAAACAACACATTAAAAATACAACATAGTTCCAGACAGAAATCAATACATCATATAAAACCACAATATATTACGAGAAATAACACATCCTTCACCAAGGAGGTCCTCAAATAACACCCCAAACCGCCCGAGCAGCAGCAGAACGTCCAAATGAAATGTTTTCTGTAGATTGTTTCAGCAGTGAAGTGCAACGTGAGGAGGATGAAACACACAAACACAGCGTTTGGTCATGGACACCACCCCTGTCAAGGTTGAAGTATTGGTTGAAGAGCCGCAATAGGAGATGTCCAAGACGTCAATGAAAAACAAAACATCATTAGCTGTTCCAACCTTTTGATACCCATTCAGATCATTGCCAAAGAACACATTTTCCATTGTGTCCTACTGCAAATCAGCATGCAATACTAGACCCCAAAACTGGGACATGTCAACAAATACTTTCCACACCAGGGGAGGCTGGTGGAGGTAGAAATCAGAGGATGGGCTCGTTGGAATGGAAGGAATGGAATGAGGAATGGAAATATTCCAACAACATGTTTGATCGTTCCTCGTTCCTCATTCCATGCATTAAAATGAGCCCGTCCTCCGATTTCCACTTCCACCAGCCTCCACTGTTCCACCAATGGGGTTGAGGCAATGCCACAGCAGCCACATAGGAGTGTGGGTGATGATGTCCCTTTGTCTTTATTTGGTTTAGTGATCCATTCTTTCCTGGCAGAGGCTGTATTCTGTGGAAGAGTTCAGCCACAGGACACTGTGATCTAAGCTGTCCAACACACTTCAGTCTAACTCCTAATACCACCGGTCCACTCCTAGCACTGGGGGAATAGCTGACAGCAGGGGGGAGGCTGGCGGAGGTAGAAATCAGAGGACTGGTTCATTGGAATGTATGGGACGGAATGGAATGAGGAATGGAAATACACTGTACTCCCCACGTGTGTTTGATATCGTTCCTCATTCCATTCCGTGCATTACAAAGAGCCCGTCCTCCGATTTCTACCTCCGCCGGCCTCCCCTGGCTGGCAGTCTGCAAGAAGAAGACAAATATGAAGTGACAGAAGAAGTGTAGGTTTTAATACAACGATATCATACTACCAAAATGTCGGTTGTACAGATGTCTCAGGTCTCATCGAGGAGTACAGTATATTTCAATATTTTAATCTAGTTTCTGATCAATACATCGGGCCTAATTAATTTAGTGCTCCAAATAAAGACAAAAAATGGTAACGTCATCCAAGAACCTCTGTGGCTGCTGTTTGGCTTGGTCTCAACCCCGTTTGTGGAAAGTAATTAGTTTAGTGTGCTGATGGGATCGATGAAGTTGGAATGTTCTAGTTCAAGTTCAAGTTCAAGTTTATTTGTTATTACATCATACGCAAGTACACAACGCAATGAAATGCTTAAGGCAGAGCAGCTCTGCAACATCAATCAGCATCCACAATACAGTATAACAAGTAAAAATACAAACATAATCCTAACCATACATGTAAACATAAATATAAGCACTAAAATTGTACTAAAAATAAGTAACAGTAAATAACAAAAAAAATATTGAGAATATACAGAGTTATGTGCCCAGGGTTTGGGGAAGACCTGGGAAGGGTTAGGGTTAGGGTTAGGGTTAGTCCTGTCTCTGATGTACAGCTGCAGGTGACTCACAGGACTCTCTCATTGCGTGGCTTAGTTAGGTGATCACAAGGCTTCCAATTTGGGGTCAACCCTTTATGGTGAAGACGAGTGACCCAGCACAGCATGTTCTAATAGCCTAATGACCCTCTAAACCAATCCCATGCTAAACCAATCAATGCTTTTCAGACCACAGCCTGACTCAGAGAAGTCAGACAGCCAGACACGTACATCTGATCAGAGGTGTGAAGTGTGCTATTGGATAGTGGATATTTATATGAATATCCCTCCCTCCCCCCCTCCCTCCCTCCCTCCCTCCTTCCCAGAACTAGTGTTCTGTCAACATCCATAGGGCTGTTTTCAACTCGACCCAATGTTTTAATAAACAGTTCTGACTGGACCTCGACCCAATGTTCTAACAAACAATACTGACTGGAATTTATACAAGGGCTCTGTAGCTGGAGACTCCACTGTGTGTCTGTGTATCCAGTTATAGAGTTATCCTATCAGCATTCTTACACTGTAACACACACACACACACACACACACACACACACACACACACACACACACACACCCCCAGGTGAATGATCCCTCATTCACAAAGGACGATAAACATCTATGGTATGGGATCAGCGTATCCCAGTGTGTGTATCCATTTCACAAAAACAGGGAAGGGGATCTGTGTGTGTGTGTGTGTGTGTGTGTGTGTGTGTGTGTCTGTGTCTGTGTGTGTGTGTGTGTATGTGTGTATGTGTGTGTGTGTTTTCACGCATGTGTGTGTCTATGTGTGTGTGTGTGTGTGTGTCTATGTGTGTGTGTGTGTGTCTATGTGTGTGTGTCTATTTGTGTGTGTGTGCGCACGCGCGTGTGTGTGTGTGTGTGCGTGCATGTGCGTGTGCGTGCGTGCATGTGTGCGTGTGTGGCAGCTGCACAAAAGGCGCCAACTGGAAAAGAAGAGTGTGTCTCCGGTGTCCTCGCGTGGTCGAGATGCCGGCTAGATTCCCCCCGCGCCAATTTAGGTAAAAGGTGTCTTGGCACAGCGACCACTTCCTCTGCCCATGACCTCTCCTTGGGCCGGTCCACCTGCCAGCGCCCAAAAAGATTCCCTTAACCTCTTAACACACTGGGATACCAGTGGTCCCATGCCACCGTCGTACCGTGGTTAGTGAAGAAGGGGAATAAAAACACTGAAGGACGGAGAAAGGACCGGACGGTTTTGGAAGAAAGACGTTTATTCCCAACTACAACTTCAGACGGTTCTGGACGTGATAGAGCAGACTCTACACAAGTGGTCGCATGACCAACGAACATTAACAAGTTAACATTACTTTATATCTGACTCCAAAAGATATGTTATGGTAAATAATGATTGATAATGATTTGATCATCCCTGTGTGACATGTCGGACCCTAGATTCCATGAAGGATACCCAAAATGCTACCACCATGCTCTCCAGTTACAATGAATCATGAGGAGTTTATGCTTGGTCCAATACCTGAAGTCAGTGACTCGACCCTCTGCGTTGTTAACCTCTTAAACTCCATGCCCTATTTGACTCATTTCTGCCTAAAAACCAGACCCAAACTAAACTGCTTATAACATTACAAATATGATGATCAGATGCAAAAGCAGGATGCCATTTGATAGGTAACACCTTGAAGTTTTGTGTGGATATGCTCAGATCATAGTTCAATAACATCCTACACACACATCCTACACATAACCACACATGGTCCTCTGTGGCTCAGTTGGTAGAGCGTGGCGCTAACAACGCTTAGGTTGTGGGTTTGATTCCCACTGGGACCATATATACTGAAATGTACGCACTCACTGCAATGTAAGTCGCTTTGGATAAAAGCGTCAGCTAAATGGCTTATATTATTATATCGACAAACAGATAAAGTAAACCATTATCAAATTAATCATCAAATGAAAGCAGAATTTGGGCCCCGTGGATCTTGAGAAATGCTGGAGTCTCAATGAAGCTGACTGAAACTTGGGAGTTGTGTAACCTCTCTTGCAGGATCAAGGGTAGCAGTGGTAAAAGGCTCCAGACTCTCTGGGGTTTTGAGCCAATTGTCAACAGTAGAGATGGCAACGCTTGATATGGAAGGTCCTCTAATCTGTGATAGGTTTCATTCATGAGGCTCTATTCATTCGTTCGTGCAATTCATAACTGCTGAAATTGCCTCAAACACTGAAACAGAAAAGCTCGCAATTTAGAATGGAGTCCAATAGAGTGGAGCGATGAAATGGAACTGGCTGTCAGCCAACTTTCTGACAGTCACACTTTTAGGGCTATTTAAAAAAAAAAAACAGTCCCTTAGCACAAAGGGAGCTGACTGGGAGCTGCTTCCCTCCCTCCCTCCCTCCCTCGCTCCCTCGCTCCCTCGCTCCCTCCCTCCCTTCCTCCCTGCCTCCCTCCCGGCCTCCCTGCCTCCCTCCCTCCCTCCCTGCCTACTTCCCTGCCTCCCTCCCTGCCTGCCTCTCTCCTTCCCTCCCTCCCTCCCTGCCTGCCTCCCTCCCTGCCTCCCTCCCTCCCTCCCTCCCTAGCTGGGTGTTTTTGCCTTGGCTGACATTGGAGAGCCCTGCGGTCACAGCAGTTGTCACTGTGAAACATCCCTTCATCTTCTGAAGCCACCGCAGGGAGCTGCCTCCTCTATGGCCTGGCCCCAGCTGCTCTGGGATGTCACACACACACACACACACACACACACACACACACACACACACACACACACACACAAACACACACACATGGGCACACACACGCACACACACACACACACACACACAGGCATGCACACACACACACAGACACACACACACACACACACACACACATACATGGGCACAAACACACACACTTGCTCACACACACACTTGGGCGCACACACACACACACACACACACACACACACACACACGCACACACACACACTCACACATATACACACACACACACGCACAAATACACGCACTCACACACACACACACACACACCCACAGCTCATTACAACATGAGTTGACAATATTATCCCTCTGATCTCATGCACATTAGATGCTGCTATTAGATGCTGCATTCATGGACGCCCTCAAGAAACATGTCTACTCAGATAATGACCTGCACTAATGGAACCGTGCGCTCTCCAAATCCAGCTCGGATACGTTCAACCCTCTCCCATCTGTCAGTGGAGTTTCAGGAAGGTTTCGAGGGGAGTATTTTGGAGTAGCACTCTCTCAGAAACATCTTAAAGGTTAGGTACCTCTCTATCTTAGGCTCGTAGCTATGGAAACAACGGAAGCCTTGTGACGCTGAGGGTCTCATCTCTGTACAGAGAGAACATCTGTCCTCTACGGCCAGGCCTGGGGGGTGTGTGTGTGTGTGTGTGTGTGTGTGTGTGTGTGTGTGTGTGTGTGTGTGTGTGTGTGTGTGTGTGTGTGTGTGTGTGTGTGTGTGTGTGTGTGTGTGTGACCGAGAGGCAGGACCCCTCATAGGGCCGCATCCCATCCAGACCATTAGGATATCAAGTTTCACTTCTCATTCCTTCCAACCAAAAGGTCATTCATGGGTGTGTGTGTGTGTGTGTGTGTGTGTGTGTGTGTGTGTGGTGCATGCATGTGTGTGTGTGTGTGTGTGTGTGTGTGTGTGTGTGTGTGTGTGTGTGTGCGCACGTGTGTGTGTGTGTGTGTGTGTGTGTGGTGCATGCATGTGTGTGCGTGTGTGTGTGTGTGTGTGTGCATGAGTGTGTGCATACAGTGCGTGTGTGTGTGTGTATCTTCTGTCACAATGCTCCTATCTTTCCAAAAACACCGATTGGGTAACAATTTGCATATATTTAAAAGAAAAAACCAAGATGGCGCGATCCGACATCTCCTCCATTCTCTACGCCCTGAGGTAGGGGCAGGAGGGATCACAGCTTTGACATTGGTGGTCTTGACACACTTACGTAGGATGAGACAGGTGAGGGTGATCGACGTGGACTAGAGACGTGTGAACACACGGAGCACAGACACTCTCTCTACACAACAAATGCCAGTGCCATGGTTTCAATAGAACTCAACCTCTTAAGCTCCACAGACTCAAATTTGATTATTATTTGATTATTCAATTCATGATTGTTTAGTTTAACTCCTTGTCATATGTAGGATGTTATTCTGAACTATGATCTGAGCATATCAAGGTGTTACCTATCAAATGGCATCCTGCTTTTGCATCTGATCATCATATTTCTAATGTTATAAGCGGTTTAGTTTGGGTCTGGTTTTTAGGCGGAAATGAGTTTAAGGGGCAAAGAAATACTCTGACAGAAATCTACAATGGCCATTTCAACCATCCATTAACATTCATAAAATCAGCTTCATCAAGACTGATACCAACTACCCTGCACAGGCAATCAGAAATAAAAGGCAGTGTTCCGACGTTGAATGGGGTGGAACTGTATCTAGCCTGTGAGACCTGTGGGGACAGGCCTTCCTATTGTATAGTCCTGAAGTATCACGGTTCTAATATCAACATGCCCCTGGGTTAAGATCTAGTGAAGAGGTGGGGAGAGAGAGAGAGAGAGAGAGAGAGAGAGAGAGAGAGAGAGAGAGAGAGAGAGAGAGAGAGAGAGAGAGAGAGAGAGAGAGAGAGAGAGAGAGAGAGAGAGAGAGAGAGATCCCACAGCAAAAGAGACAGAGAGAAAGAGAGAGAGAGAGAGAGAGAGAGAGAGAGCGATCCCATGACAAAAGACATTTAACACAGTTCCTCCTTTCTTTCTTTCTTTCTTTCTTTCTCTCTCTCTTTCTTTTGGTGTTTCTTTTCTTCTCTTGGTGATTTAATAGCAGGTAGGGCTGGCGCCACTCTCTGTCTCCCACTGCTGTATCAACACGCCTGCTGAGGCTCATTAAACACCCTGCTGGTTTCATACCTTGTCAAGTAGAGCCTTCAATCACGCACGCACACGCACACGCACGCACACACACACACGCACACACATACATACACACACATACACACACATACATACAGACATACATACATACACATACACACACACACGGACATGCACACACAAGTATACACACACACACACACACACACACACACACACACACACACACACACACACACACACACACACACACATAGCAAGGCCCCAGGAGCAAGAAGAGGAAAAGGTGTGGGTGAGAGAGAGGAGAGAGAAGACAGACAGAGAGATGTCAGCAGTGTGGGATGTATTCTTCCAGGCAGGTGGGAAGTCTTTAATCCATCGGTTGAACTTGAATAACAAGTTGTCCAATGTGACAGTTATTTAATGTTATTTTTTAGCACAATCACGAAAAAACATGAAAAATGTCCTCTCCTCCTTTCCCCCCTTCCCCCCTTCCCCTCTTCCCCTCTTCCCTTTCCCAGCCTAGCCTAATCTGTGCGTACATGGCTGTGTGTGTGCGTGCGTGAACTGTACCCCTGATGACCAGGGGTACAACACACGCACGCATACGCACACACACATACAGCAACATCCTATTGGACGACGTCCTCTGATCCATGAACACCAGCCTGTGTCAGGTCAGTTTCTGACTGGTCTATCGATCCTGGAAGGGTTCCAATGGAGACTCGGCTTGGGGCGGTGCCTCTTACGTCACAGAGCAGAACCGTCACAACACTGGGCCCGCGGGTCACAGACTCGCTGAAGGAGTTAGCAATCACATGTTCAAGTGCTCGAGTTTCCCTCTCTGAGCAAGCTCAGAATAAGCCAATGGGGAGCTGCTTAATCCTACACTAAATCCTGGTGGGAATCTCAGAGTTTCTGAGGAGCGCTTGAATGCACCATGGGCCAGCTGGTCCACCTAACCCTAGCCTGGCTCTCTAGCCCTAACCCTAGCCTGACTCTGTAGCCCTAACCCTAGCCTGGCTCTCTAGCCCTAACCCTAGCCTGGCTCTCTAGCCCTAACCCTAGCCTGGCTCTCTAGCCCTAACCCTAGCCTGGCTCTCTAGCCTTAACCCTAACCTGGCTCTCTAGCCCTAACCCTAGCCTGGCTCTCTAGCCCTAACTGGCTCTAGCCAGCCAGTTCCTGCTATACCAAGCTGCTCTGTCTCTGTTGTTGTTTGAGAATGGAATGATGTTGTGTTGTTTGCCAAGGCTATCACAGGACTAAACCCTTTCCCTGGCCTTGAACGTGGATTGCATTGCGAGGTTGGACAGAAAGCCCTCATAGGCTAAAGCCGATTGAAACAAATGTCAAATAAGGTATCACAGGTCACAGGTCACAGGTCACAGGTAGGGCACAATGTAACAGTGACGACTGTGGGGCTACTTCACCCCCGGAGTAAGGAGCAACACAGGTAGGTTGTTCCCTGTATCTCATCACTCTCAGTTTGAATTCCTGTTCAGTGCTGCTGACTTGGCTTCCCTAGTCCTCCTCTGCAGGGTCGTGAGGTTGGTGAGGCTTCATCGCCCCCCGGTGGTGGTCGATGGTGATGTCCTCTACAGAACAGGAACGATGAAAGGATAAGAATCTCTCATGAACAGAAACTTGCTGAACGGGCAGAAGTCCCATTTCAGTTGGAGATAAGAGTGAGCTGTGACAGAGGGAGAGTCAATCTGAAGGTGAGCGAAAGAATACATTTAACAAATCAGCCAAAACATGGCTTTTCTTTTCACACCCGTTTGTGCTAAAACAAGTAGATATTGTTGTGAATTTGAACACACATTATTTCATGTTCTGTAAACATCCATGTTTGGAGAATCTGTGTGTGTGTGTGTGTGTGTGTGTGTGTGTGTGTGTGTGTGTGTGTGTGTGCGCGTGTGTGTGCGCGTGTGCGTGCGTGTGTGTGTGTGTGTGTGTGTGTGCGTGTGTCTGTCTGTGTGTGTGTTTGCTCTGCAACGCCACTTCCTGGGTGAGCAGGTCATGGTTTTAAAGAAGGTTTTAATAAGCCTCTAGTTGGTCTTTGTGGCTCCTTTGTCAGACGAGTCTAATGAGTACATCCTCATTTAGGCCCAGCGAGCTGCTGAAACCACCAAGCCTCTGGCTGCTGCTGCTCTGTCATTACTCACACACACAACAGTCAGCTAGAGTTTACAAGAGGGAGACGTGTGGGTGTTGAAAAGATCACAAATTCCTATTAGAGCACTTTCACAAGTCTTAAAATGAGAGAGCGAGAGAGAGCGAGAGAGAGCGAGAGAGAGAGAGTGCGTGTGTGCGTGTGTGCGTGCGTGCGTGTGTGCGTGCGTATGCACTCATGAGTGCAGTGAAGTGGTCCAACCAGGATCTGGATCAACTTGGTGAACTAAGACCCCTCACTTTGATGTTGTTAGAGAAACAATAGTTGCATGGCCGTTACAAAGCAGACAGTCCTTTTTATTATAAAAGTTAACAGCAATGTACAAATGATATTAACAGAACAATTTACAAATAGTGCAAGAAGGTAATTACATCAGAACAGTTGTTTGATGTTATGAGTTAATATACAATAATGATGACAGATGTTATTAGTTATTAGTTATTTTCTTCTGCTTTTGGCACTTATTCTTACAGAACGTTTACTTGCAATGACTGTGATGTTGATTCATTTACTTTCGACGAATGTACTCATTATAATGACTCAAATGACAAATGTACATGTAAATGCAATGTGACGGTGTAATGTCATAGTGAATATCTAAATCAACTTTATTGACAAAAAAGTATGACACAACCAGAAAAGGACATGCAGTATTACTGTGGCAACAAGCAGACCGTGGAGAAACCATCGTGCCTTTCAGCTCAGACAGAAGAGCACAAACACTTCACACATCAAAGACTGTTAGGCTGAGGAGACCCCTGTTAGGAACAGTAGTTTTTTTTACATTGCATCCAGACTGACTCCTACATGCAAGAATCATCTGGTCCCCCTCCACATCACAGAACCTAACACGGCGTGTTCCATATTAGTGGTAGAAGTCTGCTGTTAGGATGTGTGTGTCAATAAACCCACAGACACTCATTAGAGCCCACAGTTAAAAGCACTCACCAAGTGTTAGCGATGACGCTAGCTTTCTCTGGCTCAAGGATCAAAACATGGGGCTAGAGAAGGGTTTCATAAAGCGAACCGTGATATGCTGATACGGTACACATGTTAAATGTAGCCTCAGTCTAAGATCAAGTGCGTTCGAGTAGCACTGTAGCACTTCACAGTCTGGTTAATGCAGCACATGTATAATTCATTAGAGTGAATCAAGTCTGTTTCTGAGTCTTTGCTAAACATATGCTCCCTCATCAACAGCTGCAGCGTGGAGCTGGCGTGGTGGGATGAGGGTGTTTGTATTCTGACAGGGAACCACCTGGTTCTGACGGGGAAACCTGGAGGACGAGTGAGGAGTGAGAAGGTGCTGCTGGGAAGGACGGGTCGGCGGATCCACTGGACCAGGGGAGGCTGGTGGAAGTAGGAGTCGGAGGAACGGGCTTGTTGTAACGTATGAAACGGAATGAGGAACGGTATCGTTCCATGAGTTACAATGAGCCTGACCTCCGTTTTTAACCTCCAGCAGCCTCCACTGATGTGGACTATAGCAGTCATGGGATCATCGTCAGGCTACATTTAAAGTGCATTTTTCGCAGAGTCTTAATACACGTCACAGTAAAAGAAAAAGACAGAAAAAAGAACAGATAAACAAACCTAAGACAAGAACAAACAACATAAGAACAGACAGAACAGACAGAACAGACAGAACAGCAGAACAGACAGAACAGCAGAACAGACAGAACAGACGGAACAGCCGGAACAGTCAGAAGAACCAGAACAGACAGAACAGACAAAACAGCAGAACAGACAAAACAGCAGAACAGACAGAACAGACAAAACAGCAGAACAGACAGGGCAAGAATAGTGTCTAGAAATTAGGACTTTCACTTTGATACTCTGTGGATGGCAGAGGAGGCTGGTGGAGGCAGATGCATTACAATGAGCCCGTCCTCCGATTCCTACCTCCACCGGCCTCCCACAGTGGATGGGCTTGTTCCCCCGGGTTGTACCTGAACGTGTCCCTGAGCCTCTGGTCTTCCAGACACCTCCTGCATAGACAATAGATGATGAGGACCAGCAGACCTCCACCGACGGTCCCCAACACCCCGCCCGCCACAGAGTCCCTGAGGAAGACGCAACACACTCTATTCAGGTCCCACCTCCATCCACGGGCCTAATTACACACTGTGTTTTATGGATTGTACCTCACAGATTATGATTGACCCTCTGTGACATAGGCAAACAAAACAAGCCACTATTGACTTGCTTATTGACTGACGCTTGGCGTTTCTGCTGGGCCTTTATCATGGAAAGCTGGCAAGGAAAGCTGTCTCTCCATCTGATGTAGCCAGATACACACAAACTGCTGATTGTGCTACACAATTAGCAGCTGCGTGCTAGTGATCCTTCTGCTGTTGAGTGTTTATGCTGTAATAATGACCAGAGTGGTTCAGCAGAGGCCATGTCATTTACAAGTCATCATTATTCAGATAAACAATGCGGGCCATGATACACAGGCTGACACACACACACACACACACACACACACAGGCACACGCTCGCACACACGCAGGCGTGCGCACACACACACACAAACAGGATGGACGATGATACATCCTATCTGTCATGAATACTTCATGTAAACATGTATCAAACATCTGCGCTCTTGCACAATGATACAGTGACACATTCAAGCGGGGATCTTATCTAATGAGCATTTGGCCATCTTCAATGAAGTTGCTGCTATGATAGGTCGATGGACATCACAGGATGTCACCTTGGAGGAGTGCTAAAGAGCAATTCTGATGCAGAGAACTCTTTCTGTTAGGATAATCAGCTGTTCCCATCTGATCTGAGTCTTTCGTATCCCCTTCCTGTTTACATTGCTGATGCAGTGAGTGGGCTAGCCTAGCCACGTCATGCTAACAGAGATGGAACCTCCAGTTGTTTAGACAAGACCGCTTCCAGGCAGGAGTGCTTATGTTGTTGATGTCATCCTTTTTTAGTTCATCGACCAACGCTTTATTGACTTCAATGAGGAGTTAATGAGAGGGGTTTGTCAACAAAGTGACGCTGATGCACACCATAGCATCCAAAAGGTTTACAGGGCCAGCTAAACAACAACAGCATCATCTAGAAGGTTTACAAGGCCAGCTAAACAACAACATCATCATCTAGAAGGCTTACAGGGCCAGCTAAACAACATACAGTTCACCATAATTTGCCAGGAAATGAGTATGGTCATCAGGAGGGCGCCCCCTTGTGGTATGGTAGACAACTTCTGTCTACTGAAAGGAAGGGAGATGGAACAGCCAATACATGTTATGGTCACCTTTGGTGTGTATTAAAGTACAAAATCATTGTTGAATCATTGTTAAGCCGAATGATACTAGTTGTAGTAGTATGTGTGTTTAGTATGTGCAATAGAGCAGCATGTACATATATATATATGCCATTTAGCTGACACTTTTATCCAAAGTGACTAACATTGCAGTGATTATATTTTTCAGTATATATGGTCCCAGAGCAGGAATCAAACCCAAAACCTAAGCGTTGTTAGAGCCATGCTCTACCAACTGAGCCACAGAGGACCATGTGTGTTTAGTATGTGTAGTAGGGCAGTATGTGTGTTTCGTCATGTTTACATTATGGTCTCTCTATTAAATGGCTCGATATTTCTCATCCTGACAGATCCTGAAAGAAAAACATTGTTTTTAAAACACGTTTTCCTGGAAGGCCATCAGTCCATTGAGTTGTTCGACAATTTCATAACAAGTCCTATTTCGCCCTCTAGTGGTACGGTGAAATAATGTGCTTCAAAACGTTCCTGACCATTCAGGCCTATTATCATCAATGTAATTTCTGGATTGATCAAATAAGTTTGTTGCGTGGACTATCCAGGATAAATAAATAAATGAAAAAGAGAGAGAAATCGTTTAGTCAGCAGACACATACATGTCAAACGTACCTGTTGATCTGATTGGGCAGGCTATCTTGCTCTGTCCCGTTGGACACCTGGAAGGAGGTGGAGGATGTTGGAGATGGTCGTCCTGAAGGATGACGTGGGAAATGGTGATAGGAGATCATTAGACATATACAGTCAATCGTGTTATTTAATGGAAGTAACTCCAACGCGCTTTGTACAAATAGTATTGGTGGAGAAGATCAATCTTGAATCGAGCTTGATCGTTGGTATTGGATTAAAGATATGGAAAGAGAGCATACAGTATGCCATTGAAAACACAGAGATAGTGGTGTATCTATCTCTGTAGTTGAAATTTGTCCTAACAAGGGGAAAGTTGTCCCCTTGAACACAAGGTGTGTGCGTCCCGTTATAGATGTGTTCCCATGACAACATCACTCACCTGGTATGATCTTGATGATCGGCGACCTGAGGACAGCCTCTGATTGGTCGAAGCAGGTGGTCTGGAATGAGTGGGTGACTCCCTCAGTCAGGTTCATAACAGGGACGCAGCCTGAACTGGGAGATGAAAACATGACCATATTTATTTATTTATTTATTTATTTATTTATTTATTTATTTATTCATTCATTCATTCATTCATTCATTCATTCATTCACATCATGTACCATGATGTCATACAGTAGGACTGCATCAGGTAACCTGATTCAGGTTTCAGGTTACATCTTAACTGTCCCTCCTAAAGACCTCATCATCCCCACTACCCCCCTGTATAAGTTTCTCTCCTGAAAATAAATGTTAAAAAAAAATATATATCTCCCTTTTTTTATAGCATTGTGACTGCCTATAGCCCCTGGTCCTAGCATGGAGGAGCACCCCCCCTGCCCCCCCCCCCCCCCCCCCCCCCCCGAGGACACCATCCTCCAATCACTGGGCTTCAGCAGGTGAACTGATGTTTTTCAGGATGAATCTCTGCCTGTTGCCCTGAATCTAGTTCAGAGACTTCAGAATTATCCGTGGACCTGCTCTTGTGAGGGATCCGACTCCTGCTGCTTCGACTACTGGCCACCAGAGGCCACTATTGACCCTTTTTGTTATTTTCCTTGTGCACCTCACTTTGGAGTAATTAGTGACACCTGTGTCTTATTTTCTCCCCAGCATATAAGCTTGGCTCTTTCATTACTTTGTGTTCAGTCTTGAACTTATATTCCTGTATGTACTCGGGCTACCTTGCTAATGTAAGTAAAGTCTATGTTTTGATTATTGCAACTTTGAGTTATGCCTCCTTCCTGCACTTGGGACCACCTGAAACACCATTACAGTGTCACGGGAGCCTCTGCTGTCAATGATTGTCTCAACAGATAGTAGTGCTCCCTAGAGGTCAGAGTGAAAGCTCTTGGCCAATGGTGGCTCTCCGAGGCCCTGGGGTGAGCCAGCTCCAACTAGACCACAGCACCAAAGAGGTTCTGAGTGAGATTCTGGTCTTTTAAGACAAAGAATGAGCGGACAGACTCAGCTGGGACGAGGGTGTCAGATGAGTCCCTCGCTGCCTGTGAGTTTGTGGAGGACACACTGGCATGGTTGTTTCCTCGTCATCAGAGAGTTTGTGTGTGTCTCCCAGTAGAATTCTCAGAGGCAGGCCACTGAGGAAGTGAGATACTTTCCCAGCGAGGTGAGTTCTTCCCACCAATCTGGGTCAACTACCAGCAGGGGTTCGCAAATGTGATTTTTACCAACTGCAGTACATCACCTCCTCTGTCACCTGCCAGTGCTGACTTTTCAGCATTAGACCTTGTTGGCACGTTTGTGAATGGCGTTAGGAGCCTGTTCCAGGATGTAGAGTCCTCGCCCAGACCCAATGTGCTGCTGACATACTCCTCAGGGGAAGTGTGCTCCTCAGGGGAAGTGTGGGAGGTTCTGAGGCCTCTGAGGTGTCACTGGCTAGTGGGCCTAGTGTTGATGAGGTGTCGGAGGTGAGACTTTGGTCTACAGCACTGAGCATATATAGAGATCCGCAGAGGAAGCTGAGGGAATTCTTTACTCAGAGTGAGCAAGCTGCTGATTTTAGTATTGTACATTTTACATTGGTTGGCATTCTGCGGACAGCAAAGCAAGAATTTCATTGTACAGGGAAACGTGTTTTCTACTGTGCATATGATAATAAACACTTTGAATCTTGAATCAAAGCCAAAGTGCATCCATGGCTAGGGTTAGAGACAGCATTAGCCAGGTCATTGTCACCATTCAGGGTGGCATGGTGCCAAGGTCAGAGGAAATGGACACCTCAGTGGAGCTCCCCATGAGCTTGAGAACTGGAGCTTCTAAAACACAGAAGTGTTCCCCACTCAAGAGGATGCTCATGGCTGCAAACAGACTTGGCCTATGTCATGGCATTCCATTCCTTTTGATTGTGTATTTATCATATCTCATTAACTTGTTATGCTGGGGATTATGTAACTAGGTAAGTGATCTTAAAAAAATTAACTAGTAAAAAAAAAAAAAAAGTAACAAAAGTAACTAGTGATTACAGCAATATGGTAGCTAAGCACGTTTACAGCTATGCATAGACATGTAATCATAACAGGAATCATATACAAAGTTATATAAGAAATCATTAGAAATATGCATTAGGTAGAAATCATATATTGCTCTCGTGACCTGCACCTTGGCAGTAGAAATATGTCCATCTCCTGTCTCCCCTCAATGGCCATAAGCAGTGCACACTGGGTAATCTGGCCGCCCCCGCCGTCCCATGTGACCAGGATGTCAGTGTCAGAGGTCACCTGTATCTCCAGGGTAACCTGATCATCTGTCACTACAAAGTATGAAAGCATGAAAAAATGTGTTCATTAGAATGGGAATTTGTTACAAAAGGGAATGAAACTACCTTGCAATAATACAGTTGGCTTCAAGCTGACACAATACATCTACAATACATGTTATATGATAATTCAATGGTCCTTTTCAGATTAATGGTTAGGAAGGAAAGGAGACAAGGAAAGGAAGTAAATGAGGAAGAGACTGACAATTGGCCTTGAACGTAATGATAGAGAAAATGTGCACACTCTACTGCCACACATGTGACTGCTATCATTTAAGCACAGTGTCTGTCAGGATTAACACGGTTTAGACACTGCTCTGCTTTCCACGAACCTCTCCAGTAACCTGCTGCTTCTGTCTCTGGGGTGTTAGAGTAGCAGGCACCAGCTGGGACTGACTGAGCAGTGGAGGCTGGTGGAGTTAGAAACCATAGGATAGGCTCATTGTAATGCATGGAATGGAATGAGGAACGGCGCCAAACACACATGTTGATACCATTCCTCATTCCGTTCTATGCGTTACATTGACAGGTCCTCCGTTTTCTACCTCCACCAGCCTCCCCTGACTGAGGGCTATATGTGTTCATTCCCCTGAGGGAATACATGAGTCAACAACCACTACTGGAGACACAGAGATACTGTGCCGACTTTAAATGAGCATCTAACTGTCTCGAGACTAGACCCAGCCTACCAGAGTGTACTATAAGTGTGGACTATACCTACAACCTCCCTCTGCTCAGTGACATTGCACTGCACTCTTGCATGTTGATGTTGCGGAGCTGCTCTGCCTTAAGCATTTCGTTCCATTGTATACGGTACTAGTCAAAAGTTTGGACACAAACTTGCCAAGAGTGTGCAAAGCTGTCATCAAAGCAAAAGGTGGCTACTTTGAAGAATCTAAAATATAAAACATATTCTGGTTTGTTTAACACTTTTTTGTTTACTATATAATTCCATACGTGTTCCTTCAGAGTTTTGATGTCTTCAATATTAATCTACAATGTAGAAAATAAGAAAGAAAGAAAAACCACTGAATGATAAGGTGTGTCCAAAGTTTTGACTGGTACTGTACTTGTATATGATGTAATGGCAAATGAACTTGAAGTTGATGTCATCATATTAGACATGGACGCTGCCAGTGCACCTGACAGAAGCCTGAACTAGAAAAACAAGCAATCTGGATTCATCACTGCAATTGCTGTGTATCTCATTGCCTTTCCTGAGAGAGACAGGACTATTGAACCCACTAATGGCTGTTATGGCAATGATTCAAACTATTCATTCATTAACACTGCAAAGATAAAGACAGCTCTCTTTGATCCAGTTGTGTCTGGCATACACCAGCTCCTAGTGAGTTTACCAATTATCATAATCCATATGAACCGATCCACACATTATAAAGACATCTGGAGCACACCTCTTATTAGCACAATATGCTGTCCATTTAGATATGCAGCTCTTCAAGAACATTTAGATATGCAGCTCTTCAAGAACATTTAGATATGCAGCTTATTAAGAACATCCACTGTCACTCACCTGTGTAGCTTCCATGGACATCACATGGCACAAATACAAGGAGTCCAACCATTAATACTAAGCTGGGTGTAGACATAGTCACCTGTTCCGATGTATACATGCGGGGTATAACCTAGGAGCTGCCAGCTGGCATCTCTGAGAGGTGTGTGAGGGAGAGGTATGTGTGTGTAACCAAATATAGGGTTGTCCATGGTGCATTGCTCCCTGAGGACCCTCCACCTGTTGTGCTGTGTGACAAGTTGATGATGCCTGTTATGGAGCCAGTAACAACCTAGGGAGAATAAGGGAGCATCTACCTGTCTGTCTACCTGGGCTAGGAGATAGCAGCTACCTGTCTGTCTACCTGTGGTAGGAGGGCTAGGAGGTAGCATCTACCTGTCTGTCTACCTGGGCTAGGAGATAGCAGCTACCTGTCTGTCTACCTGTGGTAGGAGGGCTAGGAGGTAGCATCTACCTGTCTGTCTACCTGGGCTAGGAGATAGCAGCTACCTGTCTGTCTACCTGTGGTAGGAGGGCTAGGAGGTAGCAGCTATCTGTTTGTCTACCTGGGCTAGGAGGTAGCATCTACCTGTCTGTCTACCTGGGCTATAAGGTAGCAGCTACCTGTCTGTCTACATTTTATGTTTGTATCTACAAGACAGATGGAATGAATCATATCATGGGAGCACATGTAACCCATATGTTTGAGCCTATGGGGTTGTGGTGTGTAGATTTTCTCTCTAGTTAGTAATGCAAGAACTGCAATTGGTGGATGTATGTTCGAAGTAGCTCTTTTTCACATAAAAATTAAAATAAAATCAAAGATATAATAAAAACGTTATATAATGTTTGGGGTACAGTAAAAACAAACTTCCACTACCATTAGACTCTCCTCACAGGTATATATTAGCCCCTGGTCGTAGCATAGATGAATGTTTCTTATGATGACTGATGGATAGATGATTCACTTACTTAGTCAAATGTATTTGTTGTAAGTCGCTTTGGATAAAGACGTCTGCTAAATGCCATAAATGTAAATGTAAGGTATATGATTCCAGTTCTCAAAATGAGCCATGAATCAGAAAATGTGTTTTACAAACAGCTTTAACCATCTTTCATTTTTTTAAATGACCGTCATGGGGGTGGCTGTGGACAAAATCTGCGATGGCCCTATATCCAATTACATTTTTGAAGTCCTTCTCTATCAGAAGAGGTTTTATACTCTCATCTTTAAGACACTTTTCTAAATGTATATGTATATCTCTCCACTGGACACTGGATATCTACTTTAACCCCATAGTAACTTTTGCAGTGTAGCGGCAAAAGCAGAAAATATGCTTCCATGTCCCATTACTTACGCAGGGCACTGTAAGTGCTTCCAAAGAGACTCAGTAGTTTGCCAATGAGAACTCCCTGATCCTGCCTCTTGATTTACTTCTCAGCTGGTCTTCCATCTTGGTGTCACTGGAAGGAGCTCATCTCTGGCCCTGGTGGTGTTCATCTTATAGACCAGTAGAGGTCATCAGAACACAGGCCAAACCCAGAGCTTCTGCCTTCAGCCACCTACGCCACACACGAGATATCTCCCTGTTTTACTGTAATGATTTTTAACGTCCTTCTCTCTCCTTCCCTGCTTAAAGTATTCACTGTATGCATGTCTGGCTAATTGAAGGCAATGTCTTCATTCTACTGTTTTCACCAACCAAACCATGAGACATCAGTGAATATACATTGACTCTCCTCAGTCTCTACTTGTGTCTTCTTTACCATTCACACAAATACAGTACACACACACACACACGCGCGCACACACACACACACACACACACACACACACACACACACTCGTAATGTGCAGTGCGCAAACGATTCCTTCTTGAACTACTCTTGTTACTGACAGAGAGTCATGATTAGTTTTCCAAGTCACTTGTTCATTTGAGTTCAATGAATCCTACAGCCATTGTCTCACGTCAGATGAGACAATGCACCGACCTGTCTCGTATCTCGCAAACGGTAATTGGATGGATCAAAAGTAGCCAGGCTAAAATGTGCTGTGTGTTGACTACACGTAAATGAAACAATACATCTGTCAATTATTTTCATGTTCTACTCCAGCGAATGTCTAAGTTACATGACTTTGAAACTAGCAAAGGACATTGGTAATCGAAGGTGCAGACGTTATTTAGAGTGCATGAATCTCACAAATTAGGATCTATTTTATCGCGGATGCTTTCTAATCTTCAGATTGGTTCCACGTCCTACAAGACAGGTCGGTCGATGCTCGTATAGGAACGACGGTACCTGTCGTAAAACAATGTCCTACAGCAGGATTAATATGCGCACCTCTGGCGCGGTTGCTCGGATATGTGCTCTGACCACCAACTGTCTAATTATTTCTCTTCGTTCAGGGGAACTAGAACCTATATGATTAATGATCTGAGTTTCGTTCGTCGTTTTGTGGAGGAGCGCATTAGCTTTGCCTATTCCAGTTTTGGTTGCATTCCGCCAAGAATCATTCACAATCTACTCTGCAACAAGATGTTGTTTCAAAGGTATCAAGAAATAATCGTATTTGTATGCCTAGTGATCACAAATTAAAAGTGTTTGAAGCACATAAAGTAGTACACCTGCGTGCCCCCTATGGTGAATGAGATGAATCTTGGTAAACATTAGGGCATGAAACTTAATTTCAAGAATAAACCATGTCTGACATAAAAGTACACTTGTGTAGTGACCTATGACCCATCTAGCTAAATATCCATGGCCTGTGAAATAGGGTGTATTCCCTACAACGCCTGATTCACCTAGTTATGCTTAATTAGCACTAATGGGATGGCGTCCCTTTCCTAAGGGTCAGTCCTTCTTTGGGCCACGGAGCTCACCCGTCCTGGCCCCAAGATTGTCATCGATGTGACAGCAGTAAATTTAAAACGTTTGGCCGCATGTCAGAAACAAATGTATCCTTCTAATTTTGCCCCCACGGCCGGAGCTGTGAGTATGCAGCCCGCAAACCCCTCACAAGTGCATCTCCTGGAAGGGCCGGGGAGGGGGGGTGGGGAGGGGGGGGGTTGAACACGTCTGGCCCTATAAGCGAAGCTTCTTGGGTTTCTAATTAAGCACTTAGGGGGTCAGAGGAAACCTCGGGGGCTCAGAGAACAATTGTCCTAATTGGCCTTAAATGGCCAGCTAATGGCCTTGGCCTCGGCTGGCACCCCAATCTGCATACACCCCTCATTTTCATTACACATTATACTCATGCCCCCTCACTCTCTTCCCGTGGATGCACAGTCAATTGGGCCAAGGCTTTTAATTGCTACGACCATGCACCCCCCCCCCCCTCCTCCCTACTACTCACATTTCATGTGATTGGGCCTCAGTGGAGGGGAGTGGGTGGAGGGGGGTGGGGGGGGTTAGTATGGAGGGTCGTATATGTGTGTGAGAGACTCTGTGTGAGAGAGATGGGTGGTAGCCTCTTCAGGTACACCTGTGCTCCCTATCTACAATGCAGATCAACCCACCCAGCACGCTCAACCTGTACAGACATGGAAGGGCCCTGTGTGTGTGTGTGTGTGTGTGTGTGTGTGTGTGTGTGTGTGTGTGTGTGTGTGTGTGTGTGTGTGTGTGTGTGTGTGTGTGTGTGTGTGTGTGTGTGTGTGTGTGTGTGTGTGTGTGTGTGTGTGTGTGTTGTTTTTCCCACCTCAGCCAATGCTCGTCTTATAGAGACACAGGGCTCAAAAGGGGAGGGGAAAGGGGGTCAGTGTGTGCGGTGTGTGTGTCATGTCTCTATATACAACTCACACAATGGCAGTGGTGAACTGAGACTGAAGCCCTTGGTGCATTTCTAATGCCCAGTCTGTTCCCCTTTCTTGCCTCTGAGCTAGAGGGTTTAACATGATAATGGGCTTATAGAGATTTGCATTGATTTCATTCTGCCATCTCTTTTACCCCTGCTGTGCAGTGGTTTTGAGAGAGAACATGGAGAGGGGTGGAAAAATTAAGGAGCCGCAAAAATGTCTTCGAATCGTGAGCCGCCGTTAAACACTTCATTGTGATTTTAAGGGACATGCTACGACGGACGCCAAAACAGCATGTCTGCAAAGCGAGATGAAAAAATCACTTGGCACACTTAAGAGAAAAACTAAATATATTTGTGCACTCTGGATTTAAATCAGTGTGTGTTTGTTTACGGTTTTTCTCTTTGGTTTTCCAAACCGGTAAAAGTGCCTTGGTGTTTTTGGGATATTCAGTTTTTTCATTTATCACCCCGCACACATTGAAAGGTTCAGTGTTGCATTTAAGGCTTGTATTAAAAAAAAAATAAAAAAAAACAATGTTGACACAATTGTTAATGGCATGCAGGTATAGGCTACTTCAAATAATTGAAATTGCAGATTTGTTGTTGAGGTTGCAAGACCATAGCCTCCCATTTTGAAATGCAGCCAAAATAATTTTTAGATAGCCTCCCATTGTGAAATATAGCCGACTATGTTTTCAAGTAAGCGTTTGTGGCAGCTGTCAGACTCCTGTCAAGAACTTCTAAAATTCTAATCTGAAAGATTCTTAAGACAGACAGATTTTCACAAACACAGGCGATTGCAACCGATGAGAAGGTCTCGTACTGCAACTGACTCGTGCTCCACGTGACGATGTCTTGGCCCAGTAGCACCTATCACACTTCATGTGTAGAAAGGAGCCACCACCGAAAATGTTTGACTTGTCAGAATTCTAATCGGATGTGATTGTGTCTTCTTTTCCTTGACAACTCTGAACGAGTAGAGGCTTTCAATGTCTAGTATTGATTCTAGGCTTTGTATTTGCCTTTGGAGTCTGCTATTGGTGTCTGTCAACATGAGGACCAAAGAAGTGTCAATGAAAGTCAGGGAAGCCATTGTTAACCCAAAACAACTGTCACACAGACCAGGAATACTCTCCAGGAGGTAGGTGTGAATGTGTCAGAGACTACCATCCGCAGAATACTTCACCAGCTGAATTACAGAGGCTTCACTGCAAGGTGCAAATCCTGAAAAAGGATGGTCAGGTTACAGTTTGCTAAAAAAGTACCTAAAAAGCCTGCAGAGGTCTGGAAAATGTCTTGTGGACAGATAAGATGAATATTATCATGTACCAGAGTGATTGCAAGATGACATTTTGGAGAAAAAAAGGATCTGCCCAACATTACCACATACCACCTCATCTGTGAAACATGGTGGAAGGGGGTGTTATGGTTTGGGCATGTATAGCTGCAGTAGAGGCCTGGCAGAGCATCACCAGACAAGATACTCAGCGTCTGGTTGGGTCTGTGGGTCGCAGACTTCAGGCAGTTATTGCATGCAAAGGATTGTTGACCAAATACTAAACATGAGTGCTTAATTTGAACATTATATGAATCTGCCCATTACATTTGGTACCCTGAAATAGGGGGGCTATGTATTAAAAGTGTTCATTTCTAAATGGTGAAACCAATATGTACAAAAATAAAATAAAGTCTGATAATCTATACTTTAACCTCATAGTAATTGTTTGATTTCAAATCCAAACCTTTGGTGTATAGAGCCAAAAGAAGAGAAAAAAAGTTTCACTGTCCCATTACTTACGCAGGGCACTGTAAGTACCTGGGTATCTGGATTGATGATAAACTGTCCTTTAAAATGCATGTTGAGAAACTGATCAAGAATTTGGTCTTTGAGTTAAACTAGTTTTTTTGTATAGATATCCTGCTTCACCTTTGAGAATAGGAGGAAGATTGCCCAGGCAACACAGGTATTTCGAACTGTATTGATGTCTACTGTTGACTTTACTCATTAAACTCCTGAACTAGGAGACAGTGTCTGTCATCACTATTTGACTGGCTTGCAGCCCGGTGCCTGTCATCTACAGTTGCCAGCACACACCAGAGGGCATAATTGGCTACAGGTGTGCATCCCGATTATGTCAGCCCACCACCACCTCACCTTAACAAGACAAACACTTGTGATATCTCGCCTTGACTACTGCAACGCACTCTTGGCCTCCTGATTAGCGGACTGACTACTGGTGTGTCTATTTATAATCTGTTACTCCCAAAATGAACACATTTTTTCGCACCCCGTGACAGTTAATCAGCTCAGGATCCTGCAATTTAAATCACATAGGTCAGGATGGTTTGGGAATGTCTTCAGTTGGTCTAGATGATTTGAATCTTTTAGATATAAGTTGTTGGTATCCATAATGGGTCTTAAAACACCCAGATTGCTTGTCGTGTCTCACAGTGTTTTATTCTTGCTCCTTTTCTAATGGGGATATGTATTCAAAGCCCATAAGGAAGGAAAAGCCCCCCTTAACACTGTAATGGTTGAAACAATGCCTTATTTTTAACTAACCATAGGGTTCAATTAACACTCCATAAAATAATCTGATTACAGAGCTGTTTAGTAAATTTTAAGAAGTCCCTCAGTGCCAAATCTCATAGCTCCTCCGTTGCCTCACATTTTCCCATGTAATTGTTTACATAGGATAAACCAAAGAAATTACCAGCAACCAAGACTAACAAGGAAAACAATCTTCTAAATATCCAATACCACCTCATAAACCCAAGCATTGCAACCACATTTATTTTGGTGTTGATTGGGGATAACTGTAGCAAAATAAACAACGTTTATCCCTCCATCAGAGAGGAGGCATGTGACTTCTGGCACTTTCCGTTTCTGCTACAGGCACGTTGTGGCACATTTAGTAACCAAAGTGATTCCATAATGTAGCTGTTTCAGAAATCTTAGTATGGGGTTCTGTAATTGAGTGTTTGTTATATTATCTACACCCAGGAATGCTGTTGGACCATGTGTATTTCTTTCGTAAACACAGAGATATTTGCTGTCTGGAATTAAACCACAGCCTGAATGTGGAATTCATTCAATTTCCAATACCTTTTTGCCCCACCAGACTGACTGCCATAAATCATACAGGTTGTCAGTCGTAGTGGGGAGGAAGAGCTGAGGAAGAGCAGGAGAGTGCGGCAGACATCTCAGAGTGAACTCCCCCATCCTCCCCCCCCCACCCACCCACCCCCCCCCCCCCACAACAACCCAACTCCCCTCTGCCCCCTCTTCTCTCAGAGTATTACCCAGAGTGATGGTCACTTGGTGATACATTGAGCCCTGTCCAAATTTCACGTCACTGCCTTGGCCCCTGATCCTTTGTGAAGGGGCGGTGGGGTAGAGGAGGCACGTCTCATATCCTGTGTGACAGATATTTTCATAATATGCTCGGCCTGAGCGGTGTGGGTAGCGGTGGGTAATGGGTGAGGGTGGGGGGGGGGGGGGGGGCATAGCGATAAGCCCCGCTCAGACCGCGCAGTCGCTCCCAGGCGCCAGACAGTGATCCACCTCGAAGGCCCGGAGGGGACAATTGGATTGACGGAGCCGTTGAGCAAATGTGCTGTGATCCCTGCTCCACACACACTCTGAGAGGATGATACACCGCATTGAGTGTGGCCGAAGGGGAGGCTGTTTTTATGCCTGTTTAAGTGATGAGCCTGGAGGAGGGATGGACATGGTTAGAGGGCTATTGTGGTTGTCATCCTTTAGCCTCTGACTTCCATAGACTGTGTGTGTGTGTGTGTGTGTGTGTGTGTGTGTGTGTGTGTGTGTGTGTGTGTGTGTGTGTGTGTGTGGGTGTGGGTGTGGGTGTGGGTGGAATTGATATATGTGTGGTGGCAGTTGACTTAAATAGAGATAAATACTGTAGGTGAATATGAATACCAGGGAGGGGTGTTTCATTTGAGCCCTCAGGGCCACAGGAGCTGCTGGTTTCACTGTCAGACATGACCCTCCATCAACCTCATTCAAAGTTATCAAACAGACGAGAAGTTAGCTAACCTGGATTTTGCTAATTAGAATGACATTTTATCACTGTGTTTTCGCGGAGCAGTCGACCATATCCAGGACAGGCTTTTACCAGGTTCGAAATCCTACAGACTTCTAGCTTTCACGGCCATATTTGACCAAAAATGAGTGAGAAACATATTGATTGGACAGGGTAGCCATTAAGGATGTGTCGAGTACTCGTAAAAAAGGAGTATCGTTACGGATATGAGGAATTTGCCAAATACGAGTATCGTACAATTACTTCGCCGCATGCATGCATTTCTCATGTCAGTCAAACCATGCTGATTGCGGAGTGCTCAACTCGCTAGTTCTGTTGTCTGTGAAGAAACGGGCGGGGGTGTGGGTTCCTTCTGCTTAGAACAAGCTAGTCCTGCTTCAACTCTCCCCCTCCCTCTCCCCTCTCATTTTGTTTCTTACCTTTGAGCAATGTGTGACTGGGTGAAGGAACTGAGTGAAAGTGCACCTGAGGTATAGGTTTACCATAATGTTGGTATAGGTTTACCATAATGTTGGTATAGGTTTACCATAATGTTGGTATAGGTTTACCATAATTTTGGTATAGGTTTACCATAACCTGGGGTATAGGTTTACCATAACACTGAAAGCACACCTCCGGTTTTCTGATTACGAGAAAATCGGTTCAAGTGTGATGATAAAATGGCTATAAATACAAGTATGACAAGATGGCACAGATTTACACAACACTACCAGTAAAATACTGGTAATTTAACAGGAAATGCCTCTGTGTAAATTGTTTTAAGAGAACATTCAATCAAGATAATGGAAATCTGTCATTTGAGTGTACTATCCCTTTAACTCACAAGCCCTGGTAAAGGAATTCCAATACCCATACTTATATTTCTACAAAGCAACCTCTTTGGTCTTGTAACATGGTAACATGGGCTGCAGCGGGACAGGGCCAGTGTTGAAAGCTGCCCTTACACTCTGTTGCCACCTGCCTCTCATTTCTTTACAGTGACAGTGCTCATACTGACGGGCAATTCTATGAGCTCATCAACTGAAAAAAAGATTCCAATGGTAGCCTAACTGCTTTTCAATCATGCATGATATTTTAATGTACTGTATGTATGGTAATCCTTTTGGAAACACTTTGTTACTACATTGCTGGACTATTTACTTGATATTCACAAAGATTTTAAAATGCATATTGTTTGGCATTTATATGACATAATTTAATCCCAACCGTCTACTTCTTTGTATCCAGGTTCTATTACATTTTGATAGATAACTGGTCAACTACAATAACTGTAAATGATCACCTGTAGTGTTGATCTATGGACATTGACCGGGACTACCTTCCTGTGTTCTCCGTGTTCTTCCTTTCTCAACCTCACTCAGGTCAAAAACCAACCAAGAAGCCCATTAAAGACAAAACACTGTGACTATTAAAGCTTCATTTCATATTTATTCTACCAAAGTTATTTAAATAGGTTTTTAAGAGAACATTCTTCAGACCTCAGTAATTCGACTCAGCTGGTTTGGATGATGGTGGTGCCATGTGAACTAACCCATGTTGCTCAAGCTAATAGAGAACCGCTCTCCCAACGAAACATCTATTTTATGATTCGGTTTTTCAGGCAAGCTGCCAACCATAGCAAACTGTTTTCCTAGTGTGGGAGCATTGCATTTTAAAACATGGACAGAGAAGATTTACATTCTTAGTAATTGTATCCCTAACCTTATTGTTGTGCTGTTTGTTCTTGCCAAAATCTGTTCTAGATAAGAGTGTTTGCTAAATTACTCAAATGAAGTTAGTAATGCTCCGTGTTTGGGTTTACAATCTAGAGACAAGGTACTCTTCCAACAATGGTGCTGATGAACCTTAAACAAGACTGAGTTATAATTGCCACACAGACAGAATAGAAACAGGTTATAGGTACAAAAATAAATGAAATAATAGATCAACAAAAGCCTTCTCGTCATCTTGGTCACCGTACGCAACCCCTCAAAACAAAGGATAATCTGATGTGGGTGGTGGCTTGTATTATACGGTTAGCCTAGTTACACCTACATTGTTAGTGTATGTACGTGCGTGCATGCGTACATTAATTTGTGCCTATGTGTCATGTATTACAGAGACCTCACATAGGTAGTGACTATACACACAAAACACAAGAGACAACATCCAGTTTTGTTCACCATTTTATGTTTTCAAAGAACTGAAGGTTTACAGTAAGTACATCAAAAAGGGGCAATTGTACAAGATTGGGAGGACAAACAAAAGACCATGTGGTTATAGGGATGTCAAATCCCTAACAGCAGCTACCCACACACACAAGGGAAAAGGAAAGCACCCTCCACATTGATGGGTAAGGGTAGTCACAGTCAAAAAGAAGGCATCTTGATTCTTCATGTCAGGAACACTCCTTACCAAATCCCTGATTAGTCTCAATTTACTGACACCAACGTCCACACAACCATTTTGGATAGATCTCTGCGGTTCTTTAGGCAGGGGGGCCAGAGTTGAATGCAGAGTTACGTTGGTAGACGTCGTCCTTAACCCACATATAGAGTACATGTATTCAGTATTCAGCATGGTCAGGTTAGGATTTGAGGGGTAGGGGGGGTAATCTGATTCTAGATCTGTGGATAGGGGCAACTTGAATGCATCCATGTTCCATCTTAGTTTGTGTTTCAAAAGCAAGAAAATGTACAGAGTCTTATACTGAGGTAAGTACAGTATGTGCACACAAGTGCATGCCCAGCATCGTGAGCATGGTTGCAGACTGAATAATGAGTACCCGCATTTGATGCAAGTGCATCTATATCTGGTCTATAGAGTATATGCCAATAACCATAGAGCCAAATAGTATTCACTCATATGAAGTGTTACTATGAAGTGTAAATTAAAAGTATTTGATCTTGAAGAAGCACTCGGTTTGTTATGGCATTTGTGTTAGTGTGCAAGTACTGTAGCAAGTATTTTTTGTTACTGAGGTATTCAAACTATGCCAGATCCTAACTTGAATATATGCATAACTCGATTTTGTGCATATATCTCCCATAGATATCAAGTGAAAGTCCAAGTTAAGCGCACAGATCACAAAAGAGTTCCTCAATAATAGCTTGTGTGTTTAACATTATTAGTTTAATGCTAGTTAATAGCAATACTATTCTTAGAAATATCTTCTTTTTTTTTACCATTGACATTACTATCATAGTGTTTTCACTGTATAGAGAGTGGATTATAAGGTAAACCTGCTGTCATTATGTTCATGTTGTAAGTGAATGCAGTTTTTAGCGGTGTCCATTCTGTATGCATTCTATAACACATTTCTAGAAATATACCACCTAAATTAGAAATATACTCTGTAACACAGGGATTTCTTTGTTAAATAAAATGTAAGGCACGGTAGAGTCTTCTGGTTAATCTTGAAACGTTGCATCTGTGTTTAACCCTTTTAATGCCTTTTCCAAAGCTATTTTTTCAGTTAATCATCCTGGCCTGATCTTTTCATGAATATCATCCAAGAAACAAGAGGCATTGTGGGAAGTGAGAATCCAAATCACAGGTTAAGTAAGGTAGCATTAGTCAACAAGCATGAAGGAAACAAAGATAAAAACATAAAACGGAAAACAAAGTCTCTTCAGCTCTTATGATCCAACCAACCGCTCCAGAAGGCTTTGTTGCCATTCACACAAAGATACTAAAACAGACAGGGGCAGAAACCTCAGGTCAAGGGGGAATATCATGTTTTTAAGTGTCACACTCTTGAGTCTTTGAGTCACTTTTAGTCTTTGACTGAGCAGGTGGGACATTGAGATGTTTGGAGATGGGTGGGCTCCATCTGACATCAGAAAAGGCTGGTGAGGGTAGTCTGGGAGGGGCTCATAGAGTCGTGGGAGTCCAGGCCCAGCACGGCGGTCAGTACGGGGTTAACCGTAGGCATGGAGGGGCTCGTCAAGTCTGTCAAAGTGGTGTGGGTGCTGCAGGGGCTCATTGAGCCATTTGAGAGCTCAGAGGGGGGGCCTGAGGGCGACCCCCCTGGTAGAGTGGAGCCGTCCGACACCTTGTCCACCCCTGTGCTCTCCTGACGGAGGATGTTTCGTCTAAACTTGGCCCGGGCGTTCTGGAACCACACCTTCAGAGAACAAAAGAAAAAAGAATGTGTAAATGCATTAGAAAATATTTGTGTTATTGTAAACTGAAGGCTGGGATGGGGGGATGGCTTTCAAGAGAGAAAGGGGGGATGGGTAGAGAGAGAGTGAGAGAAGGGGGAGAGTGTGTTTCAAATCAAAATGACAAACATGAAAATGTTAATACATCAAAGCCAGATGACAATTTTGTTTTCCTCGTTATGTTCATTAGATCTGTTTTACATCGTGTCTGTTTTTTTTCTAATTTGTACTCGTTTATATTTGTGCAAATGGTCCATCATTTTGAATTCCCATATCAAATGCTTAGCAGTTTGCAACATAACTCACTGACATTTTTTTCTCTCATTGAAAAACAAAAGCAAAACCTTTAAACACTCTCTTGATTATGACTAGGGCCCTGAGTTTTCATGACCTGACTAGGATAAACTTATCCCTGGTTTAGTCATGTGGTCAGGTAAAGCTTAGCTATGACTAATACCAATCTCCACTGAGGTGGACAAAATCTATCTTTCATATGTTATTATGCAAAAGGATTATGTTGAGAGGGATAGAAACAGGTTTGACCATTTCCAGGTTTTCTGGGAATTGATGATTTGAGATAATCATATTACTTCAGTGATTACACAAATCAAAAACTTCCTTTTTAGATTTGCCTTGCATTTTGTACCACTATCAGAGTACATACATCACATCCAAGCAGTACAGTTTGCAAGATGGCAATATAGGCTTAATTACAACTACGTTATATGTAAATATCAAATCGAGCATCAGGAAGTGACTGAAAACAATGTCCCTAACCACACAAATCAAGTCTACAAAGTAGCCATTCCAACCCAAGTATAGATCTCTTTCTTGTACAGTAGGTTGATATTACCACACAACAGAGCATTGTCTCACAGCTCATCATCAGCATGGGCAAAATGAGGGCTTTCTTACCTGCAGCACCCGTTTGGTGAGCCCCGTTTTCTGGGCCAGCTGTTTGAGGTCCTTGGCGTCCGGGTTGTGGTTGATAGCAAAGTAAGACTTCATGGTCCGTAGCTGGTGGTGTTTGAAGGAGGTCCGCATGCGCTTGGACTTCTGGCTTGATGAGTAGTGGGAGTCATGGTCCAGGTGGTCTCCGTCATTCTCATTGCAACTCAACGCTTGAGGGAGACACGATGATACACACAGGTTAGCTTATGGTTCAACTGATAACCCACGCAGGCTGGAAGTTAGGAGGCACATATCTATGTCATTATTCCTATCAGCCATTATTATTTTAGCAATGTTTCTTTATGGCACAGCTAAAGTGCATTTATGTGTTACTGTAATGAATGGTAATGCTATGGCAGGAAATTGTGTGTTATCTATTAAATGATACTCTTGATATGGACTGGTTAAGTTAACACAGCAATCACTATTTCTAATAAATGGTAAGTGAATGCGGCCCAAAATTCAAGTATTTTTTTGTCACATGTTCTACTTTGTCATCAATGGAGCCTTGACATGAATATCTCATATTGCTTCTTATGAGTAAGTGGTGTATGTAATATAGATTACAGTTCCTATTGTCTGTTATTTCTTCTTGGTGATCCTTCATTTTGTTCCAGTACTGTGTTTATTTTCACAGTGAAGCTTCAGAGGCTGAAGATGAGTCTCAAAGGGAAGCTGAAACGGTCCATTTCACATAACAGTATTGCTCTGGAATAGAATATTTTCCTTTTCTGGCTATTCTGATAGAATTATTATCATTCCAAATGATAATATCATTATTAGTATTATTAATATAATATTACAATTATCAGTAGTAGTAATAGTATTGTTAGAATAATCATTATTACTGCATTTCAGTGGCTCCAGTGGCATCAGTGGAGAAATAATTCAAATCTGATACTTTTTACTAAATTGAATCAAGCAAGAGTAACATATGTAACATATGTATACCATGCAGTTTATTGCATCGTGGGCCAAACCTTCGGCAATACTTCCATAACTCATCAAGTGCATTGGCAGTGGTTGAAAGCTATGCATTTGCATTTCTTAAAAATAAAAAATTAACACAGTGATTACAAACAACATTAACCAAAATTATATATTTTTTAAATTAGTAGTTAGAATGATTGTTATCTTTACTTGCAAGACAATACCCCATTGGCATTTTTTGGTGGTGTTGCGGTTGTGTGCAACGGTCAGAATCTAACCAACTGAAATTGTACACTCACTGAACACTTTATTAGGAACACCTGTACACTTTCTCATGGAGGAGGTGGTGTAATGGTGTGGGGAATGTTTTCATGGCACACTTTGGGCCTGTTAATACCAATAATGTTGAATGCCACAGCCTATTTGAGTATTGTTGCTGACCATGTGCAGCCCTTCATGGCCACAATTTACCCATCTTCTAATGGCTACTTCCAGCATGATAATGCGTCATGTCACAAAGCAAAAGTCGTCTCAAACTGGTTTTATGAACATGACAATGAGTTCAGTGTTCTTCAGTGGCCTTCCCAGTCACCGGATCTGAATCCAATACAACACCTTTGGGATGTGGTAGAACGGGAGATTCACAGCTTGAAAGTGCACCTGAAAAATCTGCAGGAATTACGTGATGAAATCATGTCATCATGGACCAGAATCTCAAAGGAATGTTTCCAACATCTTTTGGAATCAATGCCACGAAGAACTGAGGCTGTTTTGAGAGCAAAGGGAGGCCCTACCCAGTATTAGTATAGTGTTCCTAATAAAGAGCTCCGTGAGTGTTGTGAGATGATTGAAAGTGCCATTTTTTTTAGAAGTCATAATTACAACGCTCTAGCTCTGTACTATTACAATGTTGGAGTAAGATTGATATTAGAAAGTTGTAGCTCAGTTACATGGTACAAATTAACAGTATTTTAGATGTTGTAATTGAATGGTTATTTTGGATTAGGGTTGTCATAGGATAGTCACCATCAAACATTTCTAAACCGTTGCACATGGGTTGAATATGAACGTTTTCTTAACGTCAGCATATGATGTCTATGTAACTCCCAATTTAGTTTAAGTCCATTTCTGAATCCAGACACAATTGATAATACACCTCCATTGAGCTCACAAATGTTAAGAAGTTTGAACATTATGCAAAGCCTACTGTATATCAATAATGGCATAATGTAACAAAGCTAAACATGCCATGAAGATAAAAGGTTAAAAAAATGCAACTAGGATGAAATCTGTTTTGAAATATTTATTTCAAAACAAATAGTAGTAAAAGTAATGAAAAAGGATCAAAGTAAGACCATTTTGAAAAGACTTTTACAACAACAAAAAACATCTATTCTTGCAAATATCCAACTATTCTCTGTTTTATGGAATGTCTTTACAACCTCAACAAAAGTATTTGCCCAAGTTTTTAATTTCTCTGATTCTCTTTGTTCTGCTGCAGTGGACTGGTAGAGAGAACAATACACTGCTTATCAAAAGGTTATGGGTTCAAATCCCAGATAAGGTCGCAAAGTACAATGAGCATTCTATCAGAGTACATGAGCAAAATACTTATATAGCTTATGTTAATGTTAAGTAAAGCATTGCAACTTTACTGTAATTAAAGGGTGCAGTGGCTACACTGACAATTGAAAAAATAAATATGCTACATTTTTTAAAAGCGGCAAATATGTGCATATCCTTCTAAACAGCTGAGATGTAAAAATGGTACGTAAAAGCCAGTGCTTGACCTCAACACTAGATTTAAAAAAATATCTTTTGTGGACCAAAACAGCACTCTTTACTGAACGTTCTTTATCACGCGACCTCATTCCCTGATCGCTAACGATTTATCACACTATTTCAAAGCTCATATCCTACATACTGGACCATTGTGTTTTCTTAGTCAATACTTGACAGAAATGTTGACACTGAACATTGCATCAACATCCACTCATGGGCAACCTTATTACAATGTTTGATCTTGACATAAAACTAGCCTTTACAGTCCACATGCAACCTTGTTACACAGTTGTGTGATGACTGTAAAATGCTGATTTAAAAAAAAAACTTTTCAACTGATCAACAATTTAGCAACATTGGATGATGACGATCTAATGACAACCATAAACCAACATGGTATGATGGTGTATGGTATGATCTGTCTGCTAACCATAACCATCCGCATATAGAGGAAAATGGTGTGGTGCAGCAATGCATTATTTGACTCAAGATGCAACACTGTAACAAGGTTGCCCACTGTTTCCTAACCAAAGGGAAATTAATAGAACTTGAATGCTTTACTTAACATAAGCTATTTGAGTGCTGTCTCCATGCACTACAATTTAATAAACACTGTTCTTTATGACCCCGTTTGGGATTTGAACCCATCTTTTGGGCTTTAGTACATTGTTCTGTCCACAATGCCACTAGTCCACTGCTGTAACACAAGAGTAATAATTGGGTTCGGATTCAGAGATTCAGATCAGAGAAATTAGAAACTTGGGGAAAAACTTTCCTTGAGGCTGTAAAGACATTCCATAACACAGAGAATATTTGGACATTTTGAACATTTGTAAGAATTGTATTGTTGTTACAATAGCCTTTTCAGATAGGCAAAAACTAAAGTTTGATCTTTTATAGCCTAAGTATCCATTTGGTTAGGAAGTTCATGTTACATCAATATTAGAATGTTAACATTGTATTTAAGTAAATAGGCAACATTTTAAAAATGATTATTTTCAACTGTGAGTGTCTGATCCTGACTGTCAACTGCCAATGTTAAGAAAATATTCATTTTCAACTCATGTGCAATCATGTAGCATAACAGATGATGAGCATCAAATGACAATCTTAAGTCAACCTTGAAAAATAACCATTATATAACAACATCTAATAAACTGTTAATTACAACCAACATGTGACGAACCAGCAACCATCAAAAAACATTGTCAATCCAACATTCCAAAAGCTACAGAGCTCCAGTGTTTGCATTTTGACGTTTTAAAAAACAACAATACTTTCACAACTGCTGTATAACATCACTTTGGTTAGTTTTTGACTGTTGCACAACTGTGACACCATATAAAATGTCCATGGGGGAGCCATCCCCTAAATTACCACATTCTATGGTGCGACATTATTTGGTTTCAACATTGCCCACGGTTATTTTCCATCGTCTTTCTGTGGTTGGCATATGACTGTGAATCAATGTATTTTTAAGATGTTTCATACAATGTCTTGAATTAGACGTTACTGCACCATATTATTTCCCATCATGACTGATATAAAACGATATAACCAACAGACAAAGTCAGTTATAACATCAGTTTTCCTAAAATGCTCATGGAGTGGCAATGTATGTGTGCTGGAATTCAAGCAGAAACACAGAAAGAAACCACATTTTTACATTTAAAAAATAGTAAAATGCAGTCAACGAGCAATGTGGATTTCCAATGGTGCGGGTTTGACTGAATTTGACCCTACAGCTCCTGATGCCAGTGAAAGGAATGTTCTCAACAAACGCCCTCAGGTGGCAGTAGAGCTCCAAAATAGAAAAAGAGAGAGAAAGAAAGAAAGAAAGAAAGAAAGAAAGAAGAGAGGAAGAACCATCTCTGTGATGCTATTGATAAAGGCCTATTCGTAGCAATAAAGCCTGTTGTTGATTAACTTACATACAAATTACATGTTTTGTTCAATAGGCTTCCTAAGTTAATTAAGTGCTCCATAGGCTATCGATTATTTGGAAGATTTCACCAGAAATCCGATTTAAAGGAGAACAAATATATCGATACTAATGCGTTTCACGTTGTGCATGTAAAACCATACCATACTCTTTACTTCACAAAGTTTTGCACTGTCCCAGACCCCCGAACAACCAAATATAATTTTACTACGCATGCGCCTGCAGTGTGGCCCTATGTAGGCCTGGTTAAAACTAAAATGTCATGCTAAATTGTATATGCCTAGTCTTTACACACTGTACATTGCAAAATGTTAAGCGAACAGAAATCATAAACGTTTTATTTGTTTTAGCTCAGGTTAGGCTATAGGCCTACTGGCCTAAACCTTTCGAAAATGATCTTTTGTTATTCAAATTTAATCACTGAGCTGTTTGGCAACATGGAAATTAAGTAAGGATTTTATCGTTAGAGCCTATTATCATAATGCAGCCAAGACAACCTATCATTAGCCTACTCGTCCTATTATTCTACTATGAAGGAATGTTATGCAATAGGCCTATAATCATCGACATAATTAGGCTAATGCCCTATTATCATAATACCTATAATGTCAAAACCATATGGCCTTATCTAATAACAGCTAATAGCAGCAAGACAGAAGTGAGTGATTCCTTAAACTTACGGAGCTTGGGAATCGGTGATGCTGGGCAGTTCTTTATTTATAAAAGGATAATATATTCCTAACTGCAGGAGGCATTCTCTTCAATCTGCACAGGGGAGCTTTTTATTCATTCTGCAGGTTTGCCCATGTTCTACAAGAAATTCGACATTGATTTACAGAACCAAAATCCCATGAGAATTTCATCACAGAAGTAACATAGGACAGACTGCTTCCTCTCTCTCTCTCTCTCTCTCTCTCTCTCTCTCTCTCTCTCTCTCTCTCTCTCGTCTTTTATTGAAGTCTTGGCCCTCATCTGAGCTATTTTACACTTGTCTGCCTCTATCGTCTAAATATCTTTCACATCGGACCGAAGAGTAGTGGGACATAATTAATTGACTCAGTAAGATAATTTAAAAGGTATACCCTTTTCAATAATTAAGGGCTTCAATAGACTAGAGGTGAGTATGGACATAAGTAAGCATAGGCTGCTGAAAACAGGTTATCTAAAAAAAACTAGATTGTGGTAAGAAATATAGATACGAGTCAGGACTTCGTCACAACACGAACGCCCGAACCCTAACTCCCAAGTGCATATTGGGCCAGAGGCCTCCAAAATTGACTTTCTCACACGTCCGATTTTGACAATAGATAATTGTGCAATAATAAATTAAGTTTTTATTTTTAAAACATGATTGAGAGAACCCAAATAGTATCAATTTATAAGTAATATATCTTCCACTATCAATCAAACTATCTTCCACTATTTGCTTTTCACTCACACAGCATCAAATTGTGTGTGTATTGCCGCATGTGCTATCGCGTAAAATTGATTGAAACACAAAATGTAGGTCTTTTAATCATGTTTTAATCCCGTTTCAGTATGTAATGTTCCCGCATCATGGATAAATTCGTCTGCTCGACCTATTTGATCAATCTAAGGTCGTGTTTGGGTTGTAAATTCAGTTAGACTCTAAGGCCTATTTCAAACTACTAATTTGAATGTGTCCATTTGTTTCACTCCCTGTTATGAAATTTGATAAGGGACATTGACAATAGCCACATGTTATGATTTCTTTGAGCTCAAAAACACCCTGTGTGTAAATCTGCCTCTTGGCATTCCCAAATGAAATATCAATTGTAACCCACATGGCAACGGTTGTTTATAAACTCCTACCTGCGTTATAAGCGGCCAGATCCGCTCCAGGCCCGGGACTTTTTCGCTTCCTCGGCCTGCCTTTTTGCACCGTCCCAACGCCGCTATAGTAGGGCAGTCCCTGAGAGTTTGTCGTCCCCGCACCAAATCCTTTGCCCGAGGCTACATCCGCGTGATTGAAATGCCCTTGATATTCCCCTTGTATGAGTGTCTCAAAGTGTAGACGGCAGTAAACAAGGCTGTCCCGCATCCCGAAATGATCTCCTGTGGTGAGCATTTTATTGCAGGAGGTGCAGGTGAAACAGTTCAAGTGGTAAACCAAGTCCCTCGCCCGCATGACCATCTCCGACGCCGAGATCCCGAGATGGCACCGGGCGCATCTCTGGACAGAAAACCTCCTGCTTGGGAGAAGACAGCGTATCACAAGAACACGTAGAGAATTTAGATTCAAAACAGGGCAAACAACGAGAATTTTGATTTCAGAAACCTCTGTGGTGAGATATAGCTAAAGAGGCGTAATAACGTTTGTTATTGTTGCCTTGTACTAGGCCTTAAGGGGGCATATTGGCCCAATTCAACTGATATATGATAGGCATATGCTCTTTTAGGCATATATAGGGCGTATTTGTGATTTAAAATGTAGATTTTCTACATATATGTCAAGATATGTCATTTTAGGAAGGACTTCTAAACATCCCAAAACTCAGAACCACGGTAATGTGAAAATGAATGCTTGGGAATATTGAACATTAGCTTATCAGCATTATCATCAGACAGCACCAACAAGGCCTACAGACGAGTTAGCCTAATTTGATAGTTTTTGTTTGTTTGTTTGTTTGTTTGTTTGTTTGTTGTCATTGTTTATTGTAGCAATAGCTTTGTATAATGTGTTACCTGTAGTAATCTTCTTTGCAATATATGCTTCCGTCTTTACTGAAACAAGTCAACTCGGACTCTAGGTTGAGTTTGCACTCGCAGCACTTAAGACAGCGCATGTGCCACTGTTTGTCCACCGCGAGCAAGTAGTAGCGGTCGGATATTTTCCCCCCGCAGCCCGCGCACAGGGCCACACGATCGCTGTTGATGGACGTCATACTCTGAGGGGGGGGAAAGGAAATAGCTCTTATGTTGACATTAACAACAGCTGTTTGGTAGGCTATCACTTATGGATCTACATTTCAAGATAGCAGCATAACACATAACGTAAAAAGCATAAAGCGTCTGGTTTTGAAGGGTTTTCATCCGTGTAAACAGCAGGTCAAATGCTAACACCACACAATGCAAAAAAAAATGTGGATTATAAAAGCAATGGGCTGAACCACAAAGAACAATTTTGGAAAGGTAGTCTTATGGGTGTCATGTGATATAGGCTTCGAAATTAGAGAGATGTGTCCAAATAAGTAAGGCTATGCACATAATTCACATGACAGAAATACACAAACAATACACAGCTAAACGAATTGTGCTGACAACAAAACATAGTAATTTAAGCCTATTTTATATTAGGCCTACAATAGCCAACTGATATAATCAAACATCAGCATCAATAATAAGGCCTGAACTGAAAGTTATAATCTAATAGGCTATTTTAAATAAACATATTTAGTTTACAGGCCATATTCAACACTTTCAATAATTGATGTATTAATTAATATTGAGTTCGTAGGCCAATAAATAGAATATGACGCTTTAAACCTAACCCAGTTGTAGATTAAATCAAAACTTTAAGTTATTTTTCGCTATAGGCCTATATACCTATACTATAAAAACGATTCATACTCTATGAAGTATTTTCTAAATTTACGAGAAGCCAATTTATTGTTTAGAAATGATCATTCGTTTAGGGACAAAAATGTGCACATGATATCGTAGAATTAATGAAGGGATATGAATAGACGTGCATTACCTTAAAACGGATACTTATACTAACTATACTATAATATGTATAGGAAGATGTTTAGATTTTCAATATAATCATAATTTAATGAAATTCTCAGTAGGTTACTGTCAGTCCACCACAACCCACCGAAAATCCAAATCCACCTTGAAATCTGAATCTAAAAATGTATATAATGATTTAGCTTTTTAGATTGTAAGAGGCATACGGGAAGATACAGGCTTAGGCTACTCATACATGTGCAAGTGTAGGCTGTATCAAATGTCTTCCTATGAACTATACTCCTTTTTCCCAAGCATATTCCCTCATAAATGTTGTACCCAAGGATCGGCCTACTTCCGAAGAGTTCGTTTCCTCAAAAGCGTACATACCGTCTCAGTTTCCCCCATGTCTATTGCTGAACTGATGGCAGTAGAACCGCCCTTCGCTCTTCGGTCCATTTCGTCGATGACCCCCTGCATTTCACCTCCGGGGAGGCCGTGAAACAGCATTGCGTGGGCTGGAGGGCTATACACTTGTCTCCCCCAGACCTGTAAGGCAAAACTTCGATGAGACGCAAACCTATGCCATGCATTGAAATGGTTCCAATTGGTTTGATAAAAAAAAAAATCCAGGCCAAAATATACAAAAAAGATAAGGAGTTACGGAGGCCCTTTTTTAACGATTGTATGGCTATGATAAAAAGAAAAACATTACAAAGTGTTTGTTTGTCATCCTGAAACACGTTTTCAATAGAAATGCACTATATGCATAATTACAAGCACGAGCTCCACATAACAACGATAAAACATACCAGCAAAGCACGGTGTAGGTGAATTGAATAATCGTGTAATTTGCGGATTTCAGAGAAATATCAACGCACTGACTTCAGTCGGTCATTAGAAGGAAGTTGTCGGAGAACAGCGAAAACACTCGCAAAAGGGAAAAAAATTGCTCGTTACAGGAGGCAAAAGTATTCCACGAGACAATATGAGAAAAAAAAAGACAAAATACTAAAAAGATTCTGGCTGGTAGATATCCGTAGTTGCCCTTCACTCTGGCGTTGATTCGTGAGTGTAGGACCACACAACACAGACGAATTTCAGTGATCGTTGATGCTGATGTAAAGCTGCCCAGGTAGCACCAACAAATGTTAATAAACGAAAGACCAAAATAACAACACGACGAACTAATGCGTACGATTATACGACCCAGCCTATATTGTTCGTGTCTGCGGGTGACCACAAAACTGACGTTCTTTCCTGACGTGTAGGCTACCCCTCTCTTCGGCTACACGAGAAGTGTGTGTGTGTGTGTGTGTGTGTGTGTGTGTGTGTGTTTGCGCGCGCGCGCGCTCGTCCGTGTGTGTGTATGTGATTTAGGAGGAGGAATTTACTATTGGTTCGATCTGTACAAATCCCTTGTCAAGACTCCCCGTAGCGGCCTCTGAGTCTCGTTTCGCTTCCTACCTTCTCCGTACCTATAGTACTCCGCGCCTTTTTCTACTGGGAGTCCTACGTCATGCAGCCTTTTTACTCGTTCATTGGTTTGCAAACGTCATCAATTTGGTAATTACCACAGATGCATCGAGTTTCGAATTTTAAAGGCAAAATGTTGACCTAACTGCAAGACCGTAATCTCTTGATGTTGGTTTCGGCCTATATGTTTTATAATTGGCATGCTTTACTTTTTGTAGGCTATACAATCACGAACGTCGAAATCAATGCAACGGCAAGGCAACCCTCGTGTATAAGTCATTATATTACTGTTATAGGTTAAGTGAAGTCAAAAGGATTATTCCCAATTTGACCCTTTTCAGATTAGACTACAATTTTGTAAACGTCGTTTTTCAAACGTTGCAATTGTTGTCTATATCAATCTATTGTATGATCATTTGCACAAGAGTTTAAGGTTGAAAAGTCATGCGATGTCTCGTGCAAAAAAAAAACATATATAATAATGTCAGAATACCTATTAGCGTACACCATTGTATGTCTTAATTTCGGCCTATAAACAAAAGCATGGTGCTTGTCATAGGAGGTGTGTGTGTGTGTGTGTGTGTGTGTGTGTGTGTGTGTGTGTGTGTGAATTCGAGAGCGTAATAAAACGTGAGAATAAAGCTAGCTCTCGCGATCTATGAGAGAATAATTAATTTGTCAATTCCAGGTGGTACATTTGAAGCTTTCATTCTTGTGATTATAATGACTATATACAATTGATGTTGTTTTTCTTATTTCTACTTTGTGGGCTATCAATTGTCACTGTTTTTTGTTGTGAGAAACTGAGATGAGCGAAAGTGCATGGACAGACGGTCAATGTAACTGCGGTGAAACGCCAAACATCTCAACAAAGGGAAAGTGACAGGTGAACAAATCACAGGCCCTCCGTTACCTCACCGCACCTCTTAGCAACGTCATCCGCTGACTCCTGCACCATCTGTTCCCGAACCCCGACAGACGCATTCAACACAGAATGCTGGACCAGCTCGGTCGCAATACCCGTGACTAAACTCCGACAAAGAACAACAACGCTATAGCCGCAGGGGACTTCGGCTTTCGGTCGGCCCGACACCATACTACCAGCACTGAGCTGCAATACACGTGATTAATACATGTAATTAACGGCCATTGAGCGTGGCGTTACATGGTCTTTTTTCATATTTCTTCATCTGTCAAGATGCAGGGGGCTAACTTTTTTTGGAAAAAACATATTTTGGTATTTTTATTTGAGAATGAATTCTTTCTAACCACAATATGTAATGCAATTCAAATGAGAATCTTATAGACCTACAGCATTTATATAGGCCTATATATTCTTTTTAAATGTGCATATGCGAAGGGAAAAATAATAATAATAAATACATAATATTAATAATAAATGATGTGATCATGTTTGGTAATAGGCATAATAGACACATTATTTGTATTTTTGCAGGCACATAAAATAAACGTTCCTCACCAAAGCATGCAACCGAAACAGAAAGTTTCCAAGTGTTACTTCAGTGTTCAGTTTTCAATGTAAAGATTATGTCGTTTAGTCAAGCGATGCTGGGATCCCAGTTGACACACACAGTTCGTGTGCCAAATGAGACGCACACCGTCTGACAACTTCGTCTTACCACACCGAGAACTTAACTTCATGGCGATAATTCATGACACAATATTATTCTTCTGGATAGAATTCTGGACAAGGAGTTGATAGCAAAACCTAGTAAAAAACCTAGCTCCATTCGTTTTGGATACTCATTGCTATTAAGCTGACGGATGGGGTTTAAGAAATGTAACCCTCAAATTCATATGGAGCGATGCAAGGACTGATGGTCTGAAATCAACATGATATTGTTCTATATTTTTTCTTTTTCTTTTTAAGATATACATTATTTGTTTACAAATACATTGTGTCCAAACAATTGAGTAAGACAACCTTGTGTATTTGGGGTTATGATTGAGTAAGATAAGCCTAGGCGCATGAGGCATTTATGAGTTGTATCAACGGGCAGCCTAGGCATTAATTGAAATGAACATTGAACAGCAGTACATATTGTAGACTATATGTTATGTTTAATATAAAATGTATCGTCGTGATAATAGGCCTACCTCTCTGCAATTGGGCCTAATTATTGTGCTGAGAAACTAGTTTTATGTTCCAATGCCTTTAGTTTCCTATTTTCTGTAGGCCTATAGTTGTTTAGTTTAGCCTATTCATTTACACAACTGACTAAAGGTTATTATCTAGGTATTACATTATCGGGGTCGGGATTATGATTAATAACGACCAGTAGGCCTACAAACTCGATTCCCAAAATGATTAGCAAATATTTTGATGAGGCATAGGACTTTTTACGAGTTTACAAGTTAGGAGTTTACGTGCGTTGAAGTTTGGCGAGTGTTCGCCAAACCAGACAGTAACTCACACGTTCGTGAAGTTCATCTTGAAGTGGAGTGGAATTGCCTATGTATAGAACAATGCATTATCAGGCCAGCAGCGCTGTTCTCAGATCAGCTTCCTCCACTGAAATACCAACCTAAATGGGTAATAAGAGGTTAATACAGAAGACTGACACTGGACTTGGTCTCATAAAACACTTTCGCCTATGTCATGAGGCGCGCACTTTGACAGGCAAGTGCGCAACAATCTGAAAGCGAGGTTAATACATGCGTTAGTTTCCAAAATGGGAAAATATGCTATCACAAAGTGGTATATTATGGGCTATAATAATCATGTTGATTAAGAAATGCCTTTGTTACAGTTCACATTCATAATGTAGGCATACGCAACGCGCTTTATCCGAAATGTAGACTTTATGCTGAGCTGTAAAAAATAAGTAGCATCTTTTTTTTAAATAATATGCCACACAATAAATCAAGATATTCGCTGATGTATATGTTTAAGCTTGCCAAAACCTATTTCTGGGCATCTACGACATGTAAACTTGTTAGTTCTATGTTTGTGGTCCTTTATCAATGTGTAAAGTAAAGCGGGAGGGCACATTTCGCCCAACGACGCACGTTGGCTGCTCCACGACTGGTCTGCAGCTCTCGTGAATTGACGAAAGAGTTGAAGTAGCCTACTACGTGAGCTACGAAGGGTTTCGGGAAATCCGCTGAAATTGCCGAAGGCTCGTACGAATGACTTTACGAAGTATAATTAACGCTACGAAGCTTTCGGGAAACTCACCCCTTGTAGCCTATAGCCGCTCTCGCTGAACGTCTCCAACACCCTTGAGCTTGTTAGCAATTGTGCCCAGTACTGCTTTGGTCCTTATTTATCAGCCAGCCCGCCCGTGTGCCGCTTCAAAAAGGTATTTTTTCATTAGATCTGTGATCTCAAACTTCATCACTATTTGCAATCAACATCTAGGGCTTACCACAAGAACATTTACAATCTGAAAAAAAGGCCAGGCGGGAAAACGCATTTCACGTATGCTGAATAAATGTAAGTACAAGTGAAACTTGTGTTTGTTTTAGATGAATAGGAATTAAAAAGATAGCATACACGTAGGCCTGCTCTACCATGTCGGGGAATCAAACGAGATAATTGGCGTCAAAATGCATGTGTTTCTGATTTGGTGTTAGAGGCGTCAATGTAGCCTTTTCTTTCTCCACTATCACAACATTTAGGCATGCCCAACACTTTCACTTTGACAGGATAGTCTGCGCGCTTGTCAGAGGCGCGAGCGCATGCTCTGGCAAAACATATGGCACATTTTCGCTCACACATTCAAACAATATGTTATTGTGTATCACTTGCTAAACCGCCCTGAAACGACCTTGTGCAAACAACGAATTAAGAACGATTTGAGAAAATAGAAGAACCGAATTTCTCTTTTGAATACAAAAAAATAACGTCTCGCCTTTTAAACGCGTTTGTAGCTTGTGTGTGCAGTGCAACCCACCAGAACCAACGCAAAACTCCGTTTCTTTTGTCCTTTTAATTGTGTGTTCAGTGTCAAAACGATGTGAATAGGCCTACTCTCAATATTGCTAATTTCCCACTTGATCTAATGTCCACTTGACCTTATTATATAATCATTGCTGGTATGCGCTTCTCTCTCTCTGTGTGTGTGTGTGTGTGTGTGTGTGTGTGCCTGCGCGTGTTTTGTGAGAGAGAGTGCGCGTGGGTGTGAAGCTATAGCGACAGTGAAGTATACCAGTGAAGCCTGGCACAGGAGACTGGCATTTGAGACCATATGTGGGGCCAGCGTCTGCTGTGGCATGCCAAATGACACAGCATGGATTATCTAACCTATTGGACATGTTTCAAAACACAATTCATGCATTTGCCATGAAGTGACTGGATCAAATAGGCATATTTATGTTAATGTCATCCTTGGTTGATAAGGTTTTGGATACATGTGAAATATATGCCGACGCAAAACATTAGTGTTTTCAGATTATCAGTTGGGCCGAGTCAAAAGCCTATGTTACGTTAATTCTGATATGCCTCCTCTGTGGCATAGCCTACACAGTATGGGTCTCATTTATTAAATGTGAGCAGAAGAAATGTGTGTGTAAATCGTTCGTATGTGCAATTACACATTTTGGCATTCACTAAAGTTTTCGTAGGCTATTTGAAATGTGTTGTGTTACGACTACTCGAGATCACCTACAGGCATATTCTCTTGTAGCGAAACATTTGACACAAAGCTTACATTTCCAAATGGGTTATTATTGCTTCTTCACAGTGCAGGAATAGTCACTGAGCTTGACATTGACAGTGGTTTAAGTTTTTAATCATCCATTGATTTATTCAAGAAGTGGAGGTAAATCACATTGGTTGGCTATATACAGTATAAAAGCAATCGTTCAAAAACCCAATTCCATGCATAGTTTAACATCAAACATTTCCAAATGTTTCATAATAATATTACTATTAATATAATAGTTTTCCTGTATAACGTTTCCATGAGATCTGCCAGAGATTGTATATAGCCTACCCCTAAAAGAGGTTTTGACGCTGCTCTGGCTCAGCTGACAATTCGCAATCACTGACTGAATGGGATGGGATAGGCTTCTCTGAACTTAACTTCCTCGAGAGGATCACGCCTTATCATAAGCAGCAACATTACAGTCAGTAGGCTATCATGTGATAAAAGATGACGCGATGCACTGTAAAGCAGAATAGCTCGTGTCAGATTGTAACATTTGCAGCAAAAGTCATGTTGCTGGTTGTTTATTTCACATGCGCAGAGCTGTAACTCTAGGTCTCAGCATATTTCCTACCATTCGCAATCTCAATGATCAAGACGCCTCCCGGAGATCTACAATGAAACTGTATTTCGCGGGGAAGTGTTCACCAATCACTGCTTGAGAAAAACTACCAAATATGGGAAAATGAGGGTACAGTATATGGTAATGAACTCCATCGTGAACGTACACATGCGCATGTTTGGATTTATCAAACCACTTAGGCCTACAGATATAGGAACATTTTCCGAAGTATAGGCTATATGGAGATATATTACTGCCAATATTATTGTAAATGAATACAACTCACAAATGTGTACCATGATCCGCAAACAAAAAACACTAAGCACAAACCACACACAAACACCTCTTGATTTGTATTTGCAAAACATTATTTTATTTTAAAGGTCCAGTATGTAACATTGAAGCTTTCTAAAAGCTTCCCAATGGGTGTAATGACTGTTTAATCGGTAGCGATCAGGGAATGAGGTCCCTTGAAAGAAATATTTAATTTATCAACGCTATTTTGGTCCGGGAAAAGCGTTTTCTAAAATGGAGTGTCCTACCAGACACTCGGTTTGCATATAAACATGTTATTGCCAGAGGTGTTCTATGGGGACTCACCGATTTTCGCCTTTCTGTCTCTGGTGGCTGCCTCTTCGAATTGTGTGCACATTCAGAAATGGGGGGATGGGGAGGGGGGGTGATTATATTTATATTATTATTAGGGAGGATGTTGTTGTTTGAATATTCAAACTGAATTTTGCCGCTGTGGCAGATTTCCATAAAAATTACACCCTGCTCCTTTGATTTGTAAATACGGCTAATGATTTGAAAATAAATGCTCTTACATTTGCAAACAATATCATGAGGTGTGAATACAAATTAAAGCGGTGACAAACATATTTCCAAAGTTTAAATAAAAGCATTGCTTTGTGTAGGTATCCAATCATTTCAATACAACACTTTAGTGTTATATCTTATAGCATTTGAGGATTAAATTACGCCTGTGGATTTATTTTCATTTGGTAACAGAATTTTGGCATTAGCATTCCGCCTGTTCATGGAGAAATGATTCACAAATGCATCTCATTTGGCTATCTCTAATGAACTATAACATCTTTGCTCAACCCTGTCCCCAAAATATAAGTTTAGACATTTTCCGTGTTTAGTAGTTTCACCTGTTAAGCTGTTACCTATGAAAAGTCCACTATGGACTCATTGTATTGTACTGAATAAAGCTTTGCTAAGTCAAACATTTGTCAATGATCATCATTTCAACTGACAAGCTACCTACTTTGCTAGCAATGCTGTGGAGCTAGCAAAGGGAACTTACAATTTTGAAAGACAAACAAGCACCTTCGTTAAAATGCCAGCTAGATTAATACCCTCTTTAATCAACTATTTTTTAGTAGATAAGCAGTTGTGGAGGGAAGAAAACCTCTTCCGAGTGCCCTGGGCACGGTTTAGGCCATACTACAATCTTCCGCACAGCCTCATCAGCTTAATTCATGTCTGGGATTTTGCACAATACTCTGTGTTGCATGGCTCGGTGAATGGTTAAGGTTTTATGGTCGTCCCAAGGACCCCACTTGGCATATACCTCTTCACAAACAACGATTTATGGCCAAAACGATGTCAGGCAACAGTGGAATGTTCATGATGTCTTTGTGGCTTAGACTTTGCGACAATCGCCCTCAGAGTATAAACCATAATAAAAATCTACAGTATGGTACAAACCAAGTCGACGCTGAAGCCTTTCCAGCCTACAGCTTCTGCCAAGATGGTCTAGTTAAATGGAGATAGTCAACTAAGATAAAAAAACAACAATACATTTGTGGATCATTTCTCTATAATGTGGAATGTTGTAACGTTTTGGTATGATGAGCGGACCCAGGTGCGGTGCATATAAAGGAGGCAGAGTAGGCAGCGATACCAAACAAAAGGATTTTTACTTGAAAGTAGAGAAGGCAAAACAGCATACAAACACAGACTTTACTCGAAAACAGAAGGGAGAAAACAAAGTCTCCAAAACAGTACTCGTATACACTCACCAAACACTTTATTAGGAACACTATACTAATACTGGGTAGGGCCTCCCTTTGCTCTCAAAACAGCCTCAATTCTTCATGGCATTGATTCCACAAGATGTTAGAAATTCCTTGGAGATTCTGGTCCATGATGACATGATTGCATCACGCAATTCCTGCAGATTTTTCAGGTGCACTTTCAAGCTGTGAATATCCCGTTCTACCACCTCCCATAGGTGTTCTATTGGATTCAGATCCGGTGACTGGGAAGGCCACTGAAGAACGCTGAACTCATTGTCATATTCATGAAACCAGTTTGAGATGACTTTTGCTTTGTGACATGGTGCATTATGATGCTGGAAGTAGCCATTAGAAGATGGGTAAATTGTGGCCATGAAGGGATGCACATGGTCAGCAACAATACTCAAATAGGCTGTGGCATTCAAGCAATGATTGATTGGTATTAACGGGCCCAAAGTGTGCCAAGAAAACATTCCCCACACCATTACATCACCTCCACCAGGAGAAGATGTGCAAGTGTTCCTAATAAAGTGTTTGGTGAGTGTATATTCAAAGGCTACAGACTTAACTTGAAACAGAAGGGAGAAAACACATTCTCCAAAACAGTACTCATATAGATTCAATGGCTTTTGTATCTCAAGTGATCAACACACGGTGCACACACTGTGAAGACTGAGCAGGGAGTGAAGGGGAGTGAGGGTACATAAAGCATCAGTGACAATTAAACACAGGTGCAGGTGATAAGTCCATGATTGAGTGAGTGAGTGAGTGAATGAGTGAGTGAGTGAGTGAGAGAGTGAGAGAGTGAGGCGGCACAGTGGGCGGCCGGAGGGAGACACCTAGGGACCGCACTGGGAAGTGCCCCCCCATCTGTAACAGAATGTTAGTGCCAAAATTCTGTATACAAATTAAAACAAATCCACATATGCATCTGCAAATGCAGAATCAACAGTTCTAAATGCAAAAGTATTGGATACCTACACAAAGAAATGCATTTATTCACAACTTTGGAAAGATGTTTGTCACTGCTTTTGTTTTCATTCACACATTGTGACATTTGTTTGCAAATGTAAGATAATTTATATAATTTAGAGCATGTATTAAAATGGTTTACACATACAAATGTGTTTTTTATTTTTTTTATTGAGGAACTTCCGTTAATAAATGAGGCCCAGTGTGTCCATTTTACCAAGTTTATCGGGTACCAAAGTTAGGGTTGTCAATAAGTCACAACCAAGGAAAACAACATTATGCACAACCCGTATGTGTCACGGTTCCATATGGACACTAGGGGGCATGGAGATCGCCCCATGAACATTCAGGCACACAGGTGCTTCTTATTATTTCATTAGGACATTTCTATTTAAGTTGTACATTTCGTTATTCCTGTGTGGTAGCTTGACTCTCAGCTGTGGTATGTTCTCTCATGATCCTCTTGGACTGTCTCGTTATATAACTCTCTAGTTGTCTAATTACGTCTGTTTGTTATGATTTTCTAAAGTGGTTCCTGTCTACCCTGTGGATTACTTTAAGTAAAGTGGCTTTGTCTTTGAACTTGTCCTACCCCACACATCCACACAGTATGAGAGAGAAATAAACTTGTTAGAGGAGGGAAGAGATCTGGGATGAATTAACTCGATGTTGGGCCAACAATGTCACTGGACATATATCCTATTTACAACACCTTATACAAACCTTCACGACCGAACAGTGAAATCCATTATCTCATAACAATGAATGGCAATAGTAGGAAATTTACCATCATATTACAGTATCAAACATCACTTTTACACTAAACCCAATACCTCGGTTTTATGAAGGTGCACACAGCAGCTCTAGACCATTTGTAATCGAATGTATTAAAACAGCGTGGCATAGAAAGCACCCCTCACAGTATAAACACGAAAGAGCCAAGGTAGGCTACGTCCTAAATCTGTATGCAAATAAAAATACCCTTAATTGAATAAATGCATATTTATTATCTGTGTCTGGAATAATGTTAGCTCATGCATAAAACATGGCGTTGCCCACATCTGTGCGTAGATAAAATATGATACGGTGAGGATCAGTCTTACAGAGTTTAGTGATATCTGGTGTCCACATGTGCTTGTGTTCTGCAACACACTGCTCGTACACTGCAAACAGGTCATAAGTAGACTGTCAATGAGGGATATATACGTCCTGCCTGTAGCCTATGTAGGGGAATGACAACACTATCGGAATGGTAAGTGGGATCCTTGGGACGAACCTTAACCATAACCATAACCCTTACTTTAACTGTTTAAATCTCAACTTCAATGGTCAGAGGCAGGGGCTATTCAACCAACCAATGATTAACTTGTGCGTGTGCATCTTCATGCTGTTTTGATGGTGCGCATGCTACTATAGCTGCCTGTTGCTGCTGGTGTCGTGTCACTATGTGTTCCCTTGTCAGATAGTGTTCCCCTCTATTATCTGTGGTTTTAAGAGGTGTCTAAGGCTACATGTAAAGGCACCATTTGCAGGATTGCACCCTCTTTTGACTGTAGTGGGAATTGCAATGACAATGCAGAATGGTGTCTCCTCCTCTCTCCCTCCCCTTGCTAAATTCGAACTGAAACAATGAATCTATAAATAATTTTCATGTTTTTCTACAGCGAATGTCTTAGTTACTTGACCTTGAAAAAAGCGAAAGACCTGTGTGGTTGAAATGCAGTCGTTATTTAGTTTAAATGAGTCTCAGAAATGAGCCAGCCATCGGAAACACATTCGCTAAAGTTAATCCCTCATTCCCCAAACAAGACATGTCAGACATGCTGTAATGTCAAACAGGACGTTTACTAGAGGAAATCATCAGAATACATGTTTGAAACTTATTTGCACACAAAGGCTTCCGTTGTTTAGGTCAGCTTCCAGCAGTGAGACATGCTTGCAGCTCCCAGGCAGTACAGTATGTAACCAATGAGCCACACACACACACAAGTCACAGGTTACACGCCCACAGCAAGTAGTAGACGCCCAGAAATGTTTTGGAAGGGCCAGGTATTGGCGGGTGCACCCACAGTCACAGACTGCTGATGCATCATAAGTAATGATTCAGTATGGTTATTTAGTGACATTTTCAAGGGGAAAAAGATACATATTGCACCTTTAATTGATGATGGCTTACTTACATGTGGTTATTGCATTCCAAGTGTTTTCCAGAATTTTTGGAATTGATGTTAATTGATGTTGTCGCAATTTGTCAATTTAACACCAACATAAATGTATCCACTTCTACAGTGGATGGCCGAAGAATTCTCACCATAATTAAGAAAACTGCCAAAACAACTGTCCCACAGATCAGAAACACTCTCCAGGAGGTAGGCGTGAATGTGTCAGAGACTACCATCTGTAGAATACGTCACTAGCCGAATTAGGCTTCACTGCAAGGTGCAAACCACTATCCAAACCACTTATCCTCAAATGGATGGTCAGGTTACAGTTTGATAAAAAAGTACCTAAAAAGCCTGCAGAGGTATGAAAACAGTCTTGTGGACAGATAAGACAAACATTATCATGTAGCAGAGTAATTGCAAGAGGAAAGTTTGGAGAAAAAGGGATCTGCCCAAGATTTACAGCATACCATCTCATCTGTGAAACATGGTGGAGGGGGTGTTATGGTTTGGGCATGTATAGCTGCCACAAGAACTGGCTAACTTATCTTAATTGATGATGTAACTGCTGACAGCAGCAGCAGAATGTATTCTGAAGTGTACAGAAACATATTGTACTGTATGCTGAAGTACAAGCAAATGCCTCCAAATTCATATCACAGACAATATCACTGCCATCATACACTAAGACAATGACCCAAAACATACTGCCATAGCAGATTTTGTAATTTGGGTGAACTATCCCTTTAACTGCAATGTTATTTTAGACACCTGTTACTTTAGACCTGCTTCTGGGTCCTGTTTCTGTAACTGGGTCCTTGGCTTTTTACCAGGCATACCTCAGGTTGTACATTTTTTTTTTTGCAACACCACCTCTTCCACACTGACCTTCAATACTGGTGCTCCTCAATGGTGACTGCTAGCACCCTACAGTAGCACCCTACAGTAGCACCCTAGCAGTAGCACCCTACAGTAGCACCCTAGCAGTAGCACCCTACAGTACACCCTTGACTGTGCGGCTATAAGCAAGCATCAACTCCATCATTTAGTTTGCTTATGATACATCTGTAGTAGGCCTGATTACCAACAACAAGGATAGGAATAAAACATAATAATAACAATAACAATAGAAAACATTATATACAATCAATAGTACTAACAGTGAGACAATTGGCCTTGGGTGAAATATATACAAATAAATAATATGAATATAAATAAACAGCAATGATGGAAGTGGGTGTGAGTATATGTGTGTGTCAGTGGTATGCAGGAGTGAGCAGCAGGTAGTGTTACTGGGCAGCTGGGGGTATCAGTTCAAGAGTCTTATGGCTTGGAGGTAGAAGCTGTCTCGGAACCTGTTGGTGGGAGACTGGATGCTCTGGTATCATTTGCCAGACGGTAGGGAAGAGAACAGGGCATGCCTGGGGTGGCTGTGATCTTTGGGCCTTCCTCAGACACCTCTTGGAATAGATGTCCTGTACGTCTGGGAGTTCACTCCCTGTGATGTACTGTGCCGTTTTCACCACCCTCCGCAGAGCCCTGCGGTCATGGGCGGTGCAGCTGCCGTACCAGACAGTGATGCAGTCGGACAGGAGGCTCTCGGTGGTGCACCTATCTAAATATCAGATGAGAATGTGTGCGTCTATGATATTCATGAGAAACACCTCTCAAATCGAATGCACATTTGATGCATAAATCGGAGATTGTCCTCCGTTAAGGTGATTTGCAATAAAATGAGAATATACCCCTTACTCTCTCACAGTCGGTTCTTCAGTATAAAGTCTCATACAGTACGACCGGGTTCAAAGACAGTTTCTACCCCCAAGCTGTGAGACTGAAGAACAGCTGAATCTCGAACCCATCATCTATTTATACAAATTGCACCTCAATACACACCACACACTGCTGCTGCTGGTACTGTACCACTGTGTGGGCCCAGCCCGATGCCCTCCACAATGGAGGACAACTTTATGTAGAAGTTTATTTTTTTCGAAAATTACAACCAACAAAATCCATAACAATAACAAAAACATGCAACTTGAATATCATCATAACAACAATCCTCATTATTTGACCATCATCATTCCTATACATTGTTTTGGTTGTATCCCAGCCACAATGTACAAATAGATGTAGAAAAGCAGATTATATGTCTTATAGACCCATTGTATTCTTTATTTTAGAGACACTGCTGCTATTGTATTATTGCATACTACTGTTATTGTGCCACTTTGAGTTACTATTGTGTTCTATTGTGTTTTCAAGGAGAGTTTGCGATTAAGAATATGCAGTGAGCCAAATGACAATTTGCTTAATGTGAAAATGGAATTCCAAAATTGTATAGACTTCCTCGTTGAAGGGACTGACAATTATTGTGCAAACTGTGAATAATGGTGATGATGCATATTCTGGTCCAGTCATTTGATTTGACTGTTACAGTTCTTCTGGCCAGCATCATGCGATTCAAACGTAGCTGAATATAAGTATTGTGGTATATGTAGTTGATAGTGGGGCAGAGCGCGATGTAAAAGGCTGACTTATTTTCCTTTAACAGAACTACAACTCCCATACAGCTCAGTGTAGGGTGGTAGTGTGATCCGCGCGTGGAGACCATGGCGTTACCCAGGATTGTCTGACGGGTTATCAGGAAAATAGCCCACGAAACCGGGTCAACGCCCCATACATACGACGCTAGGTTCGGATATTGTGAGAAATAAAGATGGGGTCACGTATCAAGTAAGCGTCATTTATTTGTTGCCTTTGCCTTTAGTGACCGAAATGTAAGTAAATGGTTCTCACGAGTCATTGTGGGAGAGAGGGGCAGTGCAAGGCCTGGACTTGTTGCGACAGACATAAGGACTTATTTAACACCCGTTATCCGAGTGATGAAAGAATAGCCATCTCTTCTCATTAGGACTATGTGTATATCAGACACTGCTATAGAGAACTCTGATTTGTGTAGCCTACACACAACTGTATTGTCAATATGTCCCGAAGCGTAGCCCACAAGGTAAAGGGTATGTAAACATTGGAGAAAGGTATCCGGTTTTACACCCATGCAGGGCTAATATTGGCTGACTGAAAATAACACATGTAGCGATAATTATTAGGCTACTGTAACAGCATCTGCGTAATTAACTATAATGGCATTAATGTTACTTATGTGGGCATATACAATGTGCATATGCAAGATACAATGTGTCAGTTACAACCTCCTCCTCACTGTTTTTTTTGCTAGTAAGTACATCGTTGCCCTATTTGTCTCGCTTTTCACTGTCACTGAACAAAAACACTGATGCTGTAGAATGTATAACATTGCGAGTCTGCAGATGCCACTATAGCATTACCAACTATTTCCCAATTGCAGTACCAAATGAATAGGCTACTCAACAGCCCCAATATTTGTCATATGTCGATATAAAAATGAAGCCACAGTTTGTAATAAAATCTTTTCACTGTCGGGTGGTTGTGCCATTTGACGGACATCAAGCTTGCCAAATTTCTCTTGCAAAGTAATTTAGTAGCAAGTAAAGTGAGTTAGCGAGCTAACTTTGACACAATCCAGAGTTGGAGCTAAAGTTAGCTCGCTAACTCCCTTACCTCGCTTCCGTATAGTATACCCCTTGAGTAGATAAAAGTGCCGTTATTTATTTTTTGGAAGGCACATTTGGCAAGCTTTATGCCTGCCAAAGAAGACAACCACCAGAGTAATAATGAAAGTGAGTGAACGAAGGACTTTATTACAAACTGTGGCTAGGCAGGGTCATTTTAAGTCACAGACTACCTGTCCATAGGACTGTATAGAGGAGGTGCTATCCGGCTACTACCGACTGTGCTGTGGTTGTTACATTTCTAGCTGGATGTAATGTAGCAAGTATGCGTTTGTATCGAGATAGCTAGACTGTTACTACCAACTCAGCTCATTTCATAATTTTCTCTTGATCCTTACAAACTCCCCAGTCCCTGCCAGTGACAAGCATACCCATAACATGATGCAGCTACCACTATTCTTCGCACAAGAGATGAGCTGAAACTGCATTACATGTGCTGGATTTGCACTAAATGCTTTGTAGTAAAACCAAATAAACACATTTCCAGTCACTTTCTTTGTGGTATCTCTTTGTCCACTCGGTTGTCTAGCCCAATTTTGTAGAGTGACTGAGATGATGTCCCATCGACTGTGCTTTTTCTTCTCTTCTTCTGCCATTCAGCTTTGTAGATTTTTGTAAGTCTCCCCAGGCCTCAGGGTAGCATTCTTGAGCAGTTTTGTTCCTCTCCATTTGCTCAGTTTGTAATGACAACCTGATTCACACAGTTTGTAAATTATTCTTATGCAAATCAGAGACCCTATAAAACATATTATATATAAGATGTTCATTCTGAAATCACATTAACTATTATCCTTGCACTCAGATGGACTCAATTCAACTTATTGAGTGACTTGTTAAAGACATTTTTAAATAATTAGTAAACATTTCAAAACATTTATTTTCACTTTGACATTATAGGATATTTTGTGACAAAATCTATTTTAAAGTCTGATTGTAACGCAACAAAATGTGGAAAAAGTCAAGGGGGGTGAATACTTACTGAATACACTGTATTTGTGTGATTTGCTGGCTTTGCTTTCCCTACTACTCAACAACAATTAAGTCTCCATTTATTGGAGCATGAGATAAGGGTGTTGATATGGCTGTCCCTGTGGAACCCTTTTGGAACCCTCTTAAGTTCCATGTAGAACCGTATTGGGTTCCATGTAAAACCATCTGAAAAGGGAACCCCATGGAACCCAAAAGGGTGCTACATGGAACCCAAAAGGGTTCCTTAAAGGGTTCTCCCACAGGCCAATGTAGCCAATTACATTTCAGTAATTCTATTACCGATTTGGTAGTCTCACGTAGCCATACCTCCAAATCACATCGTTCTCACGCCTCTTTTGGAGGTGTAGAGAATTTTAGATTAGCTGATCTGGCTTGGATTGAACCTGGATGAAGCGATGCGAGAATGTGCTCGCAATTTCATTGGATGTTACATTCGAAAAACCCTCCACCACATGCGTTGTCTTGACTCTTTTTCGACCAGGTCGGACTATTTTGTGTGCTCTATACACACAATCTAGTCGATGAAGGTATTAGGTTAGGTGTTTGGTTAGTTTGTGATGTGGTGAGGCGTCACTCATTTCAAACAGGTTTCCACCCATTTGTAGCTACTTTCTGCAAAGGATTTCCCCAGGCGTTCCGAACATATTTTTATGATGGAAGATGGTTGACAAATGTATTTTTGACTTAATTTCTCCAATATATAGACTCAGACTATAGCTTTAATTTGACACCCAAATGTATTTCACATTCTGATCCTCATGGGTCCTTTTACATGGAACTGCCCATTCATTGATCTGTCATGGATTGAACTGGACAGAGTGATGGGAGAATGCTCGTATTTAAAAATAGTATTTACACCAATAAACAAATATGAATCAATTTTCTTTTATACATACTCTCCCCCTATTTCAGGGCTCCTTTCACCATTTCTGTACACTACAGAATACATTCGGCTGCTGCTGTCAGCAGTAACATCATCAATTAAGACAAGTTAGCCAGTTCTTGTGGCAGCTATACATGCCCAAACCATAGCACCCCTTCCACCACGTTTCACAGATGAGGTGGTATGCTTTAAATCTTGGGCAGATCCCTTTTTCTCCAAACTTTGCTCTTGCTATCACTCTGGTACATGTTAATCATTGTCTCCTCTGTCCGCAAGACCTTTTTCCAGAACTCTGCTCTCTCAAGTACTTTTTAGCCAACTGTAATCTTGCTATCCGGTTTCTGTTGCTAACTAGTGAATTACACCTTGCAGTGTAGCCTCTGTATTTCTGCTGTTGAAGTCTTCTGTGGAGGTAATCTCTAACACATTCACACCTACCTCCTGGAGAGTGTTTCTGATCTGTGGGACAGTCGTTTTGGGGTTTTTCTTAATTATGGTGAGGATTCTTTGGTCATCCACTGTGGGGTTTTTCTTAATTATGGTGAGGATTCTTTGGTCATCCACTGTAGAAGTCTTCCTTGGCCTACCAGGCTGTTTGCGATTGCTGAGCTCTCCAGTGTTTTTCTTCTTTCGAATGATGTTCCAAACTGTTGTTGTTGGCAAGCCTAAGGTTTTATGATAGTTTATGGCTTCCTTTACTTGCAGTGACAACTCTTTGGTCTTCATGTTGACAGACACCAATAGCAGACTACAAAGGAAAGCATAAAGAATAGAATCAATACTAGATGTTGACAGCCCTCTTTATGCCTGCACAAATTAGGTGACGGAACACACCTGACTAACCAGAAACACTTGTCCCAATACTTTTAGTGCCATGCAATAGTTCTTCTCTTCACTGTTCTGTTTGAGTTAGCACTGTGCACAGTGATACTGTGCCCCTCCTTGGCTTATCAATGCTAGCCTGATAACCATAACTGTGTTAAAATGCCTGTATAGAATATGGCCTCGTCAGGCTATATCTTTGCAGGTTATGGCACCTCAACAAGATGCACTTCAATAAAACGAGACTGATTTTACTTTGCCTGCTACATCAGCATGATTTGTGATTTGTGAACTGCACCAGTGCAGCGAAACCCGTTTGATGGTTAAAATGTTTACAGCCATTTTCTTTCAGCCGTGGGTCCATCTGCAATACTCTTGTCACACAGAACTGCAACAAGTGGCAGCAATCACATCTGCTGAAGCCCATATTGCTAGCAGGCTTATGGAGATGTGAATCATTTCTCCATGAGCACGCGGAATGTTAATGCCAAAATTCTGTAAACATAATTTGAAAATATGCAAAACAAGTGATGCAGCTAAACTGACATGCTGGTCTGCCTAATGACGCTGATAGCTTTACAAACTATTTTGCTAGGTGACGGGGGCATAAACCAATACAATCTATACATACATACAAAAAAATACTTGAATCATTGCTGAAGCTAAGTAAACAAATGCACTCACTGACTGCGCTTCTTGAGCTAGCATGGTGGGATCAAATTACACTCACATGAGGGGAGGGAAAGAGTTGTTGAAAACGTTTTTAAAGGTATTACGGTGTAGGTATACCAATTTGATACCGGCACCAGCCTATACTCCTCCTTTCCACCACCTCGTTCAAAGGTGAACGGATGACGTGCAGCAGCAGTCTGTGTTTACCTCAGTTAAAAGAGGCGACCTTCCAAAACGCGTAATTTATTTTCCCAACCAAGTTCTGCCATAACCACACCCAGGTCAGTTCACAGGTCTACAAATCAATTTCATTGTATAGCGTCGTTTCTCCGAGACGAGATCAGTGATTGGAGAGTTTCCCCCTTAGTTTCCACTACTAACAAACAATCTGTGAGCGGGCATCTTCGACCTCGCTGGTCGAGTCCATTCTCAAAATGTGGCCAAGCCTTCCGCAGCCCCTTAGTCTAATTATGTAGGCCTACAAACCCAAAAAGTTACGTGCTACATTTCAACATGAATTTTAATCAGAACTTTAACAAAAAATGGCTTGAAGTCTATGGAGCGTTATCTTTGAGAAAGAATTAAGAATCAAGTCCTAATAAATGGATACCTCACCAAGTCAATTTCCTGTATGTACAAATATACTTGGCCAAATAAAATAATTCTGATTCTGAACTTTGCTGTGAGGTGCTTGTGTATTAGTGTGCCTATAGGCATTAGGCAATGTGTGAATTAATGTCTAGGAGGTGTAGGACTGTCTCTGTGTCTTAGTCAATCAAAAAGTCTACTCAATGGAGGATGCTATATGCTGCTACTGTAGTTTTTATTAATCTGGCTACACGGTGTGTGTCCTTTGTATTCATTGGTTTTGGGTTTGCTGTGCCATGCATGTCAGGGGGTTTCTATTGTTTAGGCGACATCATATAGCTAGCCACTGAACAATCAGAGGACATAAGCAAGAGGATATTTCTCTCATGTTCCCTCTGTGTATTTGACTGTCACTGACATCCAAATATTGTAGGAGATCTCAGCAAGCGCGGGAGGAATGACCCCCGGGCCAGCTGCTCGCTCACTTGCTCTTCCAGCTGACATGTACGGGTCAGAGTGTTCTATAATGGAGAAACAATGCTATCCATTGAAATTGATTTGTAGAGCTGTGATGCAATCGGGGGAGTGGTTATGGCAGAACTTGGTTGGTAAAACAATTACGCTTCTGAAACTGTGGGAATACTGTATAGAATCAATAAAAACATAATAAATAGAATATATTATTTGTTATCAAAGTTGACAGAGTCTGTCATCATTATCATGCCCATCTCTGCTCGCCCCATTTCAGTTTGCGAGGAGAAAAAGTGACGGGCTCGCTATCCGTCCTTACACAGCCTCATCATTTTAAGCATTTAAATCGCACTCCCGATTGTCTGATCATCTGTACAAGAATCAAGTCCTAATAAAGGGATACGGACACAAGTACAACAAGCTCTGCACACCCCTATGCCCTACTACTCATGTCATAAAAAGACCAGCTGACCTTTAACCTCTTGTTTCAGGGACAGCCCGGAGTCCACTTTTGAGGTCTACGTGGAGGTGACACACCCAGGAACAATAGGCTCTGGTAAGTCACCCCGGTAATAGCATTATATATATATATATATATATTTTAGGGCACTTCTGCTTTATTGGGACAGAGACCGTAGAGATTGACAGGAAGGATGGGTGAGAGAGAGGAGGGATGACATGCAGGATATGTCGATGGCCGGAATCGAACCAGGGACCTTGTGATAATATGGTATGCACCTTAGTGTGCTACGCCACTGAACGCCCTTGGTAATAGCATTATATGCAAGTTATTTCATTTATGGCTGTAAATGCAATCCAATTCAAAACAATAAGCAGGAATGTTTAAATGGATTAGTGAAAGAATGGAATTACAAAAGACGTGTTATAGATGGTATAGGTTGTTATTAGGGATTACCGATACCACTTTTTCAATGCCAATTCCGAGGACTGAACTTTGAGTATCAGAACTCGAAAGATTAACTTATTGATTAAAGACCAATAAGTTTCATAACTTTGCATAAGAAGAAATACATTACAATACAACTACATTCAGAAAGTGTTCAGACCCCTTCACTTTTTCCACATTGTGTTATGTTACAACCTCATTATTATTCCCCATCAATCTAAACACAATACCCCATAATGACAAAGCGAAAATAGGTTTTTAGAAATGTTTGCTAATTTACTAAAAATAAAAAACAATAAATACATTTACATAAGTATTCAGACCCTTGCTATGACCCTCGAAATTGAGCTCAGGTGCATCCTGTTTCCATTTATCATCCTTAAGATGTTTCTACGACTTCATTGGAGTCCACCTGTGGTAAATTCAATTGATTGGACATGATTTGGAATGGCACACACCTGGCTATATAAGGTCCCACAGTTGACGGTGCATGTCAGAGCAAAAACCAGGCCATGAGGTTGAAGGAATTGTCCGTAGACCTCAGAGACAGGATTGTGTCGAGGCACAGATCTGGGGAAGGGTACAACAAAATGTTGAGTATTGAAGGTCCCCAAGAACACAGTAGCCTCCATCATTCTTAAATGGAAGAAGTTTGGAACCACAAAAACTTCCTAGAGCTGGCCGGCTGGCCAAACTGAGCAATAGGGGGAGAAGGACCATCGTCAGGGAGGTGACCAAGAACCCAATGGTCACTCTGACAGAGCTCCAGAGTTCTCTGTGGGGATAGGAGAACCTTCCAGAAGGACAACCATCTCTGCAGCACTCCACCAATCAGGCCTTTATAGGTAGAGTGGCCAGATGGAAGCCACTCCTCAGTAAAAAGCACATGACAGCCCGCTTGGAGTTTGCCAAAAGGCACCTAAAGGACTCTCAGACCATGAGAAACAAGATTCTCGGGTCTGATGAAACCAAGATTGAACTCTTTGGCCTGAAGCGCCAAGCGTCACGTCTGGAGGAAACCAGGCACCGCTCATCACCTGGCCAATACCATCCCTACGGTGAAGCATAGTGGTGGCAGCATCATGCTGTGGGGATGTTTTTCAGCGACAGGGACTGGGAGACTAGTCAGAATCAAGGGAAAGATGAACGGAGCAAAGTACAGAGAGATCCTTGATGAAAACCTACTTCAGAGCGCTCAGGATCTCAGACTGGGGCGAAGGTTCACCTTCCAACAGGACAACGACCCTAAGCACACAGCCAAGACAACGCAAGAGTGGCTTTGGGACAAGTCTCTGAATGTCCTTGAGTGGCCCAGCCAGAGCCCGGACTTGAACCCGATCGAACATCTCTGGAGAAACCTGAAAATAGCTGTGCACCGACACTCCCCATCCAACCTGACAGAGCTTGAGAGGATCTGCAGAGAAGAATGGGAGAAACACACCAAATACAGGTGTGCCAAGCTTGTGGCGTCATACCTAAAAAATAAGCATGTATGTGTTATCATAAGGAATGCAAGAAGACTTGAGGCTGTAATCGCTGCCAAAGGTGCTTCAACAAAGTAAGAGTAAAGGGTCTATATTCTTATGTAAATGTCAGTTTTTTATTTTAACTAACCCTAACCCTAACATTTCAAAAAACCTGCTTTGGTTTCTCATTATGGGGTATTGGGTGTAGATTGATGAGGGGAAAAAATGAATTTAATCAATTATAGAATAAGGCTGTAACATAACAAAATGTGGAAAAAGTGAAGAGGTCTGAATACTTTCCGAATGCACTGTACAAATATGAGTGTCACGGTATGAGAATTTGACTGTATGATAACCTTCATGCTCAAGTGCCTGTTAACCTTGGTTTTATTTATTTTGTATTCTATTTACACTAGTTTAAAAAGGCCTACTGTAACATCTAAAATAATTTCTCAAAAGAAATAATTCAAATGTGGACTGAAAGAAGAGTATTTTAATTGCATAAGTGCAAGGGGCTCTCTGGAAGCTGGAGCACTTTTTGCTTTTTTGAAACAGCTGTAACAGCCATTTCCTACAATCTGCCTTGAATCCTAAAAGGTAGCAATGTACATCACGAAAGATACAGTCGACAGTATAGCCTATAAAATAACTGTTTCTCTTTGAGCTGTCATTGTGAATCTTCTGACCTGGTCAACCACTAGTAGCTAGCTGCCTACACCAGTTAACAGTAAGGGTTTGCAATAAACATAAGGTAAGTTTCTCAGTAATTGTATCTAGCTATCTACCGTACCTACTAACATGTCTGACAAGATGAAGTGTTGTTTATTGGAATTACCAGGGAGTTATTCAGACCTGGTAAATTACTGTCATACACCATATTTTATGACAGCAATAACATAAGGAATGCATAATGCTAGAGGTTGATTACAAGATGTTAAGCCATAATGTAGGTATTGATATTGAGCCATGTGATATTATTCATTGTATTAGCCTATGCATTCCTATAGTGGATACTATGACTTCAACCATGACTGCAACTAGTAATGGGCGAAGTCCCTTGGCTCAGTATCCTCCTTAGTGAGGTTGAATCTCAACCCTGTTGGACTGTTGTTGTTGCATTCTCTATGGCCACCACATAACTGCTTACCTGGTGTGCCAGATCAAGGTGCTTACTTCGTTATACCAATGATACACTTCTGGCAGCAAAAAAATGATTTAGAAAAACTAAAATGCAAGTAGGCCTGTGTCATGTACAGACACACCCAATCTGCTTGGGTTTGCCTCAGAGGTCTGCCTCTGCAAAATGAAAACGTTCTTTATTGTCTGCCACCGAAGGAACCTAAGAATCTGTCTTAGTGACACCATACCATATGTGTCAGTGCGCTCTTTCATGATGAAAATAATTTCCTTGATGTCCTTTTTGTAGAAGTTTGCAACTTGTAGCTCATCGTTGTCAATGGAAGTTCGCTCTGTGTGCTGGCTTTGCTTTTCCCACTGTACTCAACAACAATTACGTCTTAATTTAATGAGATGAGGATGTTGATGTGGTGCTTGGTGAGGATTTTGATGCAGTATTTTGTAACTATTGTTGTATGATTTACTTCCCCCTTTTATGATTTATGATTTACTTCCCACCCTTTAAAAGATACTTCCCCCTTTTTTCCGCTGTACCTGTGGAAGAACCCTTTTGGAACCCTTTTAGCTTCCATGTAGAACCCTTTTGGGTTCTATGTAGAACCTTCTGTGAAAAGGGTTTTACCTGGAACCCAAAAGAGTTCTACATGGAACCCAAAAGGGTTCCTTAAAGGCACAGCCGAAGAACCCTTTTAGGTTCTGTACAATCTGCACAATAAGTGAATGTAGCCAATTCAATTTCAGTAATTAGTGGGCTTGCTTCAGCAAGTCCAACTATTGTTATTTATCCTACTTTTTCTTCTTCTTATTCCAATTCTATTCAGTATGCTACTCCTCCTACAGCATTTAATATATTCACACCAATCCAAGTTTAAAACGTTCAGAGAGAGATCTAACTTAAGTTGCATACATTTATATTTTTCTAATTCTTATACTTTTTAAACTATTCAGCTTTTTGTAACTCAAAAACAACCTCTGTTTTAACATGGTGGAATATTGATTTAGGCCAACATTCTGAGAGCCCCATTGTTACTGCAACTGCTATAAAACCTTTATAACTCTTGAATAAAAACAACAGGAGACCTACAGAACACATTCTTAGAATGATTACACAACAATGCACTCTCTTGGCTACCAGTTCTACCCCACTGAGACCACTCTCAACCACTAACCAACCAACTTTCTACCCACTCCACTGAACTACCCCAGACTCATTCTATCTATATCTATCTATCTATCTATCTATCTATCTATCTATCTATCTATCTATCTATCTATCAGTTATCTATTCATAAACAAAATCAATATCAGTAAAAACACTACAAGTATTTGGTAGGTCTACCTATACTTCTTATTGTTTTTTGGTAACAGAATAACCCAGAGACTGGGCAATGATTCTTACACTTACAGAAGCCAAATCATTTCCTAAAAATTAAATATAAGTGTTATTAGGATTAGTTGACCAGGGTCTATAGTTGAACATTAATGAGGTTTGATGTTTTTCTAAACACCTTCAAATACTTTTTCTGGTAGATGTTTTCTTAGATGCTTTTCCATATGTTTGACCAGTCAAATCAAAGCCTTCGTTTATCCCTATTCTTATGATGGAAGTTGGTTGAGAAAGATATTTCTCACTTAATTTCCCCAATATATAAACTCTTTCATTTAAGCAATTTGATATGCTCTGATGAATTTTATTTTGGTCCTTATGGGTCATTTTTCTCTGAACTGCCCTCTCGTAAATTAAAGCACCAACTCAACTCACGTACAGTGTCATCTTCATGATTTTAATGGATTAAACAAGCCAATGTTCGGTCAGTAGATCATCAGAATACAATCATGTATTCAAATACAATTTGAGGCAATAATGCATTGTAGCTAAATGATGAATTCAGTCTTTCTCACATAGTCTTCACTGTAGAACCCCTCTCATGAAAAGTGATCAACATAAATGAACCGCGTGTGTCTGTATAAGCGCCTGTGTGTGCACGTACGTACTGGTGTGGTTGTGTGCGTGCATGCGTGTGTGTCTGTGACCGTGTTTCCAAAAATAGGTGTGGGCATTAGAGAGATGTCCCTGCCGCTCGGCCGGCTTGTGTGTTTCCAGCTTGAGGGGGGTGTGTGTTTAAAGTATTGCCTTACACACAGCTGTGTTCCATTGTTGTCATTTTCTCAGGGCCCGAGAGGGTGTGCCCAGCCTCTAACTGACAGCAACAGTTGTGTGTGTGTGTGTATACAAGTATATGGGGATCAGTGATGAAGTGAAGGGTAAACGCCATTTACGCACCTTTTTTGGAGTGAATAGTGTTTATAGTTTACCAATCTTTTAGGAAAATTAGCAGGTTTTGACGTTTTTTTTACGTCAAAACGTTATGTTTATCGTTTTCTCTGGTGTCCAGCGTCTACCCAGTGTTTTTTCTACCACTACATCCCTGATGGGGATGTTGTGTTTGAGTGTGCTTGTGAGAGGGAGTGTATTGTGCATGATTGTGTCTGTGTGTACAGGTACTGTGTATTGTGGGTGTATGAAAGTTATGTCGATGTTACTCTGTTCAGATGCACAATACTATTGGTCACAATAATTGTTAACATTTGTGGGCGAGATCTGGTCTTGTGGTGGCACATATTGGAGTGCTGGAAACTGCAAGTATTATATGGACCAGACCAGGTCCGAATGTGGGGGGCCCAGCCCTGGGTGAGAGTTAGAATTTTGGGCCAACTCTAGGATGTGATAACCGGCCCTGACACTTTCCTGTCATTACTGGGCCACTTTTGGTGTAAATGTGTGGGACCAATACTGGGTGACAGTTGGAACTTTGCTCATGGGCCAGCTCTGGTATGAGGAATGTGGCCCTGATATGTTCCTATAGTTACTCAGCCATCTTTGGTCTAATAGTGGGGGACCAGTACTGTGTGACAGTTGGGACTTTGCTTATGGATTAAGGAGTGAGTTAAGACAGAGAAACTTGTCAATGCTTATGTTCTCTATGACAACTGCATCGTAACATGGCAACAACTGGCAGCGATTATATGACCCCTATATGAAAGTACTTAATTTGTAGCCAACTATGATATGTGATATAACGAACAGGGGTGAAAAAGAACAGTCAAATACAGACAGTAGGCAACTACAAATGACTCGTTGGATATGGGCAGTAAAACAGTGAAAATATAATTTAGTTTTATTCTCGTCATTGCACATGGCATGTAACATTTTTTGATTGATTCATGTCATTTCTGTCATTTCAATCATGTGAAATACGTTCAACGTAAACTCAGTGCCAGAGCGGAAAATGATTGACACAAACTGCGCTCTTTGTGAGCACGCTGTGTCCATATAGCGTCCTGCTGAAATGCACGGAATCCACTGAGAAACATAATATCGCTCTGAGTTAATAATATGCAATTTTGCAGACACACATTCCATGTCTGACATAATTTTATGAAGTGTCCATGAAAACATAACTTGTTCTAAATTAAGGCTCCCTTAAATGATACGCTTGTGATACTTAATGTAATAATCAGATGAATTCTTATTTGGAAAGTAGTCTTTGGGCCAGGAGAAACTGCATTCATGTCATGTCAGAACTAGCAAACTCAGATATTTCCAACTTGGAACCAACCAATAGGAGATGACTGCTGTTACTGCTCTACGCAAATAACTTTAGTTAATTTTAACTCAAGGTTCTGAGTTTCCGACTTGTCATGAATGCAACATTTTAAGTAAGCCAGATCTGATTGCCAGAAGTGGACCGGCTCTGGTGGCCATACCTAAGCCCAGTCATCACCAGGAAAATTCTAAATCTTAGCCAACATGTGGATATGGCCCAGTCACGACTTGGAATTATGGCTCAGAAATGGGCCAGATACGGTTACCACATCTAAGCCTTAAGCAACAAGACCCGGCCCATATCTGGTCCAGTTATATTAAGTCATAACTGAGCCACACCACATACTGGCCGGTCTGGCCATTTCATGGTAAAGATAAGGCTTAGGAATGGAGCCTGCCTACTTCTGGCCCGGGGAACAAAGTTGTACTCGGGCCACACCCTGATGCTCAAAGATGTGACAAAATCTTTAGAAATTTGACTAAATTGCTAAACATCTTAATTCCTAACTACAGTTAACAAATGTGAGTATGAAATAAAGCATGTATGTGTTATCATTTGCTTAATTTTATGTTTTGTGTATTGTGAAGTCACATGGTTAATGTGACAGTAGGGTTCCTTACAATGGCAATCCTGAAGGGAGAATGCTTGGTACAGGGATCAGTTTCCAAAAATGTTATCAGAGCACTATTTATTTTTTATTAGTCATCGTCTTGGACGGTCTTCCTCCTTATGACCACAACCACGCAGACTCTGTGTCAGTCAAACACACTGGGGGATGACAGGAGACTACGGTTTGCCATCTGTCGTTTGTCTGTCTGTTTCATGTACGTCAAAAGTTGAAAGGAGTCAAACTCGCATTTGAACTGTTTCTGTGTGGCCGCACACTGTTTCGTTGGGAATATTCCTGTGGTTTGAGCAAGCTAAAACGACACGTCCAAAGACTCTTTACCCTTTTTATTCAGCGAACTCTCTCCCTCTCTTTGTCTCTCTCCCCTCAATCTCCCCTCTGCTTTCTCTGCCCCCACCCCAGTTCTATCTCTTCTCCCTTTGCTCTCTCTCTCTCTCTCTCTCTCTCTCCTTTCTTAGTCTGCCATTAAACCTCTGCCTGTTGGATATTTGCAGAACAAGAGAGGCAAGGGCTCATGGCTGTATTATATGCCAAAGAGAGTTGGCCTGCCTCTGTGCTCCTCCTCTTTCCTTGCTCTAAGGGGGTGTAAGAGGGTGTAAGGGGGTAAGGGGGGGGGGATGCTTTTGTTAACAAGGAAACTATTAACTGAGGGAGAGTTAATCAGAGTTATGGCAAAAGAAGGCAGCATTTACATCTGAATTGGCCACTGCTGCTAGCTAAGGCAAAGGGGGCGAGAGAGAGAGAGACGTAGGGAGAAGGAGAGGAGAGAGAGTGGAATGTGAGAGAGAGAGGGATGGGAGAAAGGGGGGGTGAGTTATTGGGAGCGAGAGAGATATGAAGTGAGAGAGAGAGCATAGGTAAATGCTAAGTGGGATGCTTGGGATAGCCATACTCTGATGTCACCCGATTGAAGTTGAGGTTTAAAACAGGGTAAGGATTAGGGTGAATAGCAGGGTCGTCCCAAGGATCCGACTTAGCATCTAACGAGAGCCTAGCTGGCATCTTTTCCTTAGTGGACAAGACGGTAATTGGAACGTTTATCCTAAAGCAGTTGTGAAAACAGCTAGAGCCCTGATTATAAACGTCAGTGCACGCAATTTAATGTGTGTGTGTTTGTGTGTGAGAACTTCATGGTTTTTATACTGCTGCAGCTAGGCCTTTTCTGTCAGCTGTGCGTGCGTGCGTGCGTGCGTGCGTGCGTGCGTGTGTCTGTGCCTTTCTGAACTTGGCTGTCATTGTAATAACGAAGATTATCCCGTTTACATCTATCAACATCTGATGTATCATAAGATCTGTTGTTCAGTTTTATAAGCCTGTTCTTAAAAACAACCAATTGGTTTTCCTGGGTCGTGTTGGTAAATACATGTCTAGCCTACATCTCATCTCGACGCTAGGTCAACAAGCTGCCCCAACACTGCGCCCGCATCCCAATTTGTCCAATTTGCGTTGATGCAATCAGAGTGATCCTGAGCAGTAGTGACCCGAACATGGCGCATAGCCCCTACAGCTGACAATCAATGTGTTCTGCATGATTTAGGTCCATTTGCTTTTTCCTCGCACTCGTTTTTAACCCCTGCCTGACCGTTAAGCTGGCTATTTACAACAAAACCCCTCACCCCAGCTCGCTGTCTCTCCCTCTCTCTCACACACACACACACACACACACACAGTCTCTCTCTCTGCCCCGCAGACTCGGAGGAGGGGATTAAGCCGGGCATGTTTTGTTTGCAGAGCTCCCAGCTCCTTCAGCTGGAAGACTGCGCTTATTTGCTCTTCAGCGCTTTATTGAGCAGAAAAAAGCGATAGAACGAGTGAACGCCACGCCAGGCTGCAGACTCTACCCCCCCCCCCCCCCCTCGATACATACTCTACCCCCCCCCCCCCCCATACATACCCCTGCCAGTTAGTTCCCCTTTAGGCAAAATACTTTTTGACATCTTCATCCCTCTCCCCAGGACAGGCTTTGTTTGTCCCCCTGTCTGAGAGGTTGTCTAGGCTCAGCCCCATCCCATACAGTACATGGTAGAGATGCACGATGCCATATTGAACATTGGAATCGGTCTGATATTGGCCTAAAATGCTGGATCGGGAATCAGAGACAGGGAATTTCATTTAGCGATTCGATGCCATGACGCAAACTGTCGTGTGAACTTGCCAAACACGTGCTTCGTTGATTGATGGCTGCACAGCTGAGATGAAACACCAGTGCGGTGACAACAGGAACAACCACGTCAGGGGTAGGAATGTCACGGTGCACCGCTTCTATAGTAAACCACGGTGTCAAACTCAAAGGTTATCTGTCGGGCCAAAATAATTTACGTCCTGCAAGGTTAGCAGTTCACCGATGTTACTGCTCACTGCTAAAACTAGCGCCAGTGTGTTCCACAAGCGAGGAGCCAAGAAACCGGCAACCGACTCATTATCAGCTCCTTTTTGAACTTCATAAACAGCTTTAATTGACATGTTATGTACACATCTATTGATAAGTGCCAATCACAATGCAAGCAATGTCTTTTGAAATCTGCGCCGCTCTACTCGTTGCTCGAAGTGTTCCAGCAGCCCTGTGAAAATAATATTAGAACTTGTGTGCGCTGCATGATCAGGTGAAATTATACACCGGTTTGATGAAAACGTGAAAGTGGAAATGTGGAACAGAGATCAGCTCATGATGAAGAATGGAGAGGGAATTGTTTAAACATCAAGAAATAACTTGGACCAACTCGGGTTTTAAAAATATCTGTATCTACTCACGCAATCTGTCTACCGTTTAAATGAAGCTCTTATCTGTAAAATGGGCAGCTTTTATACATACAACAGCGTGGAGAAACGGGGGAAATGTTTTAGCGGTATTTTGATAATATCAACAGATAATGCAACATATAACAGAATTAAGTGACAAATTTTCACCGAGACAGGAGTCAGAGTTTTAGGTTGCAGCGGGATTGGTGAAGGGTAGGAAAATAGCATATAGGCTCTTGGACAGAAGATGAATTTTCTCTCCCATGCCTAGCCCCAATTTGTGACTAATGCTACTTTTTACATTTGGATGTTGTTGACGTCTACTCACAGACTGCGAGGCACAGGGGATGCAGGGACTTCAAAGGTAGCAGCCTAAACGGCGAGCCACATCGCGTTTTTGGTTAGTTTGTTGGTTATGGTGGTTGTCCCCTTCCCTTTGATGAGAGATGACTAGTACATAAGTCGATATTTAACTCGAATTATGCTGCCGACTTAGAATGTTGCAACTTATGAGTCAAATGTATGATTTGATGTCTAGGTTAGAGTTGCTGGTAGGCTTATTTGCTTCAGGGACCCACTGGAATTGTAAGATGCCATGTGAATCACTGGCATAAATCACTCCTCTCCCAAGGGGCACAATATGGACATTGTCCTCAATATGGACATTGTCCTTAGGAAAAGGGGGTGAAGGGTGCTCGCTAACCATGGCCACTCTGGCGAGGTAGCCAACTAGCGCCTGTATGGGCTTAACAGCAGACCACTTCTTTTCTTCCCAGTGAAAGGAGCTTAATCCATGTAAATACAGGCCTGCAACGACAGCTTAACAACATAGGGTAGGAGCGAGAGTGAAACAGAGGGAGGGAGGGATGGAGGAGGGCTTAACAATTTAGCCTTTAACCAGGCAAATAAGAGGCATGAAACTTTGTGAATGAGTTTACACAGAGGGGCTGGGGTGAGCTCCAGGGTTTTCTTTTGTCCGGCCTCTTGTTGAAGCGTGAGTGACAGATGCCGCGCCGTAAGTGACGAGGCCCTGTTGGATCAGACAGCTCACTGTTTCATCCCACAAGCCTGCAAGGTAAGAAGAGAAGCCAAGACACTCATCTCAATGCACAGTGGACAAGCGGCGAGTAAAACCCTTATTGTTGGACTTGTAATGAACTCACCAAAGAAATAAAGTCTGAGGTGTTTTACTGTGGTGATTCCTCGGCAAACACTTTCCCCCTCAGCTTCTTTGAAGAACTAGCTCGTTAGTATATTCAGTTCCTTTCTTCATGGGGATAGCATCTCTTGTGAGAGAATGTGGATGACCCTGCCAAGTTGCTACCATGTGTTTTTTTCGGGAGTCACCATCTATTATTAGTAGGAGTGGAGCCCAGAGCATCAGGTTGCTCGGGTTCGCGTGACGGAATCACCAGCTCGGTGGGGTGGGGAATACTTTGAGTTGGAGTCAGGGTGCCAGGGAATATCCCACCATGTTGAGAGATATTTAAGGAAAATTGAATCCCTACTGAGCAGTGCTTGTTTTTCCCCCCACACTATGTTGGTGTGTCCTACCTAGACCCCTAGTGCGTGTTGTGGGAAAAATAGAACAAGGCCCCTGAGGTGTGTCCAGCCACAGCACAGTGACCTGGTATGACCCTTGCTTCTGCTGTTGTCTTTGACCCCTCGCCCTTTTGCCCCTTTATTTACATACCATGTTTGATGACTCATTCTTTTTAAAAATGTTACTCTCTTTCCTTCCTTTTTTTCTTTCATGCTCTTGTTCAATACAACTGTATTTGTATTTGGAAAAATAAAGTAAATCTATTCTATTCTTTTCTTCCTTTCTTTCCTTCCTTCCTACTTCGTTTTACTCCCTATTCGGGATGTAAAAATCTCCATTTAGTGGGGGCAATTTCAAACCTTTGAACAAATTAGAGTTACCTATGATTATGATTTCTGAATGCATATCTGAGTGCAGTGGCGCTGCACATGATAATGTGCAACATCGCTCATTAGGATGCTTCCGACATATGATTAATCAGAGCCAGTATTCAAACTGTAAGTCAGTTTAGTATGGCAAATATCTGTGTGGTTGACGTTCACCTTCTCTTCTCTGCCGTTTTTCAGACGGAGCATGTGAAATTCTGCGCTTTCTTGTTACCATGGCGATTCATTTCAAAGATGGGTTTAGCTGCTAGCTAGGTTATCTTTCTGTGTTTTTTGCTCTTATAGGCCTACAACCATGAATGATCAGTTTGATATTTCTATTGTTTATTTGAAACTCGTGTTTAGAATTGTGGAGTCATTCAGTATTCCAATTTAATTCAAAGATTTCCACTCCTTCCCCTCTTCCTAAATTTCCATAAGTTTCCCCAGTTTCCATAACACAATTGCACTATTGCACTATACTCCCCTCCCCTTCTCTTACTCAATACCACTGCTCTTCTGTACATACCTGTTCATACTGTTCATAATGCACATAATGCACATATCCTATATTTTCTTTAATACTACTGTACATACTTGTTTATACTGTTTATACGGCATTCCATATTTATATTTATTCTGCATCTACCTCATGTTACTGTTAATACATATATACTGCTAGACTGCATTACCCATACAGCTCATATGCTGCTACACTGCTCATACTGTAACTATTTATTCTGCTATAATGCCACTGCTACTCACATACTGCTATACTGCACTGCCATATTATACTGCTTATATTACTATATTATACTGCACTACTACTGATCATTTATTGCACTACCTGTAAATACTGTTCATTGCACTTTCTGCTATTTTGCACTTCTGGTTAGACGCTAACTGCATTTCGTTGTCTCTGTACTTGTACTCTGCACAAAGACAATAAAGTTGAATCTAATCTAATCTAATCTAATAACACCCTCTCCTTCCTTCAAGCCTTCCCATATTTTACCCCTCTTCCTTCCTTCTGTCTCTCTCTTCTTTCTTGGCCACAGCCATGTCTGTTTTATGTAATATTGCCTGGTGAATCTGAGCATCCTACCTGCATGATAAATCTGATAGAAATCAATCCCTCGCTGTCGTCAAGGTCACCACCCATTGTGTCTTACAATGGCCAGTAGGTTTATTGATTTAATCTTGTCACTCTTCTAAAGGATGGATTTGTTTAGACAAGGACTTCCCACTGGAAGTTGTAGAATGGTTCATTAGCAGTTTTCTGCCATGTGGTACTGACCCAAGGACACGGTCTTTTTGTGCTCTGCCACTGAAGTGTCCTGACAGTTACAGATCCAGATGAGCCTTGAGATTCCTGTCTGTTCATTTTACGTGGTCATGTTTGAGTGATTAGTGTACTGTATGCTGAATATATGAATATATGGATGCAGATATGTTTGTGTACACTCTAGTGTGTACATGGGGTCGTTTGTGTTTTGTGTACGTGACATTCATCCTCTGCTGTTAGATCCATCCCTTTCATGTGTGTATGTGCATAATGGTTGGTGTCCACCATTGTATGGAATGGATTCTTCGCATGTTCTTTTGTGTGTGACACACATCTGTATATGCACACGCTCTATGGTCGGCCGTTTGATTCCTCCCTTTCATGTAGATGTTTTCTCCCTTCCAGATTCCCCAGCGCTTGGCTTTCCCTCCTTAATTACCACAGCAGCTGTCCTCAGAGACCTGTCTGCAGAATGCAAGCCTCTGTTCATCCAGCAGAGGCCCCATTAGAACAGTGGACCAAGGCCGCAAGTTTGTACTCACACAAAGAGCACAATTAAACACGGGGAGATTAAAATGGCCCGGGAGGTCTTGCCCGAGATACCTTTTTAAAAATGCAGATGGTCTTATCGACGGCTGTCTGTTTTTACCGTTTTCTTTATATTTTTCACTATAATTGGTCAGGACACGGGTAATGGCTGGATCTGCCCTAGCAGTGAGCTTCTTTTAATATTGTTTTCTTCTTTGGGCTCATCGTCCTAATCGGGTGTGTTTGGTGATGGAGTCGTCATTAAAAGGTTGAGATGTGTGTTTGTGCACTAAGATAATCTTTACCTCCTCTGGCAGTGTGAAAGTGTATGTATATAAATATTTGCCATTTAGCAGACAAAATGTTTCTGTACACTTCAGAATACATTCTGGTGCTGCTACCACCTTTTTTAACATTGGTTCCTGGTTTGGCCCTGACCGTGGCTGGCGTTGATTAGACCAGACAGTTTTCAGTTACACATTCAGTTACATTTTTCAGGTACAGAGTAATCACACTTCTATCAACCATACCGCTTGCAGAGACGCCAATCCAATTTATAACAGAATCTCTCTCTGAAGACTTTGTCTGCATTATTTTTCTGAAAAGTAATTTTTGTTATACTGTAATATTCCATTTCATTGTCATAGTAACACAATGATTATGTTATGTAAGTGACAATGTTTTCAGAGTGGGAGCCTGCCATAATATTAGTTGGTTTGGAGTGTCTGCAAGGTGTTTTGGAGAATGTTTCCAGAATGAATGGTGCCCAAAATATGACTACAGAGTATCTAAGGAGGTGAAATATGTAACGTCAATGTAATGTCAAAAAGGTGGAACATCCCTTTAACTGGTTTCCAATTGTATTTGCATAACCCTTGTGATTGGAGGGTAACTGTGGGGATTATCCAAACAGGATCAAGTCCTCTTTTCTCCTCGCCCACATTCATGATTAATTAATGAACATTTTGATTGATGTGAGGCCAGACTGTTTGGCATGACAACGATAGTTGACAAAGTCTGGGGAAACCAGGCAACAGGTGAAGTGGGTAGAGGCTGATTTTGACCGCCCCGACTCATCTACGGCAACAGTACCAATCTGGGGAGAAGGATCACTGAAGAGGATTTGGTGAGCAGCTGCTGCGGGAAAAAGGGCACAAAAGAAAGGGTCAGAATGCGCATAGATTTAAGCAGAAATCCAATAGATCTGTTTTTATCCCACCATGTGTATGCACGTACAATGTAAAAATAAACGTCTTAAAATCGACATTGAATTCCTTCCTTCTGTCAATGCACATTGACCGACACGTCAATAGTGTCCAGCCTAAGCAGCAGTCGTTGTGGTGGGGCGCTCTACACTGTCAGCCAGTGTCGGTAACTCACGGTGCAGTTGTCTCATTGCTGAGAGCAAAACCCATCGGAGACGGGTTAATGCTCAAGGTAAAGCCGCCTTGTGAGTTAAAGCTGCCCCGGGGGGCTTAACCAGAGGCCTTGTGCAATATCCTGTTAGAGCGGCATGTAACTCTTCTCTGCCTCTCGAGCAGGGGTCTAGCGCTGGTGGGCTCCCTCACATGCTCACGCACACACACACTTCTGAGCTGACAGGCTATTCTCATCCACCCACCTCCACCCCCCCATTGGACAGACAGACGGGGCCCACCTCCCTACACCCCTGAGCAAAAGCTTTTTTCTCTTTTTTTTTTGTGTTAGCCTTAAACTAAGAATTGTGTGGTTTAATGAGAGAACCCTATTTGTCTCTGTTTTTATTGGACAGAGACAGTATAGAAAAGATAGGAAGTAAGGGTTGAAGTCATAGATAAAAGTTATCACAGGTAATGTTGGTTCTGAAAAGTGGAAATCTAAAGAGATGGCATCAAGAGCAAGCAGGTGTTCGGTCCCTGCTGCACTTCATATAGGAAATCTAGGGAAGAAGGTACAAAATGTCACAGTTTTCCAGTAAAAGATATAGAGAGATAAGGAAGATGGTTGGTAGCAATTAAAAACAGTAAGGCTAAAGATTATGTAAATACTCCTCTATCCAATTTTATATCACTATATATGTAGTAAGAACTTCAGTGACAAAGACTTTGAAAGAGATATGGAATTGGAAATTATGGGAACAGAGAACCGAAGAAGACTCAAAGATACAGCTGTTCCTTCTGTGGCTCCATGGACTGCATCGGCTCCCTTGCCAAAATACAGGGGCACATTTGAGAAGAGAAAGCATGCAGTGTGTGTAATCCTTCGAGTTGTTATCTTATTGTGTTATTACCATTGCACCATATCATATAGACAGGGAGGTTCTTCTTTTCTGATCTGAGATTTTACTGTTATTTCAAGTTCAATGTGTATATTTTCGCACTCAAATAAGATCCCCCAAAAATGTTGTAATGTGAACATATCTCGATAGTATTTGGGCTAATGTGTGAACATAAACCCACACATGGTCCCGCTCAGAAGTTTATGTTAATAGTTTTTACTTTTCATGTGAATTAATTTATCAAAAAAAACAAAACTGTTTGTATTGCATGGGTGTGATTGATGTATTATACCTAATTGCGAGAGAGTCTTTCATAACAAGTCATGTTCTGCTACATACTCGTTAGATAACTGTCCATTTGACCCAGATGGAAACCAGGTTGCGTCTCCAATTCCATTTTGCTATTCGGAATTTTTTTTCCATGACACCAGAGTTGATGTGGGCAGCAAAATCCCTGTGGTCTCGAAAGCATAAGTTCCTCCATTTCTGCTGCTGTTATTTTAGGTGGACAAGTACACATTTCTTGACTCAACCGATTTTGACTACTTTTGACAAACATAGCTAATTCGGCCCTACGCTTTCAATAAAACAGAATTTGCGGATTACTGAATCGCCCCTTCACTGGCAACGGAGCAAACCAGGCCATACACACTGTCACGTCACTCGTGAGAGTTCTGCACTACAGGGAGAGAGCTGAGTCGAGCAAACTCCGCTCAACTGTTTTCAATGTATTTTGTATGTACAACATTGCAAAACAAAATCTTTGTTCCCATCGTAGTTTTATTGTTTTGGTTTACATATGGAAAGAGGTCCAGCCCCCCAGGTTACAGGTGACATGTCAGAGGGTCATTACATTATTCATACTGTCCAAACTTCGAGCTTGGGTGCCTGGGTTGATTGCTGATGCTCTGCGACATTCATGCAATTGCCGTTGAAAAAAAAATCCATAATGTAATGTCTCACTACCATATTGTTGCATGCCAAGCACTGGGGAAAAGCCGCAAAAAGACAGGAAATTCAAAATGAGAACCACCGTTGGGCGGGTCGCTTAGGATTCACACACGTGAGGGGGCCAGACTGCCGCCCTCATGGTAGGGGAGGGAGCCGGGATGGATACGACCTGTGTTTGTCTTCCCACTGGGCGAAAGACGAGCCCTCCTCTGAGGGAGGGGGGTTTGGGTGTGTGGTGGGAGGGGGGGGGGGGTTGTTATGTTGCATGGGGTTTTGTGGTCATTGAAACTACACGGGAGTCCCTCCCTTAACCAGCCAACCCCCCCACCCCCACCCCCTCCACCCGACTCGAGGCTGCACAAAGATCATGCCAGCTGCTGCTGCACCTCGTTCAGTCGCCAGGGTTGGGCAGGCCACAGGGGGAGCTGAAGGAGCACTCCAGGGATCCGTCACCAATCACTCCCTCCCCTCCCTATCTCTGAGAGGACCCCAAGAGGAAGCACTCGACAAGGGGCAGGAAGTTGTATACGTCACTCATCCTTTCTCCTGTTAGCGGGCCACTTATCTGGCAAAAGCATTTGAAATATAAATAATATATTCCTTGTGTCAAACGGAAATTCTGGGGTGTAATGCGTCCATCTTGCCACTTAAAAGAAAAGAAAAAAAGTAAAAATGTATACCACCTCAGACATTTTGTCTATTAGATTACATGTCTAGTTGAGTTTCTATTTGTATTTTCATAGTACACAGAAAAACAAGTTAATGCACACAATGCAGGAGTTCTGTTTCCTATTACCTTGAAAAGCATTCAAATTGTCAGGTGATTTTGTTTTTAATACAGACTCTTAACGCCAGTCCACCTTGTTTGTATGTCAGGACACACAGTATGTCCTTTTCCGATTATTTGCTTAAACCCAACTTTCTAAAAGCACAGATATAGAAATCTGTGACGTGGTGTGGGGAATTGTTACCTGCGTGCGAGCAAGGTCAGCAGTCCTCTGTTGACTCAATTTGTGGAGTCAACACAGCCTGCCGGCTCCGGTCCCGGAGCCCAGGGGGATCAGGCCGAGATCATTGGACAATTCCCTCATCCCGCTCTGTCTCTGGGGTCCCCCCTCTGTCAGCACAGGCCAGTGCCAAGACCTCTCTATTTTGGGGAGGGGGAGTGCAGAGAAAGGGCCATTAATCATAGGCAGAAAGAGAGGACATATGTGTGAAATAATGTTTAGACCGTAGGGTTTTGTTTGCCAAACGTGACATTGGTACATAGTCCTCATAGTTGTAGAATATAACGGACACGGTGCCTGTACATTGTCGAATTGTTGAATATTTTTACCCAAATGATTTGAGGAAGCATATTGTGAGAAGTGTTTGAATAAAGAAGCGATTATTTCCACCTAAAGGTGTTCATCAGGCTCTCAAAACCTTGATGCAGTGCCAGGGACACTGAGTGACACTAATTAGGAAAAGTTGCACTGTTACAGTTTTCAGGGAACTATTACATCTCCCCTGGCATTAGCCTATGTTCACCTGCACAGGGGAAGGGGTAGTCAAATGTGCATTGCTGTTTTTGTGTCTGTAGTGAAAGGCCATACATGCATGCTGTCTCTGCTCAGATCATTATCCTTCAATCCTAATTTTAACCATCACCCAATAGAGAGTAAAACAGTTGAAACACTTCACAAATGCATCCCTTCTCTCTTCCTTGAACAGATTACAGATCTGAGAAGGTTGGATTAGTCAAAGCAGTGGAAACCTTGCTTCACCAATCCAATCAGTTGCAGACAAGTGATTACTCAACCACTGCCATGAATAGAAATAGAGGTCGCACAATAGGAAAGGCTTTATCGGAATAACTCAAAGCCAAGGACCAGTACTCGGATCAGAAAGATTTGACTTTTTTTTGCTCTTAAACTCCCATGAAATCAGGCAACACGATTATGTGCCTCTCACTCTAAAAGTCAGCTTAGTGTCTTTGTTAAGAGAGAAGGAGGACGAATAGTGGTTTGGTTTTCAGTGTTGTTCAAATGCAGTTATCCGTCTTCCTTTGCTGCTTAAGGTGGACTTCACCGTAAAGGTGCGATCCATAACTGTCTATAGGCCACCGTGGCACCAAGTCCATCAGGCCGTCACATAAATTCAGTTTGTTAGGAGTCTTTGGACTCCAGAAGAACATGCTTGTGTGGAACAGTCCATATTATACTTTTGTCTGAGTGTTTCATTTAATAGCAGCAAAGAGTGTCATGCAATTTATCACCTCTGCGCCTCCATTCTAGTTGACTCATATTATTAATTTCATTCATATCATTCATTCATAAAAGCATACGGATCTTACTGTTAAAATTCAAGTCAACGTTTTTGGTAAATAATTTCCAACAAAACTAACTGAATGTACCTTTAAAGCTGAAATCATGACTCATGTAACGAGAATCCAGTAAAGCAAAGACCGGTGGTAAACGTTTTCTTGTACAGACATAACAGCTGACGCATGCAGCTTTTTTGCATAATAGCTGATGTCTGCTTATGGTATCTGATGTTACAGTCATTATTCATTGAATTGTGGTTCAAATAGCAACATTTTGGCAAATGTGACTTTGGATGAATGAAGAAGTGAATGTTGGATGGATAGATAGATATAGGTTGGATAGGTGAAGCAATGAACTGAACTCAATGGATGGATTGAATGGTTGAGAGGATGGATGGATGGATGTGGCATAGATGGATGACAGGGCTGGATCACAAAAAATGTATTACTGGATGAATGACTGAAGTTTGGGTGGATTAATAAAGTGTATTTAAAATATATTATACCTTCCCTGGTCCCAATTTCTTGGTGAGCATGCCATAATAGGGTATCATAACACTTTGCTTCATAATGAATTATAAAGCCTGGTCATAATGAGTATGTGTGTTTTGGATAGCTCATGAGGCATTATAAATGTGCTAATAATGCATTATGAAGAGGATATTCATAGGAAGTGTTACCGAATTTCAATGAAATAAAAGCCCAAATATGCTCGTAATGCAAGTCGCAATTTGTGATTGTTTTTTGTTGTTTAATGTCTAAAATGCTCAGTTGACAAAAATGTACACGTATAATAAACAGAGATGATCTAGGAATCAGCAGAGTTTCTCAAGACCAAAGACCCTAACTTGATATTCGCGTTAGTGTTTGCATCAGCCCGTTGGTGGCCATCCCAGCTCGCTCTCAAGTGCCGTTCAGTACTGTGTCTACAGATACCACAGACAGAGGGGTTCCACGTTGTACCTGTGCCAGACTCACACCTGAGAGACAGCTGTACCACTGCATCTGGCGGGTTGACCCCCGCACGAGCAGACAGGCAGCAGGTTCAGGCATGTACCCAACGGCACAGCAAATTGGTCCCAGTAAATTCTGTACACATCTGAGTTGTAATCCCTTTGACTTGCCACTTTACTCCCCGGTGTAGTGGCAGTAAAGCAGCAGGCAGCGTTTGAACACAGCAAATGTGTATCGGTCGTGAGAGATGTCCGTCATAATGTACGGTGACGTCAGCGGCCCAGAGATCTTAAAGGCAACCATCGCTCCCGGAGTGACTACCTTTATTGTTGGCTCAAGTGTTCTGTGTGAGAGTGCGCGTTCATGTACTGGGTCTGCCTGTGAGGGACAAACTCTTTTAATACACACATGCTGAAAATGTCAGTGCTGGAGCACTTTGTTGGTAGGCCAACAAATATAAGCACAGAAGAGACCAGTTTAAGATGGTGGCAACTATTATTGCCATGTAAATGAACGGCATCGTCCCTAAGATTGAAGTACCTAGCCCCCAAACTGTGGAAGGTTCTGGTTCAGTGGTTGGCCTTTTACATTCAGTGGCTGCTGGAACTGGAACCATCATTTACTGTGAGGATCTTTTCAGGTATGCTGTACACAGTTGTATCATTGCTGTGATGGCGCTGTACCAGAGGCCTGGCTGAGCCTCTCTGTTATAAAATGGTTTTCAATGGTTTTTGATAAATTGCTCTTGCAACAATGACTCCAGAGATGTAGTGGAGGATAAACACATGTATGCATGTATCATTTTAGTTTTATACATTGTTTACCTACCTTTTACAAAAATAAGCCAATTTTAACCTTGGCGATACATTAGTTATTTGCTCCAGTGTCCATTTACCAACCTTTTGATATCTACATACATCGACATACTCTAGTAGATTCAGACCTGAAAAAAAAAAAGATTGAACAGAATTGGTAGAATGTTAGAATTAGCTGCCGTTTCACATGTAGAAAAAATACCCCCCCCCCCCCCCCCCCCTTTGGTTTGACTAAGCAAGCCCCCTAAGCCCCCCTAAGCAAAGTGGATCATCAGATCCACTCTTTTCCTATTTTTCCTAAGCTCTCCTTTCTGGAGGATGGGGGGATGAATTGAGGAGGGGGGGGAGGGGGGGTTACACCTCCCTCTCTGGCCCCTAATCAGCCAGGCAGCCTCAGCTGCCCTCCTTGGATCCCCTGCCAGGGTCCCTATCATCCTCTGATCAAATATTAATGTGCTATACTCGGCCTGCTCACTAATCCAAAGCCAATTAATATTATCTGTCAATTATTTACAGATCCGGAGGTGCTGAGGCGATTCCCGGAGGACTACATCGACCAGGTTCGGAATGCATAATTAACTTAGTCTTTCTCTCTCTTCCTCCCTCCTCCCTCCCTCCCTCTCTCACAACTATTAATTTTTTCTTCCTTTCTTTTGCCATTTGCAACCACCCCCATCTTTCTCTTTTTCCTTGTAGTGTATATTTGATTCTTTCTGTTTGATGTCTGCTGTCTTTTTTTTTGTGTGTGTTTGCACATCGGCCCTTTTATTTTTAAACGCTTGCCATTTTGGGGTCTTTTTTTGGGCGCACATGGGAGATGGGACGGGTTGGAGTGCGTGCGTGTGTGCAATCCCAGAGAGGGAGTAATGTACTGTGTATTAAGGGGACACAAATAAATAGTGGTTAGAAAAATATTTAAAAAAAAATAATACTGTGGGTGAAATCAATTATGATAACTTAAATGATATCAATACATATTTCAGACAAATTTGTATGCAGATTCTGATTACTTTTCTAAAGAGATGGAAATGTTTTATGGTTTGAGACCAGTTGAAATCTTGTGCTTTATCTCTCTTCAGAAAATACCTCTTTGCTGTTTGTGAGTCTCTTTGAGTCTCTCTTGTCTCTGTTGCTTTGTTTGCGACTTCACCGAGCGACTAGAGTGTTTTCTGTTTACTAATTGCAATGTCAATCACCATAGCCTTATGCCTCCTTAACGTTCATGTTCAGCATGTCTGTGAAAGGTTACACATTGTACAGACATTCCTAACAAAACTCGAAATATACAAAATGTGTGTACATTTTTGGGTTGGTTTATTTGGCTGATAAATATATAGTGTTGTTGGTGAAAAGTATTTTTGATTAGAGGAAGGGCGAATATTTCCAGTTGCTTGCAAAGAATTCTTCTATACTCCTTTCATCTCTGAAGCAGGCTATCTTAAATCAATGGTGTATTGACCTGAATCCTATTCATGTAACCATAGAGCGGAGCCCATAGAATCTTCTAAGGTAGCAACTGGAACTCATTGTCCTGTATCCTCTTCAAAGAGACGGAATGCCAAACATGAATTCAGGTTACCCTGTTATTCTAAAATACATTCTATCAACCAAGCAGGACACACACTAATCACCTAGCCTTATTTATTCCAAGCGCACAACCTCCCCCCACCCCCCCACCCCCCCGTTTCGTGTGCAATTAATTGGTGCAGAAGAAAAGCCACATCCTTTGTTGTAAGTGAATGTTTCATCACGGCCCACCTTTGTTCCGTACAGTGAAGAATCTGTCTGAAATTACAGGGTCTGTGTTGCTCTAGGGACAGGAGGGGGGATAAGGATAAAGGGAGAGCGAGGGAGTGTGTGAGAGAGACATAGGTAGAAAGGAGAAGAGAGGGAGAATGTTTGAGGTGAAAGGGCGAAACAGTGAGTTAGAGAGATGGTGAGATGGTGGAAAAGAGGGAGTGTGTGAGGAAAAAAATTGGGGAAAAAAGACAGAGGAGAGGATACAGTACCACAGCCAACCCCTTTGGCTTCCCTTGAACCATCAGAGAGGTCCTAGTGATGCCCCCCATCCATCCATCCATCCATCCATCCATCCATCCATCCATCACTTGTCAGCTGCACCTTTTAGGACGGTGATAGGGTAGTGGGATCTAATCACTCATCTGAAGTTCATGGATTGCCACAATGCGTCCCTTGGTTATTGGCAACAAAGTAGCATATACAAATCTACATGTAAGCGGATATGTGAATCGTGTGTATTCTCACACAAGAAATGCTTTACTGTGTCCATTTCGCACATCACAATGCATAGGAGGTGCACGACAAATTAGCGGGCCCTTATTCAGACACACAAGCATATTTGTCTGAAGAGGAGAAATAGTCCCGTCTCATTACCTCACGTGTCCTCTGTGAGGCGGATAGATCTTCTCCCCGTTTGTGCGGGGAATGTAATCGGAAATGTAAATAAGCTGTTTGATACAAAGTGAAGGCAGGACGAGCGGAATCTCCCCGCTCTTCTCCTCTCTCTCTCCGTCGCTCCCTCGCTCATGATTAAAACAACGCTTGCCCGACTCTCTTCCCGACTCTTTTTTTCCCGACTCTGTCTTTCTCCCCTCTCCTCTTTAGCTCTCCGTACACTCTGTCTTTCCATCCTCTTTGACACAGCTACATCGCAGTGACATCTACGCTAGGAATCCTGTAAATTAGGCAGCTACTGCCTGTTTTCCCCAACTTAATGTGACAAGGTACTTTTTTGTGTGGAGAGAAATCACTTTTTGAAGTCGTTCCTTTGATGTGTGCCAAAGACCATTTTAACTCCCTGGCAAAGAGGGGCAGAATTGTTGTGCTTTTTTAAAGAGGGAATATTCCAATGAGTGACCTCTACCAAAAGGAGAAGTAAAAAGGGAAAATATTGCTAAATGTTTTTTTTTGTATATTCACACACAAAACGGCAGAAGTCTTCGCTTTGTTCTGTGGTACATTGAAGTGCTTTGCCCTTGATACCGTCAGATGAGTCCGTTGGTGTGTCTTGTTGGTGTGTCATGTTTGCATAATGGTTCACACACAGAATTGTGTTTGGTATGTCCAGTGTCCATAAACTGGCACTCATGTCAAGTGACGCCTTGGGCTCCATGATTCACTTCGCCTGCAGACATGTTTGTTGGCACATTGAGTGTTCAAAGACCAAGAGTGAGGAAAGGACTCTTACTCATGAATGGAAGAGATGTGCATTTCAGGCCTCAAGTCCTCTGTCTCAGAGCTCCGTTGGGGGTGAAAAAGCATCCGTTGGGATGAAAAAAATACATCCCACACCGCTGTTACACCAACGGCAGCAAAGATTCAATCCCATCAGAAATGATCAACATTTGTGGTGTCAGATTACATTTCCCAAAGAGGGGGTTAGCTGATCAGAGATCAACACTGAAACCACATTTGTGAAGCCAGAGTTAATCCCAAACACCAGGAAAAGCCTTCATTAACCTGAGTTGGAAAGCTCCAGCTATTGTGTCTTCATCCTGAATGGATATAATTGTGATGGTTACCCAGTGCCAATTTGATGGTTGCGGTAGTATCTCTTAATTGCGGCTCACCTTCGCGTAGCTTGGCGATGGCTTGGAGGGGGACACCTGGTAGCACATATGGCGTCAGAACTGGCATCGGTGAATACAACAGTTAAGCATCTGGAGCGAGGGAGGGAGGGATGGGACGGGATGGTGGGAGTGAAAGGAGAGATCAGAAACACAGAAAACATTATTATTATTATTCCAAGGGTTAGTACAAGTGTACTTTATTTCATTTTTAATTGGCAGTTTGTCTTGTTCATTCAAATAATACGTGTCATTGTGTAGATGATCCTCTAAGAAAGCCAATGATCCAATTTGCATGTCTCTATCAAAAATCTGTTCACATTGGAGTTTTTAACCCTTGAAGGATGGCCAAAATTAGGGTGACGAAATCAATGGAGGTCAGAGACTGATTGTACCCCGAGCCTTTTATTTTCAAATTCTTTTACAATGAATTCAGCTTGTGTCACGCGGAGACGACCAGCACCACTTGTTTACAATTTGCTGCGAGACAGCGTCATCGCTAAGACGACGGTGCTCAATGCTCACAATCAGATGTCACTGCTGACTCATCACTGAAGGTTACAAAATCGGACTTTTTGGATAAAATGTTAATGATATGTTAGAGAAGTACGCCACTGATCAATTCACAACATGAAGGAGTATATTGTTTCGGTAAAATGTATTTTATAACATTAGGAAGTGATATTTCGTCACGAAAGCGTGTTTTCTTTCACTCTGGGCAGAGTGTGTGGACACCCTACATTCTTTCATAGACTCAAGTCTTTCCTAAGTTCAAATGCTTAGAAATTCTTTAGCAGCCTACAGTGTCTCTTATGTGGATTTATGCAGCATTTCTGTTTGCAGTTGGATGCTGCTACATTTTTGGTGAGTTGCTTGTAAAATTGTTAGCAATTCTATAGGCTAATAGTTGTGAGCAGGTCATTTTTTAGCTCGCAAAATATAATACAGTGCTAGCTCAAACAACAAGATAACTTAAACTACATAATTTTCTTCGCGTTGTATTCTGCATTTTACCACAACATTTTATTAATTTTTGAATTGCAGAGATGAAGAGTGGAAATGGTTTAAATATCAGGTTATTTTAACGAGCACCAAGCAATGGGACCAACTCCTATCTACTCTCATACCATCATCACGCATTCTCTCAGCGCAGAGAAGCGGGGGAAATGTTTTAGCATAGTCTGACATGAATAAGCGCGGGTCGGCTTTAATAATGCAACATATTGATTACAGAATGAAGTTAGGAATTTTCATGCGAGACAGGAGTAAGGATTTTGGGTTTCAGTGGGATTGAGACTGGATAGACAAGGAGCCTACAGTTGTTATCATTAAAAATGTCATAGGGTGTGAACGTCCACACTTTCAGCAAGGGCAGCCTTCTGTCATTCACACAATGTAATTATAATAATAATAATAATAATAATAATGCATTTATTTTGTATAGCGTTTTTCTTAGTCCTCAAAGAGACTATATTTCTTAGAGAACAAGAATAGATAGATACATAAAAAGTAAAACAGAAGCACAGTCAGTAAAAACAACAATAAAAGATAGTTAAAGGTTAAAAGCAAGTTTGAAAAGATTGGTTTGGAGGGATTGTTTGAAGGAGGAGAGCATACTAGATTCTTCACCCCCACTAACCCCCCTGTACTAACCCTAACCCCAACCCTAGAGACCTCTTCATCCCCACTACCCCCCGCTGTACAAGTTCTCTCCTGTTAATAATTAAAAAAATAAATAAAAAAAGGCTTCTGGCATTACGACTGCCAATGGCCCCTGATGTGAGCATTGATTACTTTATCTTATGATGTTGGATAGATGATTCACTTACTTAAACAAATGTATTTGTTGTAAGGCGCTTTGGATAAAGGCGTCTGCTAAATGCTGTAAATATAAATGTAAATGGTTTGGGAGAGTTCCAAAGGGAGTGGTGAAAGCCCAGTCAGCCTACTAGAACACTGCTCAATCAAACATTGTATCATAACTGGCGACATGATTTAATATTTGGGGGATATTAAATGAAAGTGTACCAGCCAGTGATAACTGACAAATCCAGTATTGACAGTTTATCACTGGCTGGTACACTTTCATTTAATATCCCCCAAATATTAAATCATGTCGCCAGTTATGATACAATGTTTGATTGAGCAGTGTTCTAGTAGGCTGACTGGGCTTTCACCACTCCCTTTGGAACTCTCCCAAACCATTTACATTTATATTTATGGCATTTAGCAGACGCCTTTATCCAAAGCGCCTTACAACAAATACATTTGTTTCAGTAACAAATGCATAGCAGCCAGCAAATCTTGCAATAGCTTAGTTAGAACGTTCACGTTAGACAGGCATTCATCAAAACAGTTAGCATTTTGGTCTTCACCATATGTCGTCTATGGGCGATGGTCTACGTGAATGCAATATTTTATACATTTAATAAAAACTGTATTACCTACGAACTTAACTCTGTCTAGATGCAATGCTCTGGGACATTACCTGATGGGGCCCGAAAGCTGCATCTTATTCAGAACAATAATATCGATTTTTCAAACTTTGCTGATGCTAATTTTATGTGCCTTGGTCCAAATGTGAGTAAAATGCAGTTTTAACCGGGTTGACCCTTTAATAGCATTTTGGCTATACTTCCGGTCAATGTGGCCCTGATCTGTGCCATAGGGGAAGATCTGCATCTCCTTATCTTGGTAGTGAAGCAGAGATAAAGTAGTGTGCTCTGCCCATAGTCTTCAAAGGCTGAGAGAGGGACGGAGACCAGTGACATGCAGCAACTGTCCTTCCTCATTCTACAGGACTTCCAAACTAAACAAACGGTGAAACTGAATGCTTCCTGTATTAATTAACCCTTCACTGCCACTTCTAAAGCCAACATGTAAAAGTGGTTTTACTGAGGGCCATTGTCGCCACTGTATCCACCTTATCCTTCCTGGAGCCCTTTCCCTCTCATCCGTGTTTTCCCTGGAGTCTGGAGAGTGGTGCAAGTAGGTTGTTTTCAGACAAATTTGCCATGCTGAAATGGGCAGCATGGCCCTGAAGATGGATTCTTTTCGAGACATGTTAACTGGAGCCCCGTAATATTTCTGTTGTGTCTTTTTTGATAAGGGTGTTGGCTCAATCTCACAAAGTCAAGAAAAGTCTGTTTTACAAGACTTGGTCATCACTCCAATGGTTTGGTAGACTTGATGGGGAATAGATGGAACTTGACCCAATAGATTTATTTCCACATAAGTCTAGGACCACTATTGGCAAAGTGGGGTATGCGTACGCGGATCGATCTAGGGGGTACGCAAAATAAATCTGTGATTTTTACCTTCCCAAACAGTCCTGTTGAATAGTCGACTGCAGTCTCAGTACCAAAAAATAAATCCATGCATCCTATCCAACAGAATAATATTATCACAATGTCTAATATGTAAGGGATAATGTTCATAGAATATCAATTAGGCTACAAAATAACTGACAGTGTGAATCGCGCAGGGTCGTTAAATTTAGCTGGAACGCATTTCTCGAATGTTGCCTGAACATAATCCCGCCTACACAATCCATTAATTATGTTAAATAAGAAAACGAAAATACATGTATGGACTTTAACTGCTGTAGCTAAATTTAAGAATAGAAATAAATATTCTATGTTTTATATTCTTAAATTCAGCGCAAATATCTTCCTGATGAGTGCACGAGAGCAGACACCTCTTGACCAATCACAACAGTGTTTATGCTCTCGCTTGCTGGGGGTACTCAGTAGGATGTAGAGTGTCTAAGGGGGTACATGACTGTTAAAAGTTTGGGAACCACTGGTCTAGGGGATGTTTAAAATAGTGGATGTGAAACTTTAACCTTCCTGACATGGATGAATGAAATATTGCCTTGGCTTCAACCAAGGGTCACAAGCGCTCAGTTAATTATTGATGAAAGCCTTATCTTTCTTGAACTTAAGTTTTCTTCTATGCTAAAATATTGAAATAAGTGTTAATTGTTCCTCCCAACTAGGTGAAATGTCAGGTATCTCAGTCATGTTTGTTTGCCAGACTCAAAGCTTGGTGATATACTTGGCTAATACCCATGCTCAACTAAAATATTAACCAGAAAGTCACACCGGATTTGTAAACAAGTAAGCTCATCAGCATTCACTGCGGTCCAAGAGGTCTGTGTTCCCAAATTAGTGTATCTCTGTCAACGGAGAAATAACTGAATAGCTGAAAACACCTGACAAAAAATCATAGGTCTGAAGGGCTATATCTTCACCTGCGGTTGTAGTTGATCAATGTCCAATCATAGTGATAACGACATAAGAAAGGCTGTCATTACAATGTTTCAGTCCATACATTACCTTTGTCCTCTACTAGCCAAGTATTAGCCTAACAAAATCAAGTGTCATAGTCGTTTTCCTGGTTGTAGGGCAAAATCAAGCAAATCTGTTTCTAATCATTTTATGGACTGTTTATTATTTCTATTCAATTGGATAAAAAGCATGTTTTATGCGTACAAGTCAGCTGTTTCATCCTCGATATTGAATTATTTGACCAACCAGGTCCATATGTTCGTAAAGAACCATACATAAGGCGTGACTTTGAGGACTCATGGATACCGAGCCTCCGAAATTTAAACACTGGTTCAGGAGCCACCCCCTTTCTTGAATCCTATCCTCTTGAATATGCATGCTTTGGGCCCACAGCCACCCCTTAGCCTGCCTCTTTTCATCTCCTCCAGTCCCTCTCCCCCTCTTCTTTCCTTCTGTCAGTGTGGATGGATTCAGAAAAGACAATGAAAAATAGGCACGCTACATAATTGCTTGTTCTTTAACCTCCCTGGATTTGCATACATTAACCCTTGTATTTATGATTTAAGCCCGGATTTCGATAAATGTGTATATATTAACTCCATGGCCATGTGAAATCGTACTTGAAATTCAATTCCTTAAAGATAAGCATCCCCCACCTATTCTTCATCTTTTATCTAGTCGAGTATCTCTGATTTTAATCCCTCTAGTATCACTGAAGATAACTGAGAACTGATTGGAGATTTGACTCTGAGTCGCAGACTTGAGTTGTGGCCCCGGAAAACCTAGTTTCAAATTGTCTGCCACAAAAGTTGAATAAATATGATAGGAATAACCATGTTGGCTTTCTGAAGTGTTAACTCTGGCCCATGTATTGTGCAAATGCCGAAGGGGACATTGCCTATCTGGGTATCCACACAGTCACTAACCTTGGAGAACTATAATACTCAAAGAACAGCAAGGCCTCCCCAGGATTATACAGCACCCAACTAATGACTTGTTTGTTGCCATTTGCTGGGGGGCGGGGGGGCAAAGTGCCAACGGTTCATTTTGCTTTCTTCTCTTTGGAGCCAAATTTCTAGTAGTAATTTAAAATCCATAACTGGTAAAATGGGCTCCCATTGAGAGGAATGATTGTGCTGCCTGTGTTATTACAGCTAATGAGGCCTCGGCACTCTGGTTGCCCACCAGCCCCAGTAATGAAGGAGCAATATGGCACTTTTTTGAAAGCATTTCATCACTCGATGGACACTCATTTATATGCTCAGAGAGAACGAGTGGGGGCACCATGTGGACGGGTTGGGGGTGTGGTGGGGTGCTACGTTTCATACCAAAATAGTGGGGTGCTATGTTTCGTACCAAAATAGTGGGGTGCTATATTTCGTACCAAAATAGACACAGTTCCCACGTTTTTATCACAGTTGCGTAGTTTTCATTATAACGTTTGTTATTACGATTTTAATACAAAAAGAGAGGACGACAGCACATTTAACATTGGACATACCGGTAGAGTTTACATTTTTATACGGTCATATACGTTTTCTTGCTGTTGAGTTAATTATTTTTTTTACACTCCAATGTGAATACAGCGCGTCCTGGGACCAATGTTCTCTCTAATTATTTTACAAACTGCAAAATGAATGTCTACTTAGCAAAATGTTCAGCGCTATGACAACCTGGGCAGAGTCAACACATTTAGCGATGCAGACATATTTTATTAACCATAACCTACAATGTAGTGATGCTGTAGTGATGATTGATACATTATATTCTGTTATGTTTATATATTTATATTTTAGTGGTTTAAAACAAATTGTAGGATATATGGCTGTTTGGTAGTAAACATTCTCACGAGGTTAATGTTTGATCCAGAATGCTGCTTGACAGAGTGCGTTCACGCTTGTAGTGTAGATAGAGGCAGAGAAATGTTGGGAATAGCCACAGTCTGCTGTTAAAACCCATGCATGCTTTCAATGACTTTCTAACACTTTTGGCGTGAGTGTGTGTGTGTGAGTGTGTATGTATGTGTGTGTGTGTGTGTGTGTGAGTGTGTATGTGTGTATGTGTAGATATAAGAATATGTGTGTGTTTTATATATATATATATATATACACACACACACACACACGCCAAAAGTGTTAGAAGTCATTGAAAGCATGCATGGGTTTTAACAGCAGACTGTGGCTATTCGCCACATTCCTCTTCCTCTACCTACACTACAAGCAGCATTCTGGATTAAACGTTTAGCTTTTCTTCAATCACTGTGCTGGAAATCACTGTAGGTCACTGCCTCCTCCCCACTTCAGGTGTGGTTTTCATTGTCTGAGTGAGAAGTTTTCTTCTGCTGTAATATTTGTGTACTTTTTACTCAACAATAAGCTAACAATAAGCACCGTGTGTGCAAGTGTTGGACCCTGGGTAGTTTAATTGGTTATACCTGCGTTGTTACGGTTTTAGTAACATTATGTATTTATCTTGTTATAAATCATTCGCGGTAGTCAGTATTATTTATGCATACCATTTGCAAGAACTCGTTCAATCAACTCTTACTGGACACCCTGCAGCGGGTCAGAACCTTTCATTTTTTGTTATTATCAATATGGCTGTGGACCGTTCCATCAACTGTATTTTTCAGGAGGCCACAGATATGTTGAGTTCCAGCCAGGCAGGAAGTGGCCGAGTAGCACACCGGGCTCAGCTCCATCTTTGGACACACACACACACACACACACACACACTCCACAATTGTAGCTATTATATGAGGCAGCCTGTAAGAAAGGAAGAGAAGAGGAGGAAGGTACAGCAATTAAAACTAAGGTCTAGCCACAAGGGGTTAGTAGAGGGTGACGCAATATGGCAAGTTGCACAACACCTTGTGTTCTGGGACCCGACACAAACGCACACATCCAGGGCCCCACCCTCCCTCCAAATCTGTTTCCTATTCCTGGGGCCGAATTGCTAAGCTGTCCCTGCACCTCAATAATGATGGACGATTATTGCTCTCAGACCACTTTACGATGTATGCGCTTGTTAAAACTAACAACCTGATCATTTCTGTGAAATAGCCTCTCTGCATTATTTTCAGTGTCAAACTCTTAATAGGTGCTTTCCTCTCAGTTCCTAAGTGTCTACCTGGCTCCTGCTGGTATTAATATTAATGTATTCAACAATGTGACTGTTAGAATGTGGTTGTGGCAGTAGATCAAGGCTGAACTCACATTTTCTACTACCTAAGTTTTTTTTTTTTTTTGCAGTAATTGAAGTCAAATATATGTTTGATCTTTTCTGCCATTGTCGTTTCTCTGCAGAGAGTATTTAAGTCTATTCCTTATATCATCTCATGCATTTAATATCATGCATCAAATACTATCATCTCATGCATTTAATGTTCTCATATATTTTTGTTCACTCGTGGAACTTTTGTGTGTATGTACATGTATGTGTATAAGGTTCACAAACGTGCGTCACATCGCTAACTCATCAGTCCTATCCTTGCGTGTCGTAAATCTCAGATAAAGGATGCGCTCATTCATTGAAAAGTAAAAAAACATTTCCCTATATACAGTAGGTGATCTCTTCCCTGCCTCTGGGGGTGTGTAGGAAATGAATTAACTATTTGTCGTCACAACCCATACTCTGGGAAATTGAGTTATTAGAAGCTTCCCAACACAATTGGGAGGAGGAGCCGATTGATGGACAGATCTGGAATGCTGGGTGGAGACACTGCGGATGCACAGCCCCAAAACGAAGCGTCCTGCCCTCGACGCCAAGCGTTCTCAGCTGCTCTTGCATTATTATCTGAAAATGTTATTGACAGGGTAAAACCCCCTGGAGTTTAACCATATCTTTTTGAAAGGGTCTTGTATAAACAGTGCTTCAGGGGAATGGAAAGGCCCAGGATCACCAGCGTCACAGGGGAGGTGAAATCAATTAAAGTACAGATTACATTATTAGTTGTTGAACTTTTAATTTAGAAAGGCTTGGGCGCTCCAGTATATAGTACAGATTTATGATTTCTTTCTACAACATAAATGTTCCTTAAAATACAGTTTAGCCTCTCATCTTTTAAAAATAAATGAACTTGTAGGGCTCGAATTTGCTTCTGCTAAAAAGTGAGCTACGCACCGCTGAGTGTAGTTGTCTCGGATGCTACGTTGGTAATTTTGTTCAGCAACGTTTCAGTGAGCGCAGAGGCACTACTACTACTGATGTCCAAATTCAGCACTCATATTTAGTATTTCGTCGACAATCCTTTGCATGCAATAACTGCCTGAAGTCTGCGACCCGTTGACCCCACCAGATGCTCGGTATCTTATCTGGTGATGCTCTGCCAGGCCCGTACTGCAGCAATCTTCAGTTGTTGTTTGCCTAAAATCTAATCTTAAGGAAATTAAATACATGTTCACTTGGATTTAAATCTGAAGATTGACTTAGTCATTGACTTAACCAGTCAAGAACATTCCACTTTTTGGCCCTGAAAAACTCCCTAGTTGCTGTGGCAGTATTTTTTGGATTATTGCCTTACTGTACGATGAAGTGTCATCCAATGAATTTGGAGACATTTGCTTGTACTTGAGCAGACAAGATGTTTCTTTACTCTTCAGAATACATTCTTCTGCTGCCATCAGCAGTCTCGTGGCAGCTATACATGCCCAAACCATAACACCCCCTCCACCATGTTTCACAGATGAGGTGGTATGCTGTAAATCTTGGGCAGATGTCTCCATAATTTCCTCTTGCAATCACTCTGGTAAAAGGTTTTTCTGGACCTCTGCAGGTTTTTTAGGTACCTTTTAGCCAACTCTAACCTGATAACTAGTGGTTTGCACCTTTCAGTGAAGCCTTTGTAGTCCGGCTAGTAGTCTCTGATACAGTAGTCTCTGACGCATTCACGCCTACCTCCTGGAGAGTGTTCCTGATCTGTGGGACAGTTGTTTTGGGGATTTTCTTATTGATGGTAAGCATTCTTCCAGTCATCCACTGTAGAGTCTTCCTTGGCCTACCAGCCTGTTTGCGATTTCTGAGCTCACCAATGCTTTTTTTTCTTCTTCTTAATGATGTTCCAAACTGTTGATTTCGGCAAGCCTAAGGTTTTGGCTATGTTTCAGATTGTTTCAAAATGTTCAGCCTAATAATCGCTTCCTTGATTTTCATTGATACCTCTTTGGTCCTCATGTGGACAGACACCGATAGCAGACTCCAAAGGCAAATGCGAAGTGTAGAATCAATACTAGGCATTGATAGCTCTCTTATGCCTGCAAAAATTATATGACGCCCACACTTGATTTACCAGAAACACTGGTCTTGCCAATGATTCCATTGTTTTTGGTACCCTGAAATAGGGGAACTATGTATAAAAAGTGTTGTTGATGAGGATGTTTATGCAGTGGTTTGTAACTACTACTGTATGATTGCCCACTGTTTTGCTGTCCCTGTGGAGAAAACCTTTTGGAACCCTTTTGAGTTTCATGTAGAATCCACATGGAACTTAAGAGGGTTCCAAAAGGTTTTCTATATGTTTGACCAGAAGTCAAAGCCTTTGTTCCCTGTTCTTATTATGGGAGATGTTGTGAAATGTATTTCTGATTTCATTTCCCCAAAATATACTTTTGGCTTTCATTTGGCACCCAATGTGATATGCTCTGATGAATTTCACATTTTGATTCTCATGGCTATTCTCCATTATCACATGACCCCCAGTCATAACCATAAATGACTGCAACTTAGGTGTAGCATTACTTCAGTTGCATGCATTTTATTATATAATTTCAGTTACCTTTATGTTTCCTCTCTGTAAACCCTGTCATGATTGTATGGTTATTATTACATCACTGTGGGCCTACTTAGGGTCGCTGGTAAACCCTAACCCTAACCCATTTCACTAAACACTAACCCTAACCCTAACCCTTCAACGTAAAAAGAAACACATTTCTAACCCTAACCCCCTAACCCTAACCCTAACCCATGCAGGATCATTGTGGAGTGCCTACACAACCGTGCAGTTCATTTAGGACGATCAGGGTAGTAGATCTTTATAGGCCTATTGTATAGTTGTTTATATTACCATGGACTGAAGAAGTGAAATTTAACAGCTTTCAGGATGATTCAACAACCATATTTTTAGTTTGTGTGTAAAGGCTCTCCAAATGTATTTTCTATGAAATAGGTATGTATATTTCCCTATAATGTACAGTATAATGTTTAAGATAATCTCCTTTTTGATTTTATACCCTATGCACGGTTGCATTTGATTATTCTGAGGTAGCTATCTGGCACCGAGAGCAAAGGCGATCGATGTATGCACAATGGTCACTTGGCCTACTCCAATACAAATATGTATTTGTTAAAGATGGTGATATAAGGAATTATCACCGACCCCTGCTGTGCCTGTTACGATCAAATAAGTGTCAGTTTTTGACTATTGTTAATTATTAAATGTGTAATGGCTAATTTACCCACTCCCTAGACAAACCCTTGCAAAGTTTGTGTTGGTCGGAGCAGACGCACCTAGAGATGACACCAAATTACCAAAACAGTCTTTGCACATTGTTTTTGTGAAGCACGGCATGTTTTATTACAAGTTCTTCACCATTATTTCAGACATTAGAGAAGGTATATAATAACTTTACACAAAAACCCAGGAAGATGCAGGTATGTTCTTGAATGCTATTAGAAATGTAGCAAACTAGACACTATTTGGGAAATCCAATAACCGAGGAATGAACCTCAATGGTGAGCTTGCTCACCTTGGTCATGCCTCACTCGTCTGAAATACCCTATGTGGATGCATTTGACTGGAACTGTTTGTGAAATTTAGTTAGTCGTAAGACGAAGCGGTGGTGACTAAACTTGATATACCCCGGCAGTGTCTTCATATCATAGGACCAATTCCAAGAAGTAACACTTCATTCAAACCCCTCATGCATCCTTGTAAATCCTCATAAAGTCATCTTTCCACTGTTGTTAGCGTTGCGTAACAGTTCGACTCATAATCGCCACGTTAAAATGTTATTGTTTTATGTCACCCATGACAAGTTCATCTTCGCTTGCTAGCAGACCTAGAAACGCAGCCTTTGTCGAGTCAGTTGTCCTTTCAACAGCGTGTTACGGTGGTCTACCTTGCTTATAACTGTGTAAACTAAAGATGGCTTCATGCTGGATGGATTAGTAAACGTTCCCGTCCAAGGGCTGTGTTTGCTGTTGCGTTGGACTGCCTCCCTTTTACTGAGATGGTCGCTGTGGTTTGACATGATGTGTTTGTGTACGTGTGTCATGGTGACTGCGACACCAGCGCGATGCTGTCTTCCCCTCTTGAACAGGTGTCCCTCGTACTTTTTGTTCTCTCACTCCCATTGCTTCTCTCACCTGTTTTTCACCACGCCCAAATGCCACCTGCTCAGGTCCCACTGTGGCCCGTGAGTCCCATGCCCACTAAGCTCCACTGAGTCACCCTCATCTGCTCCCATGGCAACCACTGGGATAGCTGGCGATGGGTGGGGGAGGGGGCTGGTGCACCTGTGTTGGTGTCCTAGGGGGACTCCAGACATGAAGCCTGCTGTTACCTGGCCCTCTGGTCCCTCTGGTGCCAACAGGGGCCTCCACGTGGTTGTGTTAGCCCAACAGGGGGCACCCTGGCTGAGCCTGACTCATTGGCTGGGGCCCCTGTCTACCCCCACTGCTCCACAAGGGCCCCAGCAGTGGGCTGGCTGTTGTTTGGCTGCTCGCTGTGTCTCTTCTGAGCTCCCCTGGGCCCCCCCCCATGTCTCTCTTTTATCGTTCTCTCTCTCACACACGTTCTCTCTCTTTCTCCCAGCGCTTTTCCTCTCTCTCTTTCTCTCCTCTCGACCTCCTCCCCTCTCTCTCTCTTTGTTAAAGCGCTTGCGATCCCACAGCCAAAATCCTGGGGTCCCAGTGTTAGTGGGTAACAGCTGAGATAGAGAGAGAGAGAGAAAGAGAGAGAGAGAGGAGGCCAGCGCAAAGCCCCTGTCAGCCCTCTGACACTCAACCTCAACCCCACTCCCCCTCTCCCCCTCTCCCCCACTCCCCCTCTCCCTCTGCCCCATGCTGATCCTCCCTCCTCCCATCCCCCCTTACCGATCCCCGCAGGTCCCCTCGGATCCCGCCACTCGTTCCCCTTTCACTATTGCCCATATGTTGGGGTAGCTCCCTTTCCCCCAGGGCCCTGTTAACACTCCTCACACACACACACACACGCACGCACACGCACACACACGCACACGCACGCACACACACACACACGTCGTCTGACCCTCCTGACCCTCCCTCAAGCCGGTGCAGGCTTCATTTGTTGCTATTGTGTTCTTTTCTTCCTCCTTCCATTTCTTTTAATCGTCATCACTTGTGTCGTGTGATTGATTGACCCCCCCCCCCCCCCCCCCCTCTCTCTCCTTTACCGTGTCTATCTCTCCCTTCACTTCTACCTCTGCTCCCTAATAGATCAATTCCTTCACCTCCCTCTCTCCCCTCTGCCCTCACCTGTCTCCTATTTCTCCGGGCCATGCCGTGTTATATGGTGTGGCACAGTTAGTACTTAGATTTATAGCTCCCTTTAGATGTATTAATGATCTCTCTCTCTCACACACACACACACACACACACACACACACACACACACACACACACACACACACACACACTCTCTCTCTCTCTCTCTCTCACACACACACACTCTCTCTCTCTCTCTCTCTCACACACACACTCTCTCTCTCTCTCTCTCTCTCTCACTCTCTCTCTCACACACACACACACTCTCTCTCTCTCTCTCTCACACACACACACACTCTCTCTCTCTCAGTTCGTTTCTCATGTTGTCTTTCTTTTTTTTCTCTCTATACAGGAAACTCTCCAGACTGTCCCCAAGTTCTGCTTCCCCTTCAGTGTGGACAGGTACAGTCATCGCTGTCGACACACACACACACACACACACACACACACACACACACACACACACACACACACACACCTCTCAAAGGAAGTCTCCTGTCTCTTTAGAGTGTTTTTACCAAACCCAGCTGGTGGCATAGTCCAACTGTCCCCCACGTTGTAAAGCACTAGCTACTTCAGTTCATGCTAAATAATGGAGACTCTTCGCTGGGTTAAAAAGGTGCTTTAGAAATTGTTGTGTTCTTTATTGTGTTTATCCATAAACTAGAATTCACTCTACAGAATGACAAAGGTATAGAAGTTGTATGTAGTGGGACAGTGAAGCTGTGTCAGTGACAATCCTTATAATAGTTGTCTGAAGTATCTTCTCTGGTGATACTCTGCCAGGCCTGTACTGCAGGCATCTTCAGTTGTTGTTTGTTTGAGGATGTTTTGCCTTCAGTCTCATCTTCAGCAAATTAAATGCATGTTCAATAGGATTTAAATCTGGAGATTGACTTACAACTTTCCTCTTTTTGGCCCTGAAAATCTTTGGGTTTTGGGTCATTGTCCTGCTGTATGATAAAGTGCCATCCAATGAGTTTGGAGACATTTGCTTGTACTTGGGATGACAAGATGTCTCACTTCAGAATTCATCCTGCTGCTGCTGTTAGCAATTTCATCATCAATGAAGACAAGTGCACCAGTTCCAATGGAAAGCCATACATGCCCAAACCATAACACCCCCTCCACCATATTTCGCAGATGAGGTGTTGTGCTAGGCAGTTCCTTTTTTTCTCCACACTTTACTCCTGCCATCACATGTGTTGTCTCATCTGTCTACAAAAACTTTTTCCCAAAATCTGCAGGCTCTTTTAAGTACTGTTTAGCAAACCTGGCCATCCTGTTTTTGTGGCTAACTAGTGGTTTGCATCCTACAGTGTAGCCTCCAAGTCGTCTGTGGATCCAAGTCGTCTGTGGATGGTAGTCTCTGATACATTCACGCCTACTCCTGGAGAGTGTTCCTGATCTGTGGGACAGTTGTTTTGGCGTTTTTCTTAATTATGGCGAGCATTCTTTGGTCATCCACTCTCAAGTCTTCCTTGGCCTACCAGGCCGTTTGCGATTTCTGAGCTCACCAGTGCTTTCTTTCCTTGGAACGATGTTCCAAACTGTTGATTTTGGTAGGTTTAAGGTTTTGGCTATGTTTCTGATTAGATTTTTTTGTTTATTTCAGCCTCATAATGGCTTTCCTGACTTTCATTGACGTCTCTTTGGTCCTCATGTTGAGAGACACCAACAGCAGATTCCAAAGGCAAACGCACAGCCTAGAATCAATAGTAGACATTAAGTGCTCTCTTATGACTGCACAAATGATGTGACGGAACACATCTGATGAACCACAAAACAAAAGAAACACCTGTCAAGCCAATTGTCCCATCACTTTTGGGTACCCCGAAATAGGGCAACTATGCATAAAAAGTGTTAGTCGTCATTTCTGAATAGTGAAACCAATATATACACAAATACCATCAAATAAAATCGGAACATCTCCAATTTAACCTCATAGTAATTGTTTGATTTCATATCCAAATGTTGGAGTGTAGAGCCAAAAGAAGAAATCATTTGTCACTGTCCCATTACTTACACAGGGTGTTTCTGTGTCTGATTAACACCACATAGACAAGTTAGCCACGGACGTATAATCCCCCCCTGACTGAGAGATGTGTCAGGCCTTAAAAAGAGAGGTGGTCATTTCCAGACTCTTGTGTCATCACCTGAATCACACATGCACAATGTGTGCATAATGAACATCATCAAGGCCCTTGTGACTTAGTCCCTGAATGATGTCGTCATCTACAGGAGAGTTAAGGTACTGCATGGTGACTGTGGTCCCTCCAGTCGATCAAGATCAAAAGAATCAGAATCAGAATCATCCGAATTCTTTTTTTTGGCCAAGTATATTTGCACATACAAATTGACTTGGTGAGGTTGGTGCACGGGACATACAAAACAATCGCAAATATTGACAAAAATGTACAAAAATAGCAAAATATGAACAAAATAGCAATAACAAATTTACACATTTACAAAATAGAACAATAAAACAGTACATTTTGTAGGCTTGCGAGGCTAAGTGGCAATGAGGCTAGAGGCTGTGAAAAGCGGTGACACATACAGTGGAGGAGAGTAAAGGAGGGGGGGTGAGAGGATGTGCAACACTTAAATCTGTTTGACGTTTTCTTCTGCGTCTGGCCCTCTTCTTGACACTCCCTCAAGCTGAGAGACACTGCTACGTTGTTAGTGCCCGGAGGGCAGAAGTGGCGTGGCATATCAATGCACACACACACACACGCGCGCGCGCGCAGGCTCACACTGTACACACGTATGTAGGACACGCACACACACACTGTGCACACACACACTGTACACACACACACGTGCACACTGTACACACGTATGTAGGAGACACACACACACACTGTACACGCGTATGTTGGGCGCGCACACACACTCTGTACACGGTGGGCACACACAAACAGCACTACCCCTCAAACCACATTTAAAGTCCTTGTTACATCTGTATGTAATTCATTACATAATGTACTAAATGCTCTTTCTCTCTGTCTCTCTCTCTCTCTCTCTCTGTATAGTTTGTCAGTGAGCCAGGTGGGGCAGAACTTCACCTTTGTGCTGACAGACATCGAGAGCAAGCAGAGGTTTGGCTTCTGCCGCCTCTCCTCAGGGGCCCACAGCTGTTACTGCATCCTCAGGTGAGAAGAGTGTGTGTGTGTGTGTGTGTGAGAGAGAGTGTGTGTCCAGATTTGAATATGGCTTTCGCAACTGTATTGGTGCGTATGTAAACACTTTGAGAGCACATAGGAAGTGGGACACACCATTGCTTTGCCTCTTTTGCTGTGATCATGATAAACTAAGCAATATCTCCACCTCAAAAGACACATCTGGAATACCCCAAAACGTGCCCCACCCTCTCACAATATCACCCCCTCACACAAAGCTGTTTAGTATTAGCACAAGACAAAAACAATACAACAATGCAGTGTATTATAGATGGACGGACAGACAGACAGACAGACAGTGGAGCCAGTGGTCAGGCACGGCAAAGGGCTCTCCTGAATCTGAGCGGCCTCGACTGCACCACGTTCAGTGGTTTGGCCCGTTGTCTGTGGGCTGAAGTCAGGCCGCATCCTCTGCCTTGGAAGTGGACATCCCACTGGGACTCGAAGGCTGTCACCTCCCAGTAGGCTCACCCCCGAAGCCTGTGACATAGTCGGCTGTGGATCGCTTCACTCGCTTCATGGATCAGAGTGGCAAGCGGTGTCACGGCTGGGCAGAAGTGTGTGAGTTGAAAGGATAGGTTGATGTTGTATTCAGAGTGCATGTTTTAGACAGAGAGGGGTGTGTGTGTGTGTGTATGTGTGTGTGTGAATGAGTAAGAGTGTGTGTGTATGCCTGTGTTGTTGTGTATGCGTATGTTTGCGTCTCTTACATGTACGAGAGTGTGTGTGTGCTCTGATAGAGCAGCTGCGGTATCTCAAGTGGCTCGACAGCGAAGCCACAACTGCTTTGGGCAAAGCCCGGAAAACATTCTCGGATGTCCCATCACTCCACCGCTTTGAAATCCGACCACTCAAACCTCGGTGTTTTGTCTCTGAGAAGGAAGTCTTATGGACTCAGGAGAGGCAACCCCATCTCTTTTCTTCGGATATATGTATTTTGCTGCTGAAAGTTTGCTTGGTTAAACATATAGTATAATTCAGCTAGTCTTCATGGACAATGGAAGTTGAAAATGTTTTAAAAAATTAAAATATTTAAAAATATTGCAAGTTGGCTTTTCCTGTGGTCCGAATTTGGTTGGTTTGGAAGAATGCTTTCAACACATTTTATTTATTTTTACATATAAATTGCTACGTTTGGGAAATACGAAGTGTGGTCATTCCTTTTTTGAAGGTGAAGAAAATGTACATGTTTACAAAGCTCATTTGAATCGTAAGATTCCCTCTCTTTTAGTCATATTCTTACTCTCAGTTTCTTACTCGCTTGATATCTGTCATTCTATTTTTTACCTTCATTTACTTTCATTCCCCCTGTTCTCACTCTTCTCTTTCTCCCCAACTCTCCCCCTGGTGTAGATGCCCACAGATGTTAGATGTCTTTCGGTAACTGCTTGTTTTGTCTTGCAAGCGGTCACTGCAGCTCACACACATTGTTATGATGATATGGGCACATTTTCCATCCGGTTAAAAATGCAGTGATACATTTGGGAGCCACCTCAACAACCGCAATCAGTGTTATCAGAATCTGCCACTTTTTTAGGCACAAATGTACACGCTTGAACAAGATTCAAACAAGACAAACATTATTCACCAATTGCACTTAAGGATTTGGCATACCACACTGCTGGTACAGTCTTCATATTGAATCTTAAGAAACTAGGTGTTGCATTGTGACTGGGTGCCTTACTCAAAAACATTCCTTGCGACGTTAGCTAAAGATGTCAGCATGCACAATATCCCACTGCTCACCCTATGCGCATGAAACCATGATTCACATGCACACATTACATTTTAAAATCAAAGTCAAGTGGATACAACCCTAACCCTAAATCTGAGGCTGGGGGTGAAGCCTGGCCATCTTTGTTCCGTAAACATGGACCTCCAGCTGAAAGGATTAGGCCAATGTGGAATTTTCAGCTCACCTATATATTAGCAACACCCCTTTATTTCACGACTTTCATCCTGACGTCATGGGTCTCTGTTTTCTTTAACCGATTCTGTTCGGGCGAGTTGGGGTGAATTCGCCCCCCATCCCATTTCTCACCTTTTCTCTCCTTCTGTCTTTGTTCCTCCGCCTCCTGTTCTCTCTCTTAGTCTGTCCCATTCTCCCAAGGGACAGCAGGTTGGCCATTTTGCTTTAATTGAGCAGAAACATGTGAAGGGATCAGGAATATCTCGAGGGATTAGATTAGAGATGGTGGTGGTGAGCAGAGGGAGTAAAAACCCTGAAGTCGGGCCTACTTGTAGCTTGTGTTGTGGAGCGAAATGGTGGTGGTGGTGGCGGGGGGGAGTTGGGAATGAATGTAGTTAGCGTGACCTTTGGCCCCGCGGAACTGTTGACATGGAAAGCAGCCAGGGCCGCAGTCCACAGAACGCCTTTTGTTAATCAGGGGGGGGGGGAGTTAGAGTTGGCAGATCAGCCGAGAGGAATGCGGAGCCCCCTTTTCTTTTCCCATGCTTTGGAAACAAGAGGTGGGCCCTTCCGAAGCCAGCACGCCGGCCTCTCGAGCAGGTCGGCTCAGGGCTCAACTCAATCGACACTGACAGTTTCCTGGCCTGGCCTTGCCAATTGGCAGAGCATGGGGGGGCGTGGGAGGGTAGGGTGCAGGCCCCACTTTGTGTTTTCTTTTCAGTGTAGCAGGGGTAGTTGAGGGGGCACCTGCAAGAATTGACCTCACCAACTACGTTTGAAGAACATGGATGTAATAATGTTGAAATGGCCTATGACTTAATTGGGATATTGAACTGTTACGGTAATTGCCTGAAATTATGTCTCAAACATTTTCAATATTTTTGTGTTGTTGTTTATGTTACGCTTTTCCTCAACTGTGTCTTACTCTAGACATAGATACTGTTATTCTTTAGCGTTAGCACCATTTTGTTGTCACCTAGCACAAAAGAGAAACGACTTAAAACCTAAAAACGACATGTTGAAAACGCAAAAAAGATCAAATAATTGTCAAAGCTAATACAAAGAAAAGCAAACCCAAAAGAAATTAAATCCAATTCTCCAGACAGTTGACTAGAGACAATCCCCCTACATGTGGACCATGGGGTGCCCCAGCATGTGGCTCTTTCTCTGGGCCCCCTCTTCACTTGAGCTGGGGGATTAGAGCGCTACTAGGCCTCTGACCTGCTTTTGTTTACCTCTGACATCCCAACATCAGCCGTTCTTGCCCCCCAGCCTCTCCAACTTAGAAGGACCGTGACCTACACACACACACACAGGCACGATAAGGCCCCATATGTGTGCGCTGATCGGAAGAAATCAATTGGGTGATTTCGATTAGTTTACCTCTCAATGGGCTCCAATGCCTAACCCTGCTGGTGGCGTAATGGAACGCTACATTGTTGAGCTGGAAGAGAAAACTGGAGGAGATTGAAGAAAGAGATTACGGTGTTAATGGATTTCATTAACTGTGAAATGGGACTGATTTGGCATTATGTCCTTGGTTGCACACACTGAAGTCTGTATAAGGTCTCCTTGAGAACACCCAGTGTTGTGTCCACTGCAGGGTGATTGGTCATGCTGTTTAACCTCCTGCTATGAGGTCTGAAATGTTCATGTGGGTGAATACAGCACACTTCCAAGACTTGTTCTACAAAGGGCTATTCTTTGCTATTCAAGGGACAAGGCACTCTCACCACAATATACACAAAAAGCCAAAGCGCCAGGAAATAGTCGAAACATTGTGTAGACGTTTGGGTCTTTTCGTTGAAAGTAAGCCGCAAGAGTGCCCTCTGTGTGTGTGTGCGTGTGCGCGCGTGCGGGCGGGTGTGTGTGTTTGTGTGTCAAGCAGCAGCAGACCTGGTTTAATCACTTCCCTTGCCTGGGCCTTTTTTTTTACAGTCTTGGAGGGGGAACAATAAAGGGCAAGTCGAGCGGAAGGGCCATCCAGGGCAGCACATAGGAGTCATTCACTTCCAGCCAATTAAAACGCTTGTTGACGCATTTATGTCTTGCCTGTCCCCCCCCTCCCCCAATCCCCAACTCTCCGCTCTGAAGTAAAGGCCTTCTCATATGCCTTCCGATATGTGTTGAAGGGGACGCTAAACCAATTTGAAGTGTGGCGGGGACTGTTACAGGGGATGGACATTGAAAGGGTCAAACTGGGGAAACTGCGTTAACAGTGATAAAAAAATAATAATAATAAAAATAAAAATGTTATGGAATGTTTTTTTTATTGCAGAAATTAACTTGTTCACTTTGACAGCCCTAGTAGTGTCATCTATCAGTATCAGTGACTTTGCAGTTACAGTAAATTAAACTAACAAGGATTCATACTGTTCATACTGTGTTCCTACAGACTATAACATTGCGTAAAAAGTGTGGATCATCACAATATTTTTGGTACAACATCGAAGGACTGCAGCGTCACTTTACTGGAAGCTTTGCAGTTTCACAAAGGACGTATTTGAACGCTTTTGGAGCCTTTGTTTGTGGTTGCACGTGTGCCCCCATTTCTTCCATTTCTTTGTCGCTGCTGCCAGTAAGTTTCTCAAAAACCGACTGAATTCACAAAAACAGTGTCTGTACTCTTCTACAACGTACCATTCACACAAAAACAATAGAGATTTAGCTCAGAAAAATCCAAACTTATCCTTAAGCTGAGGATTGGACATTGTGAAAGCACTAAGCTCAGAAACAGTTCTAGTTCTGCTTGCCAGGCCTATTACGCTAAATAAAACCCATACGTTTGTCAGCCGGCTTGCCGCGATGGACTGTGAGAGGACCACTGAGATACAGCCAAATGAAATTCAGTGAGATGTTTCACACTCCCCGCTCCCTTATTTTTACTGCTTCTCTAATCTGCCCCAGTCTCCTTGCTCCCCGACACCTTTAAAAAGAGACCCTCCAGTGTAAAAAACCTGCCGCGTCTCCCGGGGCTGCTACTCTGCCTGGCTGTTTTACACCAGCCTTTGGAGTGCTCCTCCGCCTTTGTTTAACCTCTGACCTCCCGAAACAAGGCTTCATCAAAAGTTCTGAGGGCTGACAGCGAAGAAAGGAGGAAGTGTTTGGTTACAAATGAAACAGGCGCTTGGTGGTACGTTATAAATCCTCGGGGGTAGCGGGACTGCCGTCGCGGCCAGCCTATGGCACGAGGGCGGAGGGCTCGTAAAGTTTTTTTAACGCAGCCGGTCCCTGCCGACAAGAGTGTTTTTAAAGGGGCTCGGGAGTGGTGTCTGACTCAGAGGCACAGGAGAGGGCTGTTTTGGGGCATGTGCGAGTGTGTTTACAGGAGGTGTGTGTGTGTCTGTGTGTCTGTCTACATGTGTGCCTGCTTACAGCTCGCATTAAGATGCAGTAGGTGTATCCCATGTGTTAACACGTGCACAAGAGGAACAATTATATATATCCTGTAATTCACATTCTTTGATATATTTAAGGAAAAACATAGACGCCGAAAACCGCGGTGGTTATTTATTCAATGGCAATATGGCCTCGTGTGGTTGTGCCGGTCAGCCCAGCGATGGTGAGCGTCTTACCTGAATGACTTTCTTTCTATCACTGCACACATGTTACTATTCCTGGAGAACAAAAACGTCTCCGACTAACAAACGAGTAACAGATGTTCCAGTTCAAATGAGTCGATTAACTTCCAATAGCGCTCTTTTCCCTTCGTAGGGCATGTTTTAACACCCTCGCCCATTAAGAATCGCAAAACAGATGTGTTTCGCCCCCAAATTCAGCCGACAAATGAAAAAACGGAGCTTTTAAGATGAAAAAAGGAAGCGAGTGGCCCTAGTCAAAGGAATAGTCTTCTAGTTCCAAATAGATGTCTTTCTTTGGTTGCCGTTTGCACTGTTACCAGTATGGTTATATAGGTCATGCAGGAATGGGTTTTATGCTTTTGTTGAGTGCCTACATTCTCCAAACTGTAAACAAAAGCACTATTTTCAAGGGAATGTTATGCATTAACCATGCTGTGTATGCTGTCTGTACCTCAGTGTTGTTGACACGACATGAAAGGGAGTACAGAAGAAGAGGGCCTTTTCCTTTAATTTGCTCTAATAGTCTTTTCTTCAGTGACGGTTTGTTATTAATTCAACTATAACCAATACTGTTCTTCTGTTAACGGGATGTGTTTGCGACATGGAAAGCTGTTAAAACGGTCCCAGACTCCAGGATCACATCTGCATCTCCTACAGTGTTAATGAGAGGAGAAAACAAACAAACACTCAACCTTTTAACCATGCTAATTTGACTCTCGGTCAAATCTGACGCCAGAACCGTTTCTTCATCTGGAGGATAGGCTCATCCTCAAGAGTAGTTGAATGACCCCTTCAGACTAAGATCCTGTATGCTTTTTGTTCGCCATTCATACTGGTACGGCACATGTTGTCCATGATTCATCCCCTGTATACAGGAGCCGCACTTTATATTCTGTGATCATTGGACATGCCTATCGTAACCTCTCTGCATTTCTGTCATGTGGCATTGTTGATATGCTACATTAATGAGTAATGGATTCATGGCCGAGGCTCATTAAGAGTCGGGAGCTGAGGTTGGGAGTAGGGAGGTGGAGAGGGGAGGAACGGCTGTGCGCTCGGAATAATCCTCCGACACTGATCCCCTCACAGAGTCAAGGATGTTTAGCGTTCATCTGGGCTAATGAAATTCAGAATACTGAAGTGCCCGGAGTAGCCCCAGTACATAATCTCTGCACTGACAACAGTATGTACTACCGTTGTGCATGCAGGTCACATAGTAACCTTGTACCCTCCATACTAAGAATTTTCCCATTTAAAAAATACATTGCATATTTTAGGGGGATATCTCTTTACATATCCTAGCCCAGACCAGAGCACTTGGTTGGATTGGATTCTTTCTATATATAAAAAAAACAACAACATCTTAACCGTCCCAAGATAAACAGATTCAGAGGCAGAGAGGGTTGTCACTGGGGAGAGATGGATGTGTACAGTATTCCGTGTGGCCTCAGCTTACCGTGAGAAGTGCGGAGTAGGCCTTTTCCCTAGACACACATATACACAAACATGGACACACTTACACACACTCTATCTGAGACAGTCTCGCACACACACACACGCACACACACACACACACACACACACACACACACACGCCTCTCCCTGCCCACACCGCTCCCTGCGGTGTGCTGAGACTGAACTGAGCCTTGTCTCTCAGCCACCATCTCCCAGCTTGACCACACACACACACAGAAGCACACACACACACACACACACACACACACACACAGAAGCGCACACGCACACGCACACACACACACACATACACACACACACACACACACACGCACGCACACACACACACACACACACACACACACACACACACACAGACCCAAACACACACGCAAGCACACTCTCTCTCTGCCCATAGCGCTCCCTGTGGTGTGCGTGGCTTCTCGCTGCCGGTGAGTGACACAGTCAAGGTGTACCAGCAAGGAAGGCTGTCAGTGGTGTAACAGGATCACCCAGGCCTGGCTGTCCCTGGTGGTGGTGGTGGTGGTGGTGGTGGTGGTGGTGGTGGTGGTGGGTGGGGTGGGTCGTAAGTGACACATGCAGGCTCGGGTTACATCACATCATGCCCCAGCTGCGCCCAGCGAGCTCCTGAACAGCGGAGGGAGGAAAAACACAGCTTCCTCTTCTCTAGCTGGAGATACTCGAACAGAGTTCAGAGTTACCCAACTTTCTAGACTGTCGGAGAGGGTGTTATTGTGGTGGATGCGGTTAAGACCTGCTCATATTGGATCCAAATAATATGGCTACTACAGAATTGCAACACAGTCAATTATATATGTTATTGTAATACAATGTGAGCAGGTTTGACAGGGCCTACTGGCCGGGTCATGCAGTCTTGATTAACTGTTTCAGTCCCAAGTGAGCTTTCCACTTAAACCAACATGTTTTGTTTCTGGAAATGCTGTATCTCATAAGACAGTAATGTTGTCTGGTTGGTCTAATTAGTTCAGAGGCTTTTCTGCTTGGTAGGTTTTATGCCATTAGACACTGATGCCAAGGATGTGCTTGTTGTTGACCAGGATTATCCAGGTTTTAGTGGTCACTACTGATAATCACAAAGACAAGTACAAGTACAGTACCAGTCAAAAGTTTGGACACACCTTGCCAAGAGTGTGCAAAGCTGTCATCAAAGCAAAAAGGTGGCTACTTTGAAGAATCTAAAATATAAAACATATTCTGGTTTGTTTAACACTTTTTTTTGTTTACTACATAATATGTGTTCCTTCATAGTTTGGATGTCTTCGATGTCAATCTACAATGTAGAAAATGAGAAAAATAAAGAAAAACCATTGAATGAGAAGGTGTGTCCAAACTTTTGACTGGTACTGTATATCCGTACACAATGGAGGGAGGGAGCGGTGGTGTTCTAGTTTTCAACCACCTCAAACTTAGTTAGCTTGCTAATTATATTTTTTGGTATAGTGTTGACTGTATGGTTATCATCGTTACTCATATGATATAATATCAATACATTTCTTGCCTCAATAAACCACCTAACCATCCTTAGTTTTAGGCTAACAAACTTTGACAAAATAAGCCTATGCTTATGGGCATTGGGAGGTGAGGTAATTTTAGGACATTATTTTAGGGTACCCTTTTTGCCTCAAGAGTACCCCCAGAGCCAAATCTTCCATAATGCAACTTTAAAACCAAAGATCTGAATGGCTAGATCTGCAAATCTGATAACGACGAATAAACAACTGCTGTTTTGTTATTGATGAATAAAACTTTTTTGCCTCCAACATTTGAATAGCATGAACTCTGAATACGACATGGGATGAAGGCTTAAGCAGGACTAACAGTGAAGCCATGGCGACAGGTCTTCCAGCCGTAGAGACAGGTCGTCCGCGAGACAGTTGGTGGCAGTGGTGTGATACGTGAGCGGGGGGAGGGAGAACGGCGAGGAGTGTGTGTGTGTGTGTGTGTGTGTGTGTGTGGGGGGGGGGGGGGGGGCTTGTGGTGATGTGCGCTGCGGTAATGAGCATGTCCGCCACAGCCCCCACAGCACAGCACATTCACGGTCTACTGGCGGCTGCAATTAAGGAAGAGAGGTGTAGCCCACAATCAGCCACCTCCGAGTCGCTTTCCAATGTAAATAAAAAAGGGGGCCCTATCAAATTAGCCCAGACAGAGGCTCACCGCTAAACCTGTCTCCGTAATGAGGGAACCGCGGCATTTCAGCGCCGTCAGGCGATCCTAGTCTCACTCAGCGAAGCAACAAGCGTCAGCCCCGTTGTCTCTCTTCTCCAAATATTTTAATTAGGCTGAGGAGTCGTTTCGTTGTTCCAGGACCGATATACATGGCACTTATAGAGAGAGAAAGAGAGAGGGAGGGGGGGGGTGGGGAGGGGGGGAGGGAGAGATTAGGTTGCTGGTCGCTATCAGACATGTTTCTCCTCCTCCTCTCTGTCTCTCAGCCAGTCCTCTCTGATGCCTTTTTGTTTTAGTTTCTTATTTATCTGATGTTATCTCTCCCCTTTTTCACGCCGCCCTCATACACTCTTCCCTCACCTTTCGCCACTGCAATTTCCCTTACCCCCCTCTCTCTCCCCACTTCACCCCTCACGCTCTCTTTTGCCCTCTCTACCCCCTACACCCTTCTCTCTCTCTCTCTCTCTCTCTCTCTCTCTCTCTCTCTCTCTCGCACTCTCCTGCCCTCTCTCTCTCTCTCTCTCTCTCTCTCTCCTCGATTGCCCTCAGGGCCAGAAGGGTGGAGTGCGAGTGCAGTTACATCCCTACTCTGTATTCCAGGAAAGCCCTTCTCCTGAAGGATACTCACCCACTGAATACTCATCACTGGCCACGTATACGTACATGCATGCAGGCACGCACACACACACACACACACACACGTACACGCAGCAGCCACGCATGCACGCACACACAGCTGCTGTCAGATGAATGACTTGGTGAGTGAGAGCCATGCAGAGAAAGTTCTGGAGAAGACACACTGTTCAATGTTCTGTCCCTTTCTCTCTCTTTCTATATATATATATATGCCATTTATAATATATGCCAATTTAGCTGACGCTTTTATCCAAAGCGACTTGCATTGCAGTGAGTGCATATATTTTCAGTATATATGGTCCCAGCAGGAATCAAACCCGTCTCTCTCTCTCTCTCTCTCTCTCTCTCTCTCTCTCTCTCTCTCTCTCAGATATAACTGCTTTGCTGACAGCTACTTCCTCTATTGTTCACATTCCTTTTCATGGCATGGGGAATGCAAAAAAGTATAGATAGACATGCTCTTGAATTTGGAATAGGTCAACGTCAATGTATTTAGTCATGACAAAAAGTGAAATGTAACAAAACAAGGTGAAGAGAGATTTTAGCGATTTAACATTTGGTTCTATTTTAATCAATGAGAAGGATGCTACGGTGTTTGGGTCACAACTGCCTGTGTGAAGGGGTGTTGGTTCATGGGGTTAACTCAGTGTGTTCCTCTTTTAACATCCGTCGGAGGGAAATCTTCACACTTGTCTGTGGTGATTCAAGTCACTCACACACACACTGACATCATAACACATATGCACACACATAATCATCCATCTGCTGTTTATATTGCTTACTGCTTATACTGTTCATATTGTTTATACTGTTTATACTGTCCATACTGTATATTTTTTAGTACTTCTATTTTTATTTTATTCTATTTTAAAACTTATTGTATTGTTGCACTACTCTGTGGCACTGTCACTTTTGCATTTCACTGTATACTTGTATGCAAGTGACAAATAAAGAATCTTGAATCCTGAAAAGAAACTAAACATGTCTCAGATTCAGAAAGCTGATTGACGCCGTCGTTCGATGATGTCTGTACTTTACCTGGCAGCTAAATAAAACAAAACATTGTCACTAATATCCCCTATCATTATTACATGCGCTATTCTCTAGAAAATAACACTGGCCGCATGTAACTGAAATATTGCCGATGGTGGTAGTCATTTTCCGCCGCTTATTCAAACAGTTTTGTGTTAAATGGTAATTCAGCCATGTTAATTAACAGATCACGATCCCTTCTGACATATGCAATCAGAACTCCATATGGCTTAGTTTGTTTACAGTTGCTAAATATGTTTAGCTCTTTGAGCCAAGTACATTTAATTTTTCCAGATCACGATTAAGCCCCATTTAATGGATACCTTTAGTATTCATAAAGCAATATACACAAGTGATTAATAGAAAGTGTTATCCTTTAATGCCCAACTCAAGTATGCTTAATTTCTCGCCTACAGCTATCTCCCCTGGTTTGAAGTATTCTACAAGCTCCTCAACATCATCGCTGACTACACAATCAAAGGCCAGGTCAGTGTTGGTGACATTATCTCTGCAGCATGCACAATCATATATCCTATTTCCCTCATAAAAGAAGGTGAAATAGATTGTACCATAGGATGAATCCCAAGACTATTCACTACTCCTTTTCACTACCACTTTTCACTACCACTTGCTCCTACCTCGGGAATATCTGAAGGAGACAAGTGAAGGAGACGAGTGGAGGAGACGAGTGGAGGAGAGAATGGCTAAGGAGTAGTGGGGGAGACATCCTGCCCACTTCAGCATCAGCTAATGCGACAACAATTACGGATGACCGCAAACCAATCACAGAGCTTTCTATCGAGCCATGTTCATTGAGGAGTGGGACAATGGCAGCATTTAGAAAGTGAAAATGTTATTGATATGAATGAAATGTGTTAAAATGCAATGATTGTCAGCATTCATCATCAAAGTGAAATGTGTAAGTTGCTGGAATAATCATTCTCTGCTACTGACGAAGAGATTGAAGAGTGAAAATGTGTCATCAGCTGACAATTCACTGATCGCATCTGGCATCTGACCTAAGACCGATTACTTACTTACAGATTATTTTATTATTTTATCGTTAACCAGTCATTTTCACGCTGTAGCCTGCAGTGGTCCATGGAGATACCTCTAACGAGGATTGTTTTTACAAGAAGAAGTCGGCCTATTTTTCATTTTAAAAATATACCTAAATACATTAAGCCATGGATTTGACACAATGCACTTAGTTTAGAAAAAAACCTAATTGCCTGAAGTCAGTCTGTGATTGGTGACTTGGCGGTAGGCTAAAGTAGACCTAAAACTGTACTATTTGTGTTTAACATATCTTTTTATATATATATATATATATATATAATACATCTATACACCTATGCTGCATTGGATTTGTTTCCAGTAATATTGGACAGGCTAAATCAACACGCCATCAGCAGACTTCAAAATCATATTGATGAGTGATTATTTAGACAAAACCATGATGCTAGCCTAGAAATGATTACAACCTGCTATAAAATGTGCCTTTTTCAGTGTTTTTAGTTAATTTAATTTATTACAATGCTAGACAGCGTAATACTCACTAAATATGAACAGCAAACATATAGCTTTCTATATGTATGATAAACAATGATAACTAAACATAATAGAGATGGATCATCCAAAAAGCAAAAAAACATGAATAAAACATTCTGTCATATTTGGTCAAACTCATAATCAACAACTCATAATCCACATGCTCTGAGGTATTTTTCGTAATGTATTCTGACCACTTTGGCGTGAACAGCTGTTCAGTCCCCAGCCCTGCAGGTTCTTGTTTACGCTCATAACTTGCTTCTCATTGTTCTGACGCAGCCCCTATACATCACACATTTGTCTCATGAACACACATCAAAGAGCTTTTGGTTTTTCGTTTTGCTGCTATGCCGCAATTAACAATATTGAGTTTTATCATTGAGGAAACATAATGCGGTTTGAGCACTTTGTAGGCGATTAGCGCTTTCCTCAGAATAAGCATAGTTTTGGAAGGGGGAAATCTTCAGCCATTTTGCATGTATAAAAATGCAAAAAAGCATAAAAATGTTAGTCATTTTTCTAGCCTGTGAAAATGAGTTGCATGGTGTGATTTTATGTGTGTGGGTGTGTGTTTCAGGACAGTCAGTGGCGAGAGCTCCTGGAGTCTCTACACACACTCCCTATCCCTGATCCTGGAGTGCCTGTTCATCTCAGTGTGGTAAGTCTTTAAGCTATCTCACCCTCATGACTGACATCTTATCACTACAACTCACAATTCTTTTTTACTGTAAATTGATTTCACACATCTTTGTGTACCTTTTCTGAAGGTAATTGACCACCACCACTATTTGTCCATTATAAAATCCCAGTGCTGATAAGACTTACAGTATATTCCAAAGTACATACAGAGCCCTCCATAAGTATTGGGACGAGGAAGCATTTTGTCTTCTTTTAGCTCTACACTCTAACAGTTTGGATTTGAAATCAAACAATAACTATAGGGTCAAAGTAGAGAAATATCAAAACCCGGATATGACCTGGAAATAGACACTAACCGAATAGTATACACTCTGAGTCGGGTTTCTGCTCCCAACGGAAGACACCTGACTCACCAGAAACACCCGTCAAGCCAATTTTTCAATACTTTTGGTGCCCTGAAATAGGGGGACTATAGATAAAAAAGGTTTGTAATTTCTATATCGTGAAACCAATTTGAAAAAAGGAAACGGAAAGGAAATTGAATTGAAGCTGAGAATATCTACTTTAACCTTATTGTTTGAATCCAAACTGTTGAAGTTTGAGCTGAAAGAAGACAAATGTTTCCTCTTTCCAATGCTTATGGAGGGCACTGTATATACCAGTATGCCATAACATCCACCCAGGTCAGCTAGGCACAGCCTTATCCCCTATAGAGGATGGTTGGCTGTGGTTCTTGCAAGCTGTTTTCAGGTCACTTGGGGGTGCACCAAGGCTGCCACCCCTGCAGAGTGGGGAGAGGAGCACAACCTCCTGACCCTCTATGGCTTATCCCACAGCTGTGTTGGATGGACATGGGCATGATGGGATACATGCAGGTCGTTCCATTTGAACGATTTAGAGGAATGCCTCAGGGATCTGTGCTGGGACCACTACATATAGCGTTTCACGGGTGGCAGAGCAAGTCAGACTTCTGCCAAAAAACGGGTCTTGGCGGGAATAGCTTTGTCTGAGGAAGCTTGACGTCAGACGCAGGGTTATGGAGGAAGTGAGCACATTACTTCCTTCACCTAGTTCCACCTAGTTTTTTTTTTGTTTGTTTTTTTACTACCCCATGCAGAGGAGCTTGGTGTATTATCATACATTCAGCCTCCACACACCATTTCTGAGAAATGGTGTGTGGAGGCTGAATGTATGATAATAACCCCTTACCCTGGCTGTCACCTCTCCAAGCTGTCACCATTGTTGAGAAAAGAACTCTAGAACTCCTTTCGTAGCCTACCTGATATTGACTAGTAAAAAGTGTTGAGACATATTACAAGCGGCAATTTGTGATTTCGATTTCAGTCTGACTTTAAATTTGAACTTTGACCCCCACTGTTTCTTTGTCTCCCAGCATGCCTACTTCACTGTGCCTGACACAAGGGAACTCCCTAGCATTCCTGAAAACGTGAGTCTCCGCGACCATCAGTTGGGCATTGTGTCCTTTGAAGGTTGTTTTGAATTTGATTTGCTATTCTTTATTGTTGACTATTTGAAAAGGAATTTACAGCGCACACTGCATAATGACATAAGACATTATGACATCATTTGAACTGAAAGGACTCCTAAATTTACACCCGAGGAGATTGTATTATAGATGAAAACCAGCTCTGAGATTTGAAAACAACATTACCAATGTCTTCCATTGATAGTCCCACAAACAATTCACAAATAGCCAGCTGCAATCGCTGAACACTTCAAATGTTTCTTCAGCTTTTTACAAATCCTCAACCGCAACTTCACATCCTCAATCTTCAAAAAGTCACCTCGCCTGAGGATGTCCTCTTATAAGACAAGGGAGCAGGTTTTCATATTTCTGTCTTTCATTCTCCATGGTTCAGTTTGGAAGTGGGAGTGGGTGTGTTCGGGAGGAATTGAAGCAGTCAGCTAAATCAATAGCCTGTTTGATTTTCTATATTCCACAAGCAGCCTCACATAGTTAGCCGTTGGGGCAATTCAGTCAGCCGAGCTCCCAGGCTGTGTGCGTTACTGTTCTCTTGTTTCCCTTTAGATAGGAGAGCTTTAAAGAGAGAGCTTTTTCATTATCTTGGGTCTACTTCTAACATCCCTGGTGTAATGGAGGGAGTCAGCAGTGCAGGGCTTTGAACTACATGTTAGCATGGGAAGGTAATGAGGGTCATAGTCCTCTCTAAAGTAATAATTCCGGAGGATTGGAGACTGACAAATACAGACAGACAGATACTGTAGATAGATAGATATACACACACACACACACACACACACCTGCTACAACGCTTTAGATACGGTACTGTATGTCATTTACCTTAAACTGCTGTTGGAATGCCTACTCGATTGCCCCCAGCATATTTTGTTAAAGCTTCACAGAAAATTAATAACAATATTTTTCAAAATATTCTAAAATATGGTATTGTAAGGTTTATATTCACACAATCAGAGTGAAGTTTGAGTATAACGGTCCTTCTGTTTCACCATACACCTGCAATGTCTAAATGACTGTTGTAGTTCTGCTCATATTGCACCATCCGTACCCTACACTGTAATAATACCTGTGTAATTGACATTGATACCCTGTACTATTCATGCAGTCATGTTCCGCCCTTGCCTTCACGACTAACCTCTTTCCTGTGTTTGTTTTTGTTTTGTTGTTGCCTTTGTTTTTTCTTGCAGAGAAACCTAACCGAGTATTTTGTAGCCGTAGATGTCAATAACATGCTCCATCTGTACGCTAGTATGCTTTATGAACGTCGAGTCCTCATCTGCTGTAGCAAACTAAGCACTGTAAGTACTGTAGTCTATTCACTCGCTCCTCCATCTCTCTCTCTCTCTCTCTCTCTCTCTCTCTCTCTCCCACTATGTGTATCACTCATTAACGATAGTATTCAATGAACTTTGAAAGAAAAACAAGGTGAATAGGTGATAAAAAAAAACAAAGGGGTAGGATGAGGGGAAAAAAAAGAGAAAAAGGACAGGCTGAGTGTGTGTTATTGCATTCATTATCGACAGCACCACACCAGTTTCGTATTCCTTACAACCTTTTCTCTTGTCTTTTTGACTACAGAATGTCGAAAATCGCAGTTTTCACATATATAGATACTAGTATGGTGCTTTAGATAATGAATGTCATTGGGTGTAAACAAAACTACAACAACAAACACACTCTCCCTGGCTGGAAACTTTTATTTTGTAGTTTTATTTTAAGAAATTGTAGTTTCTGAAAATAAATGTCTGTTCGTATGTCACATGGTTTATCTTCGACACCACTGGGACAATTTTTTTTATTGTTTTAATATGTTTTTAGGGCATTTTTGCTGTATTGGGATAGAGACAGTAGAGATTGACAGGAAGGGTGAGAGAGAGAGGAGGGATGACATGCAAGACGTGTCGAGGGTCGGAATCGAACCAGGAACCTTGCGATTATGTGGTATGCGCATTAGTGTGCTGTGCCCACTATACATTGTGTCTAATATTGTGTCTTAGCCTATTGGTGAAATTTGTGTTTGAAGTAAAGCAGTCTTATATCAATAGAGTCAGGATGATAATAGCCTAATGGCGAACCAATAATTGTCACAGAAGGTGATCTAACCAAGAGAACAGCCCTCCCTGTGCGCAACGGGGACAGAGTAAAACAGAGACAACCAGAATGTCATCGTAAAAAGTTGATGAATAAACGTCTTGCTTCATTCACAGGCTTCTCCATCACTCTCCTTTTATGAAGGGACACTATATATTCATGGGGGACAACATGTTTACCGTACGCTTGCTTCCTTAGTTACTTTCCTCTTATCTTTTTTATTTTTTTTATTTTTAAATACATATATATGTGTTTTTTTTTTAGGGCATTTCTACTTTATTGGGATAGAGACAGTAGAGATTGACAGGAAGGATGGGAGAGAGAGGAGGGATGACATGCAAGACATGTCGAGGGTCAGAATCGAACCAGGAACCTTGCGATTATGTGGTATGCGCATTAATGTGCTACGCCACTAAGCGCCCCACCTTTCTCTTATCCAGTTTGTATTCTACCCAGATACAAACATTACAATTATCATTACATTGTCTTATTATTACAAATTAAGAAAAGAGTCTTCATCAAATTAACATGCCAGGTTAGAATCAATAAACGGTCTTAATAATCAGACAAAGCAAAGTAGGGATGCACCGATTGGTCAGCCAGCAATCGGTATCGGCCGATATTGGCTAAAATGTGCACAATCGGTGATCGTCCGATACGATTACATATGAATAGAAACCAGCGTGCACCCAGCCTCCAAGAAGACACACATACCCTTCATCACATCCATATGTCTTGAATGACCATCCTATAATATCTCCTCCTGTGTGTGCGTAGACTACAGTGTGTCTGTGTAAAGGCCAGCGATGTTGATAACAATACCAAAAGTGGGCGGTCTATGCGTAATGTTGTGGATAATGGATGAGGCAAACAATTGCTCTCCTGTGTGTCTGGTGGGTTTTTTTTACTTTTACTTCCACTATGCCAGCGTATTGTCACATCACCTTTCTGTACCCTGAAGCAGGGAGAGCAAGACGTCCTTAAAACTGTTGCATCTGTTAGGGAACCTCTATGAGGCTTTCAGAGTGAGAGGGTCGTCATATATAGCATCCTTCCCTCATCCCATAATCTTTTATGTAATCCTTTTACCTTTTAATTTCCTTACCAAGGAAAGGAAAACTGAATCGGTGCCGTTTACAAAGTGTTTGAACACAGCCATAGTATCTAGACCTATAACGAATGGAAAGATGTGCAAAGCCCATTTTGGACCCAGAAACATTGAATGTTGTGTTATTTTCTGTCCATCGCTGTCTCTTTTTACTTCAGTGCTAATGAATGCTCCAGAAGTGGTGTTTTGGGACAACAAAGAGAAAGTCCATGTTTTTCTGTTACAACGTGCCTATCCTTCCACCACTACAAAAATGATGGGATTCATGGAAAACAATCCCAGTGATTTTGTTGTTTGACGAGAGAAAGGCTTGCACACACCCATTCCCTATGATGAGCTCCTCTGAAGAGACGTAAACGTCGCCACAGCGCTTTATTCTTCCCCCTTTCTCTTAGATCTAAGTACCATTTACAGAACCTTCAGCAAGCAGGCCATTTTGATTGACTAGGGGTGAGAGAAAGGAGCACATTGATGCTCACTCTCCCCCATGTTTGACAGCTCTTAATAGAGACCAATACAATACACTTCAATAGTATCTCAAATGCCATTGTTATTCTCACAAGGGTTGTGTTTTTAGTGCCTGGTTATGGTTTGCATCGCTATCAACACATCTGCCATTCTCTTTTTAATTGTAGAGTACTTTAATTCAGTTTTGTTTTATCCGTCCTGTTTTTCTTTTTCAACACCTACCGTTCTGCAAAGCATCTGAATTTGATCAGTGGTGGCGTTCAGCCGGTGCTACGTTGCTACGTTGCTCATACCTGACACACAAAGGGAGTGGGGGGATTGTCACATGAGAGATAAGCCGGCAATGACGGGAACGCGCTAGGAAAAGTAAAGGGAACAGAACATTCCCAGAAATGTATTGAATGAAGTTGCTATTCTAATTTCTGGTAGTCTTTTTAAAAAAATAATATTTAAATGTATTTAATGGTTCTTTGATTTGAGTCATGACCATTACGTAAAAGTTGGACCAGAACCATTTTTGGGAGTCTTTGTCTGGGACTATTAATGTGTTTTGGCTTTACAGGAATACATTTCAGGAGTTTACGATGGTTCAGGCAGGGCACTTTAAGGAGATCCCATGTTATGCAAAACACATCACATGTTCATGGGACTACGCTTAAAAGAGCCAAGTTACGTAGCACTCCACCACGGTTAAACAGTGTTTTTGCCACTGGCTGTGTGAGTTACATTTGTTAGTTGTCCCACTCAGCGTCCAAGCTTCCACCTGCAGGTTCGCTCTGTGTTTACCCACCTAAGGGGGGTTTGGAAAGTTTATGGACTCCCCGCCTTATAATATTGTATTTAATGTTGTTTAATTTCAAGCTGGGAGCCATATCAGAGTGGAGGCATCCAATTACGCAAAACTTAATGTATTACATTGTTTTAATATGTTTAATGAAAATAGTAAGTGTCCTGACTGAACTGTATGTTATTTTACTTCACTCATTTTTGGTGGACGAGCCAATGAGTAGGGGTATGTGATATTTTATGTTAAGGCTGGTTGTATAAACCAAACACATGCAAATTCACTTAATTAGTATTAAAGTGATTTAATACTCTGTGTGTAGGTGTGGGTGTTGATGGGGGTGTCAAAAGAGACAAGAACTGACATGTAAATATTTTGTACATATGGTTAACCTATGAATAATCATTACCGATTCATGAATATGAATGGGATACTTAGTACCACTGACAATATAATACACAGTCTGATCTTTAAGCTACTCAACCTGAATATGAGTGTATCATTAAGTGCAATGGGATTTGTGTTTGTTGTACATTGCTTTGTGATAATCGTGTTTCTGAAATGAACGATGAACAGCATTATCATATTCATCAAATTGAGAGGTACATTTATGTACCTCCCACTTAGTGCATCAAACCATTTTCTTCTTGCATACTAAGATTGATTTAAGTGGTTTTAAACTGTTTATGCAAAAATAACTGTGTCAATGTCACATTTTCTCAGTTTGGAAAATTAATGAAGTGTGCTTCATATAGTCCATTGTGTGTGATGGACACCACAGTGTTAAGTTGTTATGTACTCTTTATTTTTCCTCCACAGTTAACAGCTTGTGTTCACGGGTCGGCAGCCATGTTGTATCCCATGTATTGGCAACATGTTTACATTCCTGTGCTGCCTCAGCACCTCATAGACTACTGCTGGTGAGTACCCTGAGATCACACATCTGTCAGGTGTGGTCTATCCTGAAATGATCTTGATTTGTCTGTGTGTTTGTTTTCACCTAGGGTTGTAGACATGATACATCGTGATACACCTCTTCATGAGTCCCTATGCAAAAAGCAGAGGTCTAACCAAAGTGCAGGGTATGGTTAAGATGTTGCCTGGTCGCAACCTCGTTGAGACCAGGCTTTTCTAGTTCGGAACGCCTGGGAAAATCCTTTGCAGAAAGTAGCTACAAAGAGGTGGAAACCTCACCACTGCCTCACCACACAAAAAAAACAAATATAATTCTGTCTTTAGGTTTCCTTCCATTTTCTTCAATGTTGCAAGCTAGCATAGTCAGAAAATACGATGCACATACTGTAACAAGTGACCATGCTATGGGCATGTGATTTAAATCTGAAGATTGACTTGACCAGTCAGTTTTTTGGCCCTTAAAAAACTCTCTACTTGCTATGGCAGCTTGTTTGGGGTCATTGTCTTATTGTATGATGAAGCGCCATCCAGTGAATTTGGAGGCATGTGCTTGTCCTCGAGCAGACAAGATGTTTCTTTACACTTCAGAATACATTCTGCTACTGCTGTAGCAGTTCTTGTGGCAGCTATACATACCCAAACCATAGCACCCCCTGCACCATGTTTCACAGATGAGGTGGTATGCTGTAAATCTTGGGCAGATCCTTTTTTCTCCAAACTTTCCTCCTGCAATCACACTAGTACAAGATAATATTTGTCTTATCTGTCCACAAGACCGTTTTCATAGCTCTGCAGGCTTTTTAGGAACTTTTTTAGCAAACTCTAACCTGACCATCCTTTTTGAGGATAACTAGTGGTTTGCACCTTGCAGTGAACTCAGCCTGAGGATGGTAGTCTCTGACACATTCCCGTCTACCTCTTGGAGAATGATCTGATCCGTGGAACAGTTGTTTTGGGGTTTTTCTTAATTATGGTGAGCATTCTTCTGTCATCCACTGTAGAAGTCTTCCTTGGCCTAATAGTCTGTTTGCGATTGCTGAGCTCACCAGTGCTTTTTTCTTTTTAATGATTTTACAAACTGCTGATTTGGTTGGTCTAAGGTTTTGGCTATGTTTCTTATAGATTTTTCTGATATTTCAGCCTCATAATGGCTTCTTTGACTTTCATTGATGTCTCTTTGGTCCTCATGTTGACAGACACCAATAGCAGACTCCAAAGGCAAATGCAAAGCATAGACATTTGACAGCTCTCTTATGCCTGCACAAATGATGTGATGTCACACACCTGAGTAACCAGAAACACCCGTCAAGCCAATTTTCCAAGACTTTTGGTGCCCTGAAATAGGGGGGACAATGTATAAAAAGGGTTGTAATTTCGAAATGCTGATACCAATCTGAAAAAACATTAAATTAAAGCTGAGTATCTCTACTTTAACCTCATAGTAATTGTTTAATTACTGTTGGAGTGTAGAGCTAAAAGAAGACAATATGCTTCCTCTTTCCAATACATGGAGGGCACTGTGGTATCAAGCGTTGCTGTAATTTACTTATTTTGAAACACAGAAATGACCACCGATCCCCTCATTAATGGTCCAGTATGTAACATTCAAGCTTTCCAAAAACGTCCTAATGGTTGTAATGACTGTTTAATCAGTGACAATGTAGAAGGTATTGATACATCTAATAATTTATGAATTATTCATATTCAAATTAGTTATGATTAATTTGCTTCTATTCAATTAAATCGGTAACTTTAAAGGCGGGGCACCACTAAAGATTTGATCTTGAAGTTAAACTCTTGAGTTATTCTTACATTCACTTTACCAATTATGTCAATATCTAGTCTCAATCTTCCAAAGAAAGCAAACTTGTAAGTTTTCATGGATTTGAGAGACTTAAATCTCTCGCCTGCCTCTTTGAATTGTGCACGCAAGCAGAAACACAACAGCTAATGTCCGACAATGCAAGTCCATTTCAGGGGGGTTATATTATTATTAGGGAGGATCTTGTTGTTTGGAACTTCAAAGTGATTTTGATCTGGCCAGAGGAATGATAGATAGAATGTCATTAATTAGGGTCACGGTCCCCCAGAGTGAATTGAAGAATGATCTACCCTTTGTAATAAAGGGCCGCATTAAAAATCTTCAAAACGACGAGTGGCCATTTAAATTGCATTTATACTGTATAAACAAAGACCATATGCCTGTGAAATCCCCATAAATATCCTCAAAACAAAACGTATTTTCTCTTCTGGAAACCTGACAGTGTCAATTAAAGGGGTGAACACAACATGGTTGGGAATGGGGAAGAGGAAAGGTGGTCAGAGTTCAAAAAGTAAATGATCAGCCTTTTCCCTCTCCTTATCATACATCGCTAGTCAGTAATATACCTCTGTCTGCTGAGGAATGGGAAAAAGCTTTCCAGCTGAAATGTAGACTGGGCGATTTGTGAAGGGCCCCCAGAAGACAGTTTCTGATAGCTAATTTGACGTCAGTCTCTGAGAAGTTAGCAAAGGTGGCTCACCTTGGCCCTCGCGGCTCAAACTGGACTCAGGCTAGATTTAATTATCTCTGTACCTCACAGTGTCTCGCCACAACAATACATATTTGACTAGCATCGACAAAAACATCCAATCAGATATTTTTACTCCTTTATTTATATATGTCCTTTACATATATAGATTTTTACTTACTATATTTATACTTTACATATATATTTATTTATCTTACATTTTACACTCCTTAATCCCTTGAACTGTCTGGCTAGCTGCTATATTTTAATTGAATGTCATGCTTGGCTGAGGAGATGGAGAAAGAGGACACTTAATTAAGGGTTGTGGGTCTGGCTCCATCGCCCACTCACTGGTTGACACGTTTCTCACATCCCTCTCTATACCCTTTCACTTGTCCTTTCTCTGTCTCTCTCCCCAACCACCCTCTCCCTTAGACCATTACCAAACCTGTCACATCTCTTCTCTGACTTAGTGGTGTTTGGATGCTGGGTCCCCGTTCTAGCTCCACAAGTCCACCCATTATGGTTAACTACCACACCCCCCCCCCCCCACACACACACACACACACACACACACACACTTAAAACGCCGGGAATAATGACTAAAACAAACTTGCAAAAACATTTTAATTTCTGTAGAATGTTATTGTGGGTTATGAATAAATATGAATGTCATGAATGAAGATCTCGACGTTATTTGCATTCAATGCGTACATGACAAGGGTCTCAAGTGTTAATTCATATCCATGTCTCTTTTACAGTGCACCCATGCCCTACCTCATTGGAGTACATTCCAGCCTGATGGAGGTGAGTATCTAAGGTCAAAGTTCATTGCCATACACTCCACACTGGGATACAGGGGAGTGTACGAAAGTACAACGACAATTCTTACTCGCAAGCTCTCCCCTTCGAAAACGCAAGCACAATAATACAATAAGACGTGGTAAACAGAGCGTAGAAGGCATCTATACGATAAGACACAGTAGCAGCAGAGCACCAGGTGAGAGGAAAAAAAAATAGAGCTTGAGGGTAGAGACGTTGAACCTGGTGGTAGGGACCTTTAAGCTGCTGTACCGTCTGCTAGCCACTAGGGGAGAGGTGTGTGTGCACATGCTATAGAGGAGAATTTGTGAGATTCCCATTCTTAAGGCCAGTTTGTGCAGTGCTCTCTCGGTTTTGATTTGTTTGGGTGTTGTAGATTTTGGGTCTAAGCCCTGTTCTCCGTGCCTCTTTCCCCTGTAGAAGGTGAGGGGGATGGCCCTGGATGATGTGGTAGTCCTCAATGTAGACACCAACACTCTGGAGACGCCCTTCGACGACCTCCAAAGCCTACCCAACGACGTGGTGAGTAATACACGCACACACACACACACACACACACACACACACACACACACACACACACACACACACACACACACACACACAGATAGATAGATAGATAGATAGATAGATAGATCTACACTGTCACTCAAATCTACATATTTGGAGCAGGATACAGATGTTATTGATTGATAGACCCTTGCTGAATTTATTTAGATAGCAAGATCGAAGAGTATAGTAACAGTAATATGATTGCTTATTTAAAGATTCACCCATCCAAATTCTCATAAAGGCGACTATCCCTGTAGACTGTCCCATGCGACATCCTTTAAACACAAAGGTTCCACAATTGAACTCTCAAGTTTTAGTCTTTCATGTTGGCCAAAACGCAAACACCACTAATTATCCAACCATTTTTTATTTATGCTTTTACCATATTTTTTTTTAGCATTCGTGTTCCCTCCAATAGACTGACATGTTTTGTTTAATTCAAGGCTTTTTGCGTTGTTTGTTGTGTCCTTAATTAACATTGAGTCATGCTGCTTGGGTGGACCGTGTGCTGTGTGGTTCTGACGGTCCGGGGGCTTGTTCCATGCCACCTGCCTCTGAAGTGCCCTCTTAATTGCCTGATCAAAAGGCCCCTGGCGCAGTGCTAAGTGTCTATGGGTGGGGGGGAAATTGCAACCTGCACCTCTCCTTTTGATCCCCGCCAAATACCAGCCCCGGCTCATGTTGGGCAGCCATTATTTTCTTTGTCTACCTGTGTGTGTTGGTTTTAGCATGCTGTATCAATGAGGGATAAGTGGGTGATGTCTTTTCATGAACTGTCCTTGGGAGAGTGACAGAGCGATGGGTCGCTTTGAAGTTGCTTTGTGTGTGTGTGTGTGTGTGTGTGTGTGTGTGTACGTTGAGGCCACGCTTACACTTGTATACATGTAATGTATGCAATGTAAGATGGTGTGTGTGTGTGTGTGTGTGTGTGTGTGTGTCTGCATGCATGGAACCCACCACACGTTGACTCCCTTATTATTTCTCCTGAGCCTCAAACAGGACCTTGCAATTGATCTTACTTTGTCTCCAGTCACATGGCCCACTCATTTAGTACTGGAGTGTTTAAAGGGGACTGAGTGGACATTAAAGCTGGTCCCTGCCATTAGCACTGGGGAATATCAAAGGCCACCTCACCTTTTAAAGCCCCCCAGCCTCCGCTTCCAGGAATGCCGTAAAGCTTTAAGAGACTTCCGTCTTGTCATCATACGCTCTTTTACTTGAGTCTCTCTCTCTCTCTCTCTCTTTCTCTCTCTCTCTCTTTTTCCTTCCCTCTTTCTATGTCTCTCCTTACTTTTTGGTTTTCTACCAAGGCTGTGATTCTGGGCTTCATTATTTTTGCGTCCTATTATCCTTACTCTGTTTCGTGATGGCCGATATTTTGGGTGTCTACAGTGCCTTTGTATGTGCTTTTCCTGACCCCAAGGACACTTTATGCAGTATAGAAACCCATATGAAAGCAGCAGAACATAATCCGTACACATTTTTTTTATACCTGATGCATGTGATGATGCGGTCTGACGATATGCACAGT
>NC_139659.1:19787448-19874948 GCF_951799395.1 Argentina silus | reverse complement strand
TCATTCTTTAAGTTCTGTCTGAAAGGGAACGCCACAGCTTCTTTCGAGCGGAAACTAAACCTACTTGGATAGTTTCGTAGCGCTACAGCTGCCCCATTTTCTCTGAAGCGGCAATGTGGGCGGGACTTAGGTCTGTTGCTGTGCGACTGATAGTTGAACTGTCAATCAATCAGATGTCAACAAGTGCAGGCTGCCCAAGTTAGCATGACCGTGTCCAACGTGTTTGGCATTTTAAGTAAAGATTTTGACAATCTGGAGAAAGTTTGGGATGTCTTCTTTTAAAATACGGGAGGGAAGTGAGAGCAGATTCACTTATGGGTCTCAATGTCATGATTTGAACTTGTTAGCTGGCAAGTTTACCAACTGGCTAATCACGTTCTTTATTAGGGTACCTAAAATAACTGCCACAGAGTTAAAGTAACTGTACCATCAGGGGACAGACAGTGCCCTGCGTAAGTAATGGGACAGTTAAGTATTTTTTCTTCTTTTGGACCTACACTCCAAAAGTTTGGATACAGAATCAAACAATTACTACGAGGTTAAAGTAGAGATTATCAGCTTTTATTTGATGGTATTTTTGAACATATTGGTTTCACCATTCAGAAATTACATCACTTTCACAACCATCTTCAGTTGTTGTTTATTTTGAGGATGTTTTGCCTTCAGTCTCCACTTCAGCAAATTAAATGCATGTTCAATAGGATTCAAATTTGGAGATTGACTTGAACTTTCTGGCCCTGATAAACTCCCTAGTTGCTATGGCAGTATGTTTTGGGTCATTGTCCTACTGTATAATGAAGCGCAGTCCAATGAGTTGGGAGGCATTTGGTTGTGCAGTACTTTGGCTGACAAGATGTTTCTGTACACGTCAGAATTAAACCTGCTGCTGCCGTCAGCAGTTACATCATCAATGAAGACATGTGATCCAGTTCCAGTGGAAGCCATGCATGCCCAAACCATAACACCCCCTCCACCATATGTCACAGATAAGGTGGTATGCTGTGGATATTGGGCAGTTCCTTTTTTTCTCCACACTTTGCTCTTGCCATCACTCTGGTACATGTTAATCTTTGTCTCATCTGTCCACAAGACATTTTCCAGGACTCTGCAGGCTCTTCTATGTGCTTTTGATCAAACCATAACCTGGCCATTCTGTTTTTGTGGCTAACTAGTGGTTTGCACCTTGCAGTGTAGCCTCTGTAGTTCTGCTGGTGAAGTCTATGGATTTCTGACACATTCACGCCTACCTCCTGGAGAGTGTTCCTGATCTGTGTGACAGTTGTTTTGGGGGTTTTCATAATCATGGTGAGCATTTTTCTTAGCTCACCAGTGCTTTCTTTCTTTTTTAATGATGTTCCAAACTGTTGCTTTTGGTACGTTTAATGTTTTGGCTATGTTTCTGATTGATTTTTCTTTCTGATAATTCAGCCTCATAATTGGTTTCCCCGACTTTCATTGACGTCTCATTGTTCCTCATGTTGACAGACACCAATAGCAGACTCCAAAGGCAAACGCAAAGCCTTGAATCAATAGTAGACATTGTACAGAAACACCTGTCAAGCCAATTGTCCCATCACTCTTGGATACCCTGGAACAGGGGGACTATGCATAAAAGGTTTCTGAATGGTGAAACCAATATGTACACAAATACCATTAATTAAAAGCTACAAAACTACTAATTCTACTTTAACCTCATAGTAATTGTCTCACAGTAAAACCTATAACAGTCATGTTTACTTTACACCTTATCCATGCACTCAGAAGTCCTTGATTTTACAGACACATGCCAACAGCCTGTGGCTAACAGAGGTGACTATTAACTGATAACCATCCAAGTGCCCAGGGAGATTTATCTTTCTTCCCATCTCTCTCTCTCTCTCTCTCTCTCTCTCTCTCTCTCTCTCGTGCCCAGTGCTTGTTGTCATTAAGTCTGAACTGCAGAACCAATTAGTTTGATCCAGAGGGAATATGATGTGCAGCTCTATGGACGGTGGGGATATAAAGGGATATAGAAGTGTCTGTCTGTGTCCCTTTGTGAATGTGTCTTCTTTGGTATCGGACCTCTTAGCTATGCTTGGATACCCACAAGAAAACCCCAGACACTCAGACGATCAGAGACAAACACACATTAATTGACAAAGCGGCCACACTATACAGACAGACAGACAGACAGACAGACAGACAGACAGACAGACAGACAGACAGACAGACAGACACACACACAAACACACGCACTGTTACAAAGAGCACCTGTTAGTCTTATTGTGTCATGTGTCTGTTGGTGTGTGTGTGGGGGGGGGTGGGGGGGGGGGTGTAAGCCCGCTGTTTTCTGTGTTTGTGTCAGTAAAACGCTGTTGTTGGCATTTGGCTTAAATCTGAAACACTCTGATGTGCATACACACACACACACACACACACACACACACACACACACACACAGGTACAGTAATGAGGGGTGACTTTCCGCTTAGCCCTGGCTCTATCCAGGCCTCTCCTCACATCCCCTCAGTAATGATGTGATCTACATTGGCCTTTTAATGTGCTAATGTCTGGCCAGGTGGTCTCAGCACAGTGCAGCACACACCACCTAATGTGGACAAAATGGCCGACGTCAGATTCTCCTCCTGATTTGAATAATGAGGGCACATTAGGAGCCAGCTTTGAGCTTTTACCTGGCCAATTGGCACCAGCTGTGTGTGTGTGTGTGTGTGTGTGTGTGTGTGTGTGTGTGTGTGTGTGTGTGTGTGTGTGTGTGTGTGTGTGTGTGTGTGTGTGTGGGGGGGGGGGGGGTGTGTCTGTGTGTGTCTGTGTGTGTGTGTGTGCGTGTGCGTGTGCGTGTGCGTGTGCGTGTCTGTGTCTGTGTCTGTGAGTGTGTGAATATTTTAATGCATGCTTTTTTGTGTGACCAGATGTACTGAGTGCAGGTCTGAGTGCAGGTTTGTTGTGATATACAGTACATGTGCCTGAGGTGTGTGTGTGTGTGTGTGTGTGTGTGTGTGTGTGTGTGTGTGTGTGTGTGTGTGTGTGGCGCTCACTCACTCTGGCGGGCTGCATCCAAGCATGCAGGGGAATATGCTCCTCTCAGTCCCTCATAAACGTTCTCTCGCGTGAGACAAGTCCTCCTGCACTCCAGTTTAGCCTTCTCGAAGCGGGAGACCGTCAAGCATGGATGATGACTAGGGGACTGTATGTGTGTGTCTGTGTCGTCTGTGTCTGTGTGTGTGTGTGTATGTTCGTGTTTGTGTATGAGTGTGTGTGTGTGTGTGTGTGTGTGTGTGGAGGACCAGTTTGTGTAGGTGTAGCGGAAAATGGTTTGGAACCGCTCTCCCGTAATCAGTAATCTTGCCTTAGATCCTGAAAACATGCGTTAGCTCCCCAAGCTAATGCATAGGCTTTAGCTTAGCAGGCTAAGCACATGTCTTCCTCTAGGGAGACCCGGGTTCGAATTGTGGTCACATATATGTGTCTGAGTATGGAGTGTCACAAGACCTCTCTATTAGATATTAATTGGATGAATGTTTTGCAGGTATGTAATGCATCTTGTATGTATGCATCTTCAGTTGTGGTGTTGCCTCTGGTTTCTCTCTCTCACTTTCTTTCTCTCTCTCCTTCTCTTTTTCTTCACCCATTCACCCCACTCTGTCTCTCCCCTCTTTCCCCTCTCTCTCTCTCTCTCTCTCTCTCTCTCTCAATTCAATTGTGTGTGTGTGTGTGTGTCTGTCTGTCTGTCTGTCTGTCTGTCCGTGTGCACGTGTGCGCGTGTGTGTGTGTGGTTAGAGTGATGTGAGTGGACAGTGCTAAGCTGCTATCCGCCCCCCACCCTGACAGCTAATTACCAGGATGTGCCTTGGCCACTGATAGAGAGAAATAGTGACCGAGGGAGAGAGAGGGTAGGAAGAGAGAGGGTAGGGAGAGAGAGGGTAGGGAGAGAGAGGGTAGGGAGAGAGAGGGTAGGAAGAGAGAGGGTAAGAAGAGAGAGGGTAGGGAGAGAGAGGGTAGGAAGAGAGAGGGTAGGGAGAGAGAGGGTAGGAAGAGAGTGGCAGAGGGAGAAAGAGCAAGCAAAAAAAAAAACAAGCATGTGAGTGTACCTGACTTTACCCATCCACCTAGTAGAGTTTTTACACGTTACAAAGTCATCGGATTCTGTTTAAGTTGCTGGAAAAATGGGGTGGAAAAGGTTAGCAGGGAATATGTAACATTGGGCTGTCCTATTTAGAGGTGGTGGAAATAGGACAGGGTTCCCCCTGGGTTGGTCAAGTGTCTTCCTCTTTCAATTTCTTTCTATCTTTTCGCCCACCCTTTTCTCTCTGTGTTCTGTATATCTCCCTCTTTCTTTTCCCCTCTCCCCTCTGTCTGTCTGTCAGTCTCTCTCTCTCACATAGAGCCGTAGACTGATAGCCACCTTAACAGAATAATGGTGGTGTTTTAAATTAGATTTCATGTATTACCCCACATGGGGAAATTCATTTGGTCTCTTGTGCTAAAAACAACAGTTTGTTTCATTTTCAAACAAACAATTGTTTCATTTTTTGTTGTTATGATGTATTTATTGGCTTTATTTTTTTTTATATTACAGTTTTGCACATATGTTTGTTTATAACATATCTGTTGTGTCTTATCTCATGAAAATGAGATAAAAATGACAGTCCATTACTGCCTAAATCAAAATAAAGGGATCTCCCCTGGTACCCAGAACAGGCCTTAAATTACACCCAAACCAAACCGTCCACACTTCACTGTGCAATAATTTATGAATGATTGTCCAAAATGTAAATCAAGGCAATAAGTAATGTGTAAGTAATGGGACAGTGAAGCATGTTTTCTTCTTTTTGCTCTACGCTCCAAAAGATTTGTTAATCAAACAATTACGATGAAGTTAAAGTAGAGATTCTCAGCTTTTATTTGATGGTATTTGTGTACAGATTGGTTTAACTGTTCAGAAATGACAAAAATGTTTATGCATAGTCCCCGTGTTTCGGGGTACCCAAAATTGATGGGACCGATTTATCAAATGTCCAAATTAAGCATACATGAAGTCTGCTAACCATTGACCCCACCAGACGCTGGGTGTCTTCCCTGCTGATGTTGTTGTTTGTTTTGAGGTATTGTTGCCTCAAATCTTTTCATCGGGAAATGAAATGCATGTTAAATTGGATTTAAATCTGAAGATTGACATAGCCAGTCAATGGCCCTGAAACTCCCTTGTTGCTATGGCAGTATGATGCCTCCTGGTGGTGGTTTTGACGAGGTGAGTGCCCTGAAAAAACCCCTCACCAGGGTCATCACGCGGCCTCGTGACATCGTCACAGCGGTGGCTCGACTCTAAACTTTGACCTACTGTCGTACAAGGAAGCTAAGTTTAACTTTTGGGGCTTAAAGCAAGTCAGATGTGTGTAAATTGCATTTGTATTCATTTGCGTTTTGAGAGCGTCAGGTATATTAAAAAAAAAAAAGACGTGGCCAAATTAGAAGTGTGCATGAAGACATTAATTATTTCTAAATGAAGGTGAATCTAAAGACATCTTCACCCCCCTCACAGCGTTTTAGGCAGCACCCCCTCACAAAATATAATTGTGCTAAAACATTTCCCCTGCTTCTCTGCGCTGTGAGAGAATTGACGAGATGACGGTATGAGAGTAGATCCTAGCTAAAATAACCCGATATTTAAACCATTTCCACTCTTCATCTCTGTAATTCATTAGCTGCCATAACAAAGTTGATTTTGCCAATCTATCTGATAAGGCAAACCGTTCTCTTTTTAAACATCCTTCACAGCTCTTCTCACCACCTTGTGGTGGCTTTCGGAAGCACACCGCATATACCCGCAGCGGCATGCAGCCGCGGTGTTAAACCTCGACCTACTGTACATACTTTACTTGGCTACATGTCACCATCTCTATCTCTTCCTCGTTTTATTTGGTCTGACCAATAAAAATCTGATAAATGTTTTCTAAAAATGAGTAAATAATTGGTTTGATTAATAGATTAATCTGTAATTGTTTAGATTGTTTTCACATTTTTTTTTCAGAATTTTTTCTACTTCATCTTTTTTGTTATATAATTTATCTTGAAGATCTTGAGACATATCACAGGAGTTTGTTTATGTTTTCTTGAAGAATATTGAATGGAGAAAGACACATACAGTCTTATCTTCAATCTAGTAGTAGTTTATCACATTTAGAGAAAAACAATGGAATGTGGCATTGAGAAGAAACCACCGTGGCACTGTCTCGTCAAGCATGTGTTAATAATCCACTTTGATTCCAGGAAGTGAACAATTTCAGTATTCATTTACCTATTGCACTTGCTGAGTTTTTCAACAAACACAACATTAGTTAGGGAATTGGAATTAATGCATGCAGACTCGGAAACTGACATTCTATTGACACATGAATCGATGCTGACATGAAGTGTTATGTAATAGAAGAACTATCATTTTGTGTAATTATTTTAATGATTAAAATTAATTATTTCGATTCGAGAATTTAGTTGCTGTAGGTGTTCATATAAGCAGAAAAATAATACAATGTTAACCTGTCCAATGCAAATTCATTCTCTGTTTGAACACTTGATGGTGGAAAAACTTATACAAGCAATGTTAAAACAATACAATGAGTTGCAAATGATGCTGTGGAACAAACAAACAATACTACATTTATTCATGATTTATTCATACTATATGTATGATTCTGGACACGAACACACACACACACACACACACACACACACACACACACACACACACACACACACACACACACACACACACACAACTGTATTTTGCCTTACACTGCCATCTAGAGGTGAGAAGAGATTTTCCTACTTTACTTTTCCTACTTTATATTGAAAATATATCTCCATCTCTAGTCCAATGAGTGCTCTACGCTGTTGAAATAGTACAATGGTAGAATGAAAGACATAAATGCGCAGCCAACCCTGTGCTAAGAATCAGTCTGAGGCAATGATTGTCAAGGTCTGTAGGTTTGGATTTAATGGCTACCACTGGGACACAATGTACAGGTCCCTCTGTCTGTAACAGCTCTACCTGGTTACAGTTCAGCATGACTAGCATTGTGGCTCAGTTGGTAAAGCATGGTGCTAACAACGCTTAGGTGTGGGTTTGATTCCTGCTGGGACCATATGTACTGAAATGTATGCACTCACTGCAACGTAAGTCGCTTTGGATAAAAATGGCATATTATATTATATTATATATTATATTATATTATATATTATTAAACTATTTATTGGGCAGTACTCTTATTTTGAAGACACAAATAACTCCTACGTTGAAGGAACAAAAAACATCCCAAACCCAGAAGTGGGTTTCACAAATGAACTGTCGGTGCCAGCTCTCTCGTGTTGTTGTCTTTACTCAGTATTTGGTCAAAACTATCAGTAACACTTTACATTAAGGTCACATTTGTAAAGGGTTCATAATTAGTTAATAAATCACATATAACCAGTTTATTATTCAATTATAAACCATACAAACAGTTCTAACTCATTAGTTTAGATACTTCCTGAACTGTGGCGGATGATTCGGGTGGCACCAAAAAGATTCAACACATCAGTACAATGTGAAGGTCTTCCAAAGTCTGGTACAGCTGTCACCATGCTGTTTGAACCACGGCTCTTGAAATCCTGATGTCCTTGAAAAGAAACACTTGTTCCTTATCTAAAGTGTCCACCGTGCAGGTTTACATATTTTATTTGTTGATATATATATATAGATATAGATATATAGATATATATCCACTACTTACCCCTTCTCTGTGTTCACTGATGTGTGGTTAGTGCTCTGAGCTGGCTGAGAAAGTCTCTGACCATATAAGAGGTATCAATATATATAACTGGTGAAATATCCCACCGTTAACCATTCCAACTGATGAAATGTGACCTTAATGTAATTAACGTGCACCTACAGTATAACATATAAAATAAGGCACACCAAGTGAAGTAGCCTTGAATGTTTGTAGGGGACGTCAAGCAAAGTGATCCAACATTGCATGATTCATAACAGGTAGTCATAAACTAATCATTCACATCAGTTGTTTATTCATGCTTGTCTATGCTGTAGTAATGACCGAGATGGCATTCACTTTTAACAAAACCTGACCCAATAAGAAACTGCAGCAAGGCTACTGGCTAGTATTTTTTTAATGAGCCACACAGGTAACCAAGGCAACCTTTCAAAGGCGGAAGGTACAAATATTTTGGTATGTGTATACCCCTTCCTGCCTGATTTGTGGATTAAATAAGAATGCACAAAATACAGTGTTTCATGAAAACACACAAGTGAGGATCAGGATCTACTTCCTGCTGATCGCGCATGTTTTTGTTTACCTGAAGGGAGAGCCAATCACATTCAGCGAGGAGACCTTTGGGACTCACCGCTCCAGTGCCATGAGACAGTTTCTTCAGAACGCCATTCAGCTGCAGCTCTTTAAACAGGTATTGTATGCGCACACACACACACACACACACACACACACACATTCATACAGTACATTTTAATCCTCATATACTGTATTCACATGCATGAGCAGTCATACTCACATTTGCCCCAATCTCACACACACACACACACACACACACACACACACACACACACACACACAGATACACATCCCTAAATAGTATCACACAATCATGTACATTCAGTGTACATTTGCCATTTGTCACAAGGGCAAACTGCATAAACACTCACACATAATAATAGTAATTGTCAAAAAGAAGCCAAAAAAAGAAAAAATGCTTCACTGTCGCGTTACTTACACAGGGCACTGTACACTCACCCAACACTTTATTAGGAACACCCGTACACCTTCTCATGGTTGAGGTGGTGTAATGGTGTCGGGAATGTTTTCTTGGGCCCGTTAATACCAATCAATCATCGCTTGAATGCCACAGCCTATTTGAGTATTGTTGCTGACTATGTGCATCCCCTTCATGGCCACAATTTACCCATCTTCTAATGGCTACTTCCAGCATGATAATGCATCGTGTCACAAAGCAAGTCATCTCAAACTGGTTGGATGTGGTAAAACGGGAGATTCACAGCTTGAAAAGTGCACCTGAAAAATCTGCAGGAATTGTGTGATGCAATCATGTCATCGTGGACCAGAATCTCAAAGGAATGTTTCCAACATCTTGTGGAATCAATGCCACGAAGAATTGAGGCTGTTTTGAGAGCAAAGGGAGGCCCTACCCAGTATTAATATTGTGTTCCTAATAAAGTGTTCGGTGAGTGTATATGTATAGTACATTAATCTTTTCCTCACTTGCACTCCCAGTTCTCCTAACATACAGAAGCTAAGGTCTTTTCTCTCTCTGTAGTTCATAGATGGCCGTCTGGACCTTCTGAACTCCGGAGAGGGCTTCAGTGATGTCTTTGAGGAAGAGATCAACATGGGTGAATATGCAGGTCCGTCAAACCGGAGTCTACTATGAAGTCATTATTATTCGGCTGTAGGATTGATTTATACCACGTGCACACATACACACACACACACTGTATAGAAGCACCCACTCGCCCTTTGACAGGTCTCGTTGTAAATAAGAAATTGTTCTAAGTTGACTTTCCTGTACGAATAAAGGTGAAATAAAATACAATAAAAATCCACCACAAACATGTACAATATTGAAACACCCACTTGGGTGAAGCACAGCAGCGGGTTCACCACACACTGGCTATTGCAGTGGAGGTATTTTGACAATAGCTTCCCCTGCACTGACCGCTACATACACTAACCAGGATGCCCACTGTGTGAGGACAATGACCTTTCACCCCTGTGACCACACCTCTGTGTTGACTCCACAGGCAGCGACAAGACCTACCACCAGTGGCTGTTCACTGTCAAGGTGGGTACAAAGAGACACGACTTTCTCTTGTAGTGCAGAAACTGAGTGTTGTTGTTGCCGTGTGTTTCTGTCCCTCTGTGTTGTGATGTCTGTTTTGTCTTGTGATGTGACGTGACTGTTTTGTATCAACTTGCGTGTTCGTCATCTGTTCCTGGCCTTCTGTGTTGTAATGTCTATCTTGTCTTGTGATGTCACCGTATTTTGTTATTGTATTTATTGCACCACACTTCTCAGTTGCCGCTGGCCAAGCCGTCATTGTAAATAAGAATTAGTTGTCCCCCACGATGAAATCGGTAAAGGGACGATGGATTGGTCTCTGTCCCCACGATGAAATCGGTAAAGGGACGATGGATTGGTCTCTGTCCGTTCATATGTCACACGCTTCTGTCCGTTCGTCTGTCAAACGCTTCATCTCCGACACCACTGGGACAATTTTGTAGAAACTTGGGTGAATGATGCGTCTTACCATACAGATGCTACATTTACAATATTACACTCATTGGCCCAATTTTGATGAAACCTGAGTGAATGATGCGCCTTGCCCTAGAGATTGTGGTCCTCTGTGGCTCAGTTGGTAGAGCATGGCGCTAACAACGCTTAGGTTGTGGGTTTGATTCCCGCTGGGACCATATATACTGAAATGTACGCACTCACTGCAATGTAAGTCGCTTTGGATAAAAGCGTCAGCTTAATGGCATATATTATTATATTTTTATATTATTGTTTAGGGGTGACGCCGATTCATCTTGTGATGGTGCGGCCAAAATATAGGTTGTTATCATTAAAAATGCCATAATAGGGTGCACTTCAGACTGCACCTTATAGCCAACTGACTGTTTTCAAATAATCCTGTCAAATCCATGGAAATGAATCAAATAAGCACCGCAAGCTCATGTAACTTTCCAGCCTACCTCAAATCCGTGGACTGCCTTCAAATAAATGCAAAGCTGTAAGAAGCTCAAATAAGCACTTCACGTTCCGGTAACTTTTCAGTTATACATTTGAATAATCACCAGTTCACGCAATGAGGGGCGCAACTGTACATCATTAGTGGGGGACAACATGTTTACTGTACACTTTTTCGACTGTTCTTAATTAACCCGCCTGAATAAATTAAGGTGAAATTAAATAAAACAAATAGAATAAACTGTTGCAGCTGAACAATTCGCACAAAAGATCAGACAACTCCTGAACGTCAACTTCTGATCTCTACAGCCGATTACGGTCTGTACTGTTTTGTTGTCTGTTTGTTTGTTGTTTTTCATCTTTCCCTTGAGGGATTCATCACGCAATTCAGAGGAAGCCTCGCGATGTGAATGAAAGCGCTTGACTTGAACCAGAACTCACTGTTTGCGTCTTCAACAGAAAGGGGGCGGCGCCATCTTCAACACAGTGAAGACCAAGGCCAACCCGGCCATGAAGACCGTCTACAAGTTTGTAAGTCATATCTCTGGTTTCTGTTATTTATACCTTTCAGAAAAGTGTTGTATTTGGTACTCTCATATCAAAGTAATAATTATGCATCAATTCTATTAGTGACGATAGGGTATTCGCTGATTTAATTTACTTTACACATTTCAAATCAAAGTGCAAAATGAATACAGAGTCTGTGTTTGCAGTGTCAAATACCTCCACTGCAATCGCCAGTGTGTGGTGAACCTACTGCTGTGCTTCATCCAAGTGGGTGTTTCTGTACTGTACGTATTTGTGGTGGATTTTTATAGTATTTTATTCCACCTTTATTTATACAGGGAAGTCAAATAAGAGCAAATTATTATTTACAATGAAGACCTGTCAAGGGGCGAGTGGGTGTTTCTGTACTGTGTGTGTGTGTGTGTGTGTGTGTGTGTGTGTGTGTGTGTGTGTGTGTAAGTGTGTGTGTGTGTGTGTGTGTGTGTGTGTAAGTGTGTCCATGTTTGTGTGTGTGTGTGCCCGTTGCGCATGCCCGTTGTGCTCTAAGTCATACTGTTTCCCCCCAGGCGAAAGACCATGCAAGGATGGGCATAAAGGAGGTCAAGAGCCGGCTCAAGCAAAAGGTACACAATGTTTAGCTCTTCAACAACATTAAATGACATACGTTATATCCTGTCCTGTGTGGCTCTGTTCAGAAACAACCCCCATCCCGTCTGCCTGAACACTCATGTAGACCTGAGAGGATTGGATACGTAAGATGGTAATAGCCAGTTTCACGCTTTGGAGTGCTCAGATTACTTTTTTATGGTAACAAGTCATTTTAACATGTCAGTTCTAAGTAATCAGTTACTTAATTAGCAAGTTGTTACTTTTACAATATTATTTCCCTCTTTCTTTGTTGGTGCAAATACGTTATTTTATTAGCGTCACATATTAGCAGTTCAGCACATATTAGCAGCATGTATCACACTGTTACACAAAATCTAGTGTCATAGTACAGTAAATTAATATAGTACAGTAAATTAGTATAGTACAGTAAATTAGTATCATAGTACAGTAAATTAATATCATAGTACAGTAAATTAGTATCATAGTACAGTAAATTTGTATCATAGTAGACATTGCTATAACCAACCTGGCTCAAACTCTGTTGTTGGCCGATGGTAGGTAACCCCAACCCTAAAGAGTGAAACCAATATGTCCACACATACAAATAAAAGTTGAGAATGTCTACCTTAACCTCATAGTAATTCTTTGATCTGTAATCCAAGCTTTTGGAGTGTAGAGCCAAAAGAAGAACAAATGCTTCCCTGTCCCATTACTTATACAGCGCAGAGCGCTGTATATCCTAACCTGTTCTAACCCCCTCCCCCTGCACCACCAACACTCCCTCCGGCTCCTGCCATGCAAAACTCCTCTGTCTGTTCCCCCCTCCAGGAGCTGGCAGAGAACGGCTACTCCTCGGCCACAGGCACGGCGGCCATTGGGGAGGACGGGACGGCTGGATCGCCCCCCTCAGCTGACGGGAAGGAAGCCCCCCGCACCTGGGACGAACGCAGACCCATTACCGTGCACTTTGGACAGGTGGGTGGAGAGGGGAAAAGGGGGTGTTTGTGTGTCTGTGTGTGTGTGTGTGTGTGTGTGTGCGTGCTGCACGTTTGAGAGAGAGAGCGTGTGTGCACAGGTTCAGTGTTGGAGATGACACTCACGTCTGCATGAATGTGCATTTAGCGTGGCTGTACATTCTAGAATTGAGAGAAATACTTGTGCTATGTCTTCAGATTCTAAGTCTGCTATACATCCTAAGCAGGGTCTAAAAACCCCCCCTACAATGGTCTATTCTATCCCATCCCCCATCCTATCCTTTGAATGGAGTGTATCTCTTATCATGGCCTGTCAATCTGTCTGATAGTATGTCTCACTGCTCCTATGTTTAGCAACAACATTCTCTTAGAAGCCAACACTAGTATACTACTACTATGCTCTTGCAGACTCCTTATTCACCTTTCTTCAGTTCAAAGCCTGGTGCTTCGAGCCTAGTCAACAAGCCCTTTTGAATTTCCACAGTTGGGCTTTCTAGCCCCGCCCGTATGATCTCCAGTTTGTTTACATTCTTTCATTCAGTTCGTGACAGCAGTGCTACACTCATCAGCGCGGTCATTTAACGTGCTACACCAGAACAGTTGCGCGCGTGAATGCAGAATAAATATCCCTCTGTTTGAGTCTGTTTCTGCATCGAACTTCAAATGTATCAATTCCTGATGGTGAACTTGTGAACATATCTTGAGAGTCCCGTCAAATCTGAATGTCTTCCGAGTCGGGAGTTGTCCTTTACCTCCCACTAAACGAGTGCTACATTTCGGTTCAGCTTGTGTTTCAAACAGGTACCCTATTGTATACATGTACTGCTAATATCAATGTTTACTGTATATTCCATTATCATACTCCCAAAGCTGAGTGTATATGATTTTAAGCGTCCAAAAAGTATTAAAACCTATAATATTTCTGGCACTTTTCTATGGGATTTACACGTGTGGATCCAAGAAAAATAGACTCCAATCTTAATTTTACCTACCAATTCTAATTCTATCCGCATCAATAAGAGTCTATGAACTCCATCTCACACTCGTTTCATGGACTTAGATTTCACGCCTGTGGTGTTGCAGACCTGTAAGGTGGCGAACTATGAAGACACTAGCAACACATCAAATTCTGTCCTTCTGGTAACTTAAGCACTCGATGACAGTTGATTTGTAAAAAAGCGTTATTCAAACCCATTTGATTGTGTACTCACAGCTAGCTAACTTGGATTATGCTTGCAACCCACCAAGTTCGCAAGCCAACTAAAGCACTTGGGTGATAAGAATATCCCGTCCTCACTCTCAACCGTTCTCCTCGCCACGTTTCCCCTCATAAGGAAGCTAAAAGACAGAGTTTTAGGCACAGAATAGGCCGGGAGTAACCCTTGTTGAAGCCCTGGAGTGAATGCGGAAAAGTAATTGGTCTTGGCACACACTGTGTAAGCCCTGCTGTGGAAAGCCGGCTAATGGCTTGATTTTAAATTGCTTTGAGATGATTCAAGCATGACATTTTGTGCACATGTTTTATGTCTGAATTTTCGATTGTCGCATAAAATTCTCGCGACAAACGCATGGAAACATAACTAATGAAAGTATTGTGAGGGAGACGGTATTTTTGTGCGCTACAAATGTGCAATCTTTAGCAGTCTCTCTGTCACTCTGAATATCCCTCCATCACCTGCACCCTCCATGTCCCTCCTTCTCTTTCGCTGCACTCCTCCTCCTTGTTGCTTGTCATTTCGCACGGTCAGAAGACTCTGTGGATACCCCCACATTTCCTGTCACCCCCCATCGATGCTTTTCTTCCTTTGTTTTACACATTCCTGGCTTCCTCTCTCTCTCTCTCTCGCTCGTCTTTTGTAAGAAACGCAGGCATGTGTTTCTCTTTCAATACCCCTCTTATCAAACTGACAAACACTCCATTGTCAATCTCGTAGTCAATTATGGACTTTAAAAAATCTATAACATTTAATGGATATTTTTTAACATGATTCTAAAAAAAAAAGTATTATTACTATTATTACTATGGTAAAATGACTATTAGTTTGTTACCTGTTGTGAAATCAGGAAGATACAGTGGCCCTCTAGGACAAGGGTTAGAAAACATAGAAATAGTATCATTTAGACTTCTGTCATATTCACTCCCTGTCCACCGTCCCACGGTGTGTCACTGAGGCTACTGAGGGCTGTCAACATGTCCCTGTGATGACGGTGACACCGTGACAGAGTTCTGAGTTAATAATCTCTTTATGGCCACTGCAGGTGCTACTCGTGACTTTGCCTTCCAGGTCCCTGGAAGAAAAGAAATGAGAGAGAGAAGAAAGAAATCCAGCCTTCCTTCTCTCTCTCTCTCTCTCTCTCTCTCTCTCTCTCTCTCTCTATCTTTAGAGTGTTTGAATAATGAGGACACACAGACACACCAATCACAGTCCGCTAGGAGAATTAGTTGATTGATTGATTAGTTGATATGGGAAGGGTTAAGGGGGCACCCATTAACACACAACGTCACAGGGGAAGGCATTGTGGTTGGCTGATATGTGGCGTGGCGTGGCGTAGCGTGGTGTGGTGTGGTGTGGCGTGGCTTGGCGTGACGTGGCATGGCGTGGTGTGGTGTGGTGTGGTGTGGCGTGGCGTGGCGTGCTTGGCGTGGCGTGGCGTGCCTGCGTTGTCGTATCGTGTTGAGGGGATGTTTCAGTGTGGTTGTGGTACGTTGTGATGTAGACGGCAGAAGGTATGTGGTGTTTTAAAACCAAAACAAATCCTTTGTCTAATCGGATCTCAGTGCCTGTCGGAACCGCTCAATGAATTAACAAAATCAATACGTAAGTAATGTAGTAAGTGTTACATTTCAAAGTGCACTTTGTGTGATATGTTTGTGCGTTATGAATGATATTGTGTGCCTCGGTGCATGTACATCATGTTTGTGTATGTGAGCGTGTGTGTGTGTGTGTGTGTGTGTATACATCATGTTTCTCCATTGTGGTGTGTGTGTGACCCCAAGGTGTGTGTGTGTGTCTGGTGCAGCCCCTACGAGAACCACCCCCTCGGCCTCCGCCCCCAAGGCTCCAGAGAGGCACAAGGCCCGTGAGTACTCCCCCCCCGGCGCTCCAACCTCCCCCCAGCTCCCAACCTAGCTTTGGGGTTGGGCTCCATTCCAAAACACGCTCCCCGCCTAGTCCTATGGTGCATTCAAGTGCTTCTCTGAAACTCTGAGCTTCCCACCAGGTTTTTGGAATGGAATTGAGCTCCTGGTTGTGGTGTGTGTGCTCACCTTACTTGACTTGACTGCCATACCATCCCTTCCCGCTGAGAGAAGAGTATGTGCCACGGTATGTCCCATCAGGCTGTGCGCTTGGACATACAGGATCTAACCTTGACTTGACAGACTAATCCACATGCATTCACTCTGGATTGCAAAAGCAGAATGAGCACCTGTGTCAACTGCATTGCATGTGTGTTCTGTGTGTTTTCCTCTCACTTCATTTTGTGTGTGTGTGTGTGTGTGTGTGTGCATATATATATGTGTGTGTGTGTGTGTTAACTGACCAGGGCTGTGGTGTTATATTCCACTGCTCTTTAACCGTTACTAAACCTCAGGGTTTTTCCTGCATAAAGAATCTATGCAAAAACCCGCCATCTTATTCCACAATCTTAGGAAAATGCCTAAAATTGTGCAGAAAACTACATTTAAAAATGCTCCAAATTTACTCTGACAATCTGAACACTACAAATTGAAATGTTAGGTTGACACAGTTGCATATACTGTTAGTGTCCATATTCATGTTTTTTTATAGATTGATTCATTTAGCAAAAGAGCCAGACTTGATGAAGCAAGGTGAAGAGTAGCCTTCAAAGCACACACAGCCACCAAAGTGATTAATGAGTAGTGAACTGACATGACAGTGCTGACATTTTGTTCCTTCCCTGTAACAAAATAATCACGAAAATAAACATGAGAGATAGAACAGTTTCTGATTGCAGAGCCTTGCTCAATCAGCTTGCTAGATAGATAAACTCCTTGCACTAATGACAGAATATCTCCATGGATGTAGGGAAGTATATTTCACAAGGGTGTGCTGCCTAAAATGTACCCAGAGAAAATGTTGCGTATCACCTGTTAAACAGTGACTTTTGAAGGGAGAATAACGTAGTGGTTAGTGCGAGTGAAAAGCATGAAGTGATCGGGTCTCAGGTAAAATGACACTAGGCCTACAGCTAATTTACCCGAATGCAGCCGTCCGGACCCAAGAAACAGCTCTGATCACGAGAGCGTTGCATATATTTGTCAGTATATCAGTCCCAACTTATCCAGACCTGCACTACAATCTAGCAGGCACTTATGTCAACACGCACCACCAAGCAAAGTGATCGCATTTAGTGAGAGAGAGCAACGTAATGCGAGATGGAGATGGAGTAAGGTGAACACCTCACATTTCGGCTGTTTGTCCCGATTCCGACAACGACAGAAGATGCCCACCCCTTTATGTACCCAGCAAAAATGTTGCCTATCACCTGTTAACAAACAATTCTCAGGACTTTTGACAGGAGAATAACATAGTGGTTAGTGTGAGTAAAAAGTGTAGAATCCAACAGAAGTCACAATTTCACCAGTAGCTTAGATGATGCACAAACAAAATGAACACACCCCCACCCCCCCTTCCTACATGGCTTAATATCACCTGTATTTGGCCAAACAGCATTGATTAGCAGATCAGGTCACAAATTACAGGGAAATGAAGAGTTGAAATTGTTTAAATATCAAGTTCATGGTATCAATCTTAATGGGGACCAACTGTTTTTCAAATATCGTTTTATTCGATCAAATCTGTCTGTGGTTGATTCTAGAAACTAGATCACTCAAAAAGAAGCTTTTACAATAACTTCACAATAAGACCATGCGCTGTTCACAGAAAGACCATGTATTTCTCTCATAAGTTATACCACAACAGGCAACTTTCTAAAGAGCTTAATTGGTGAAAAAGGTTCAACATTTTAGAACCAAGAGTACCAACAATGTCCATCCTTTGTCCATGTTTGCCTCCCACTTTCTTTCTCCATCTTGGGTCCCCCTCCTCCTCTCCCAACACGGAAAGGTGATGCAATTCACAGTACAATGGTGAACAAGATCTCCCATTGCAACTACCAACAAACAAACACACACACACACACACACACACACACACACACACACAAACCTCCTCCATTGCCCTTCTGCTCAGGATTAAAGAAGCAGCCTTTCACGTTTCACTTCCTCTCCTCACCCTCTCTCCTCCTATGCTTCCTTCCCTTCCTCGTTATTGTGTCCTGGCCCTTAATGAAGCTGTCCTCTCCATGGGTCCAGCTGTTGGCTAGAGCCTTGGCTTTTGTTTTCTGGCAGTGAGACTGACACACACACACACACACACGCTGAGCCTTGCTAATGATTAGCCCTGTTGTCCTCCTCCTGCTTCCCTCCCACTGAGTTACCCTCAAGGTTAGGGTTAGGGAGGGCATTGGGGAAAAGAGTGACCTCTGACCTCTCCTTGCTCACCCCTGACCTCCTCTGATCCTCCCGGTGGTCTCAGGTGGTAGGGTCAGTCTGATACTTTCTGTCTTCCTCCTCATTGTGACTTAGTTTGGGTTTAGAGAGAAACCATCCCTCATTCCACTTTCTTAAAAAAAAAAAAATTATATTCAGCTTTATTACCATGCAATTACTAAATCACCATGCAACATGTTAATACAATGTTATTACTAGGGTCATTACGGTGTTACTACACAAGTGTAAGAGCAATGTGTAAAGTGTTACCTGGAGGAGCTATACACTTTGTGGATGTGATGTCTGTTTATCTCAGGCTGTGTGTGTATGGAATAGGTTGTGTTGTGGTTGTTGTGTGTTTTTTTGTGATGTTGCTCTTGCTCTTCGCAGGCTCGTCCTCCAAGGCCACTGGTGGCCAAGAGACCTCGCAGCAACGTGGGCCTGGAGAGCAGCCCTGAACAGTAAGAATAACCAACTATATAAATATACCCTCATTATTTTATTTATCACAAAAACATTGTACATAATAATATACAATCATTACAAATAATAAACAAAAGACCACATAAAATCAATAAAATAAAGCCACAAAAGAGGGTGGGGGAAAAGACATTACACTAAGGTGGCTTTCACACCTAGTTCATTTGGAGTGGTTTTTGGAAACCAGGTGTGTTTACCTCCGTAGTTTGACTTGGTTAGACAGGTCAGAACACTACATTCGAACTCGAGTGCACATCAAACAACAGGACCATGGACTGCCTGAAAAGGTTAGTCTCGGTTCTCTTCCAAGTGAACCGTGGTGCGGTTCCTTACTTGTGAGAATGCAGAATGGACCAAACGCAGGACCTGTACCAGCCGTGCATGCAATAGCTGCTGTCAATTACCTTTTTTTTTTATCAGATTCCGTTTAATCATTGCCACCACTCATTATTTGTTTATTGAACAGAAAGCAACGTGTGTGTCCTCAACAGGGAGCTATAGTGATTAGCCAACTTTGCTTTGATGCCGCTTCAAACTGAAAATATTCAAAAGACGCTTTATGAGCGAATGGATCGCGTGCAATTTACCTCCTTTTTCATAGCCTTTGAGGCAGACGGTGGAACAAGATCTTTTCAGTTGGTTACAATCAATCTGTTGCAAGAAACGACGACCGATTATGTGATCAAGATTAGCGAATCTGCGCCTTGCTCAGACCTCACCATATGGCCTGATTCGCTCATATATAATTAAATTCATAATTACATTCATACATTCATAATTACGCTCATATATGTTACATCGTACATTTTTTGTTGGTCGTCAAGTGATTGATGCAGGATTTACTAACTAATTTCTGTCCAATGAACGAACGAGCACATGATCACGTGATTTTATCCCACAATTTTAGTGCCCTTGGAATTTGGCAATGTGAAAGCTACCTGAACCAAATGAAGAAAGAAAGAAGAACAAAAACAGAACATAACCAGACTCTGATTCAAACGTTGATGCAAACAAACTATTTGTGAAAACGCCCTAATAGACTAGTTACATTTGACAAATACTGTATACGCTTCTTTGATATACAATGCCCAGAGTAACTAATGGGACAGTAAAGTATTTTTCTCTTCTTTTGGCTCTCTTAAGGTCTAAAGTAGAGATTCTCAGCTTTTATCTAGTCTTTTTGAACATATTGGTGAACATATTTACAAATGACAACACAATACATAATCCCCCTATTTCAGGGCACCAAAAGTAATGGGACAATTGGCTTGACAGGTGTTTGTGGTAAGTCAGGTGTGTTCTGTCACATCATTTGTGCAGGCATAAGAGAGCTGTCAATGTCTAGTATTGATTCTAGGCTTTGCATTTGCCTTTGGAGTCTGCTATTGGTCTGTCAACATGAGGACCAATGAAAGTCAATCAGAACAAAATGATCAGAAACATAGCCCAAACCTTAGGCTTGCCAAAATCAACAGTTTGGAACTTCATTAAAAAGGGAAAAAGCACTGCAGGGCCAGGGAAAACTTCTACAGTGGATGACCAAAGAATGCTCACCATAATTAAGAAATGAACAACTGTCCCACAGATCAGGAACACTCTCCAGGAGGTAGGCGTGAATGTGTCAGAGACTACCATCCACAGCATACGTCACCAGCCAATCTACAGAGGCTTCAATGCAAGGTGCAAACCACTAGTTATCCTCAAAAAAGATGGTCAGGTTACAGTTTTCTAAAAAGTACTTAAACAGCCTGCAGAGGTCTGGAGAAATGTCTTGTGGACAGATACGCTGAATATTATCATGAACCAAAGTGATTGCAAGTGGAAAGTTTGGAGAAAAAAACGGATCGCCCAAGATTTACAGCATACCACCTCATCTGTGAAACGTGGTGGAGGGGTGTTATACAGCTGCCACTAGAACTAGCTAACTTGTCTTAATTTATAATGTAACTGCTGATGGCAGCAGCAGAATGTGTTCTGAAGTGTACAGAAACATATTGTCTGCTCAAGTACAAACAGATGCCTCCAAATTCATTGAATGTGCTTCATCATACTGTACAGTAACACAATGATCCAAAACATACTGTCATAGCAACTAGGGAGTTTTCAGGGCCAAAAAGTGGAAGGTTCTTGACCGGCCAGCTCAATCCTCAGATTTAAATTGAACATCCATTTAATTTCTTGATGATAAGATTTTAGGCAAAAAGACCTCAAAACAAACAACAACTGAAGATGGCTGCAGTACAGGCCTGGCAGAGCATCACCAGAGAAGATACCCAGTGTCTGGTGGGGTCAATGGGCAGACTTCAAGCAATTATTGCATGCAAAGGATTGTCAACCAAATACTAAACATGAGTGCTTAATTTCAAGCCAGTTCTAGTGGCAACTATACATAGCCACTTCTGCCCAATCACTGTACCATTACTATGCACTGCTATACAGTGCCTTCGGAAAGTATTCAGACTCTTTCGCTTTTTCCACATTTTGTTGTGTTATAGACTCAATTTAAAATGGATTAAATTAAAAGAATTTTCAATCCACACACAATACCCCAGAATGACAAAGCGAAAACATGTTTTTAGAAATTTCAGTAAAATTATTACAATTTGATTGATGGCAAATTCTTTTAATATAATCCATTTTAAATTGAGTCTATAACACAACAAAATGTGGAAAATGTGAAGGGGTCTGAATACTTTCCAAAGGCACTGTATAATATTCAAGATCGATTTGGAAAATATGGAGAAAAAAAATATGTTGAATGATAATTTTGTTTATGAATTTGTTTATGAAGAATTCACAATGTATTTTGGTACTTAACGTGTATGTATGTAAAGTAAAAATATATATTTCATTCATCATTCATTATCTTCACCACAGTGTTCCTCATAACCAACTGATAACCAAGTTCCACCTAAATACTGGTAATACATACATGAAAATACCCACATGCACCCTAGCTTCATCATCATCAACATCATCAATGTCACTCCATCTACATACTGTACCTCACTTAGTGACCTCGCTCTCCTAGTTCGGAAAGCATGGGGAAATCCTTTGTAGAAAGTAGCTACAAAGGGGTGGAAACCTGTTTGAAATGACTGACTCTTCGCGATACATCAAACCAATCAAATACTTTGCTTGGGCAGAGAATTCAGTTTTAGCTTCAGGTTTTCTTACATTTTCTTACATTTTGCAAGCTAGCATAGGCAATAATCCTCTGCAAAATAGTTTAGTGCTATTATCTGTTGCATGCTTTTGGACTGAATGTTTTCAGCCTTGCCACCCAGTAAACAGGTTATTGGACATAGAGATATTAAAGTTTTCCTCTGACCATGATGTTTTAATAGCTGGACAGTGGCACAATAAAAGGATAAGTGTAGCCACTTCACCACAGCCCTGCTAACACACATCTGAAAGAGTTTGGTCCATCTGGTTTTATTGTAGATGGTGGTAAGTACTGTATGCCCTGTGTTGGACCTTTATTTGAAAACTTGTATATTTTACAGAATTAAAATATATATATAAAAGAAAATAGAATGTTCCTTCTTCTAGCATTGTGACTGCCAATAGCCCCTGGTCCTAGCATAGACTACTTTTTTTTATGATGACTGTTGGATAGATGATTCACTGACTTAGACAAATGTATTTGTTGTAAGTCGCTTTGGATAAAGGCGTCTGCTAAATGCCATAAATGTAATGTAAAGAAATAGAGATTGAGATTGAATCTTTCCAGATTGTGTCCCATTGAGCTGGGATGAGGGCTACATGCTGATCTTGTTCCCATTTTTGCATTGTTGGAATGTTGCTTTTGAGGAAGGAAGAGCCAGTCAGTCTTAAAAGGCTAGAGGCTCGCTGTCCAGACCCATCTTCATATTCAAGCAGGCCAAGGGAAAGACTATAGATGTTCACTGCCTCCTTGTGGGCAATGTTGGACATTGCACTATTTGCTATAAAAGTGGAGGTCGAGACTCAATTGAACACAGGGGTCTTGTTGTATTGGCCAGATCTCTTCTACCCTGAAACCATCTTGATGTCCATCTTATTCAATCCACTCCATCTCTCTCTCTCCCCCTCTCTCCATCGCTCATCATTGAATAACTCCACAGGAATGCCTAAAAAAATTCCATTCTTTATTCCATTCCATTCTTTATCCATTCTATTCATCCATTAATGAATTGTGTCTGATCAAATTCTACAGCAAAACAGCAGAAACCGATGTGCAGAAATGGTATAGCTACAACTCTCTTTCTTTCTCTTTCCTTTTCTCCTTCCTCTGTCATGTTTGTGGGTTTATCACCTGTCTTTTTCCTCTCTACCTCCCTTTTTCTCCCTTTCTCTCTCGTTCTTCTCAGTTCTGTCCGTCCGACGCGTCACTACACAGTTTTTCTGTCGGAGGACTCCTCCGGAGACGAGCTCCAGCACGAAGAGGACTCCATTGCCGGCTTCCCCGAAAACTTTCTCTTCTCTGCCCCCTTCGAATGGTCTCCCCTGTACGGCTTCACTCCGACTGACGCACTCGCTTCACGCCTCTTTTGATTCATTATTACCCAGCTTAAAGCATGATTGGCTGACAAACCTGTCACTCTTACTTTCTATCTGCCTGATTAAATTCTGATAGGCTGAAGTCTGTCTCTCCTTGACTTCTACTCCACTTTGAGTTATGCTTCCGAAATCATCCCTCTATTTAGCAGCCAAATATTTTACCATCTGCATTAGTAGCCTTTTATTTAGCTCTTTATTAAGCAGACTGCAGGCCTCAGTCATGCTATGCAATGTGATCTAATGGCAAGTGTACATACAGATCTGTGTATATCCACAGTATGTCAGCATTTTTTCTCTTTGTTGGAACAATATCGAGTGATTACGATACCGTCCTGCTAACCTGTTTGTTGTACTGCCGTGTGTGTGTGTGTGTGTGTGTGTGTGTGTGTGTGTGTGTGTGTGTGCGCGCGTGTGCATGCGTAACTGTGAGTATTGTGTGAATGTCATTTTGTGTTCACCATACCTATGTCACTAACAAATCAATCTGTCCACCAGGCCACAGCCTTACCGCTCCCTGAAGGAGGCGGAAATTGCAGAGGAGGCTGGCCTTGGGGCGGAGCGCCACACTGCCCCTCCCAGCCCAGTGATGGAGAAGTTCTCCGACATCAGCCTGCTTGGGGACATCTTCAGTTGCCAGGACGAGCCTGAGAGCCAGCAACTCAGCCTGGCCAAGAGTTTGGAGGACCTGAGAACGCCCAAAGACCCCGAGCAGCAGCAGGCCAAGTTCAACTACCAGGTCTGAGAGCACAATGTATTCAATATTTAGTTTAGGATGTCAATATATTCTCGGCTAGGGTTAAAGCATTTCTTTACGTTCCAGAAACTTTCCCAAACCATTGTAATTTACTGATCATTTTGGAAATCTATGGACTTTTGGGAAACAATCAGAAATTGTTAAATACTACTCTGTAAATGTAAAATCTACATATTTTTCATATTTCTTATTGGTGTGCCCATGTTGTCTGTGAGCTAGTGGGAAGAACATTTTGTTAAAGAGAAATATGCAGTTGCTAACTAGCTAACAAGTTACCATAGAGACAGATATGGGGGTCGTCATCCGTGGCAAGTTCATCCCAAATTTCCAAAATTCTGATTAAATACCAATGAATGTGTACATGCATTCCCTCCCTTTGAAACCCTATTCAGAGCTGATGCAACTGGAGGTGCTGAGAGAGCAGTTTTTGTGGAGGCCTAGTAATTAAATTAATTGCTGAATTATGTCCTGAATTCTTGTTCTCGGTTGATGAAATAGTTTTGTACTGCTCTCTTGTGTTATCACCTTGTAGCGGATGGACCTTAGTGGCAGTGACCGTACCCGTACCCTCCCTGGCCTCAAGCACTCAAACCCCTATAACAAGCTGTGGAGCCTGGAGCAGGACGACATGGCAGTGCTCGGGAGGATGTCCCCTACCTGGGACAGACCTCTGTCTGTGCCCCCCCCTGAGCTCCAGGAGCCCCGGCCCTCCAGCCGGGAGAGCTTTGGCCCCATCCCTGACCGGCCGGACCCCTCCACCACCCCCACCCCTGGCCAGGGGTGCATCACCATCCCCCGGCCCCACGGAAGGAAGACCCCAGAGCCGAGTAAGGTCCTGGCACCCCCTGTGCCCCAGTCCCGCTCCAAACAGGGGTCATCTGGGGATGGAGGGACCACTGCAGGGGGCCAGGAGTTCAGACAGGCCCTGGGTATGTCCCCGGGGGGCGACCTGCTCATGCCCGCCAGGGTGAGTGAAGAAGACGTAGACCTGCTAAGTCTCCTGGACCCCCTCAGTAGCCCGGCCCACACCGCCCAAGCCTTGCTAGGGGAAGGGGGAGACCCCACCACTGTCCCTCCTTCCTCCAAACCTGCCCTTCCGCCTCGGCCATACCCCCAGAGCCTACCCCCCTTCCCCTCCCACCCCCAAATGCCCCTTAACCCATTTGCCCAGACCCTCCACTACCCCCTGGTACACAGACACTACTCTCCAACAGTAGGTGGGAACCCCTTCAGTGGAGCCTATGGGCCTCCCACTGGTGCCTATTTCCACACACCCCCTCACTCTCACCCTGCTCACCCTCTCTCCACACTGCCGGGGCTATACAGACATCCCTCTCCCGTAGGGTCCACTCTCCCTCCTAGCCTGGGCCCGCTCCGGCCCGCCTTCCCTCCTGCCGGCCCTCCTCCCCCCTCCTCCAGCAACCACGCTCTCTCCAGCCTGTTGGACTCCCCCTCAGCCCCCACCCCGGCCCACAGGGTACTGCCAAAGCCCGAAAACACCGAAGAGGAGTCCTGCGAGTCTCAGGATCCCTTCGGCGATCTGCTGGCTATGACCAAGCCGACTGCACCCCCCAAAAAGAGGGTGGAGGACCTTAGGAGGAGGTGGGAAACTTTCGACTAATCCCCCTTGACTTTTAACTTCGGGGGCGGCATCTACCCCCTGCACCAGCTTATGCTGCTGACCAATGAGGAATTAAGGGTCTGTGTGTCAGACGACCAATCGAGAGGCTGGGCTTCACACCGTCCCCTCCCCAGTGACTTGGACACATCCGCTTCCCCCTCCCCAGTGACTTGGACACATCTGTTTCCCGCTCCGCTGAATGTCTGAGTTCAAGCCTTTCTCTCTCTCTCTCTTTTTCTCTCTCTCTCTCTCTCTGTCCCTTGTCCTTCAGCCAGGAATCAGACTCGCCCCCTGGCCTCGCTTGTTCAGAACGCTCATCCACCACCAGTGCACAGCCCATGCTAGCGCAGTTTCGCACAGTATCCTGTCGTGTCAGCTGTGTTTTTAAATGCCTTCACGTAGCAGTTAGCTTGCGCTCAAACTGGATGGTATGCGGCCTCCAAAATGCTCTCCGGCCCTTTTTTTTCTTCTTTTTTTTTGGCGAGAGAGAGAAAGGGTCAAAGGTCACGCCTCAGTAACTTTGAGCAGTGCCTGTCGCTACGATGCTAACGCTAATCATTAGAGTAGCTAGTCTGCCGTTGTGGGTTGTCAGCTTTAGCGGCATTAAAGTAGCTACAAGCTACGATCTGTGATGCATCGCAAAACCTGCAGTCAGTCCACCTGTTGATGTCTTCTGTAGCATCATGCTGAACAGCGTCTCCTATGATTTGATTTTGGAGGACACACACAATACATGCTTTTGTTTTTTATTATTGTGACTCCAATTTCTCAAGTTGATCTGTGAAAAATAAGTATGGACTCACCTCTGTTCGAAACAAATGACAGGAGTCCGGACATCTTGACTGAAGTGAATCTGTAGAAACGTACCATTCAGGCCAAAGCGGGGGTGTCGGCCTTCAAATGGATATCTCTACCATGCCAGTGACTGCAATTTCAGGTCAAACATTTGAAATTCATGTGTCCGAAACATTGGGGGGGGGGGGACTTCCGAACCCATGATTGTATATTCCCATGTTGTAGAGGGAGGAATATATAGAACCACCCAACTTTACACCAATCATGTTTGCTATTTAAACTCATCCAATGTATTCCCACTTCCCCTTGTTGATTTTCGCCTTATTTGAGTGTTTTCATGTTTTCTGTGTCTGAGGACAGTGATCATCTACTGAGTCACTGGCTGCTTGCTCAGTGGGCTGCTAAGCGTGCAAAAAGTGTAAAGTAACATACTTACAACAGGGTGCTGTTGTCAGTCTCTACAATGGATGGGAGTGAGATACCGTTTAAATCAAAATGACTCAAACTTCACCACGAATGCAGTTTGTCTCTGACATTACCCAACATCTGTCCTGAAAGCTGCTAGTAACCGACCCCACTGCCTTGTGGGTAATCACACAGAGAGAGTCGATTGCCCGGTCCCGAGCCGATCACACACACAAATTGGAACCATTTCAGCAATAGCTAGCGGATGTGAAGTGATGTTGGATACATTTTGTCCCAGATCGAATTCTTTTGACGTTCCTTCTCACCTAACTCGCCAGCAAGTGTTGATCTTGTATCACTAACAGTTGTAATACAATTTCATTTAATATTGAAGGGTGGGGACAAGGGATCCATTTGGGAACGGGCAATTGAGCAAACATCAAGCTCCAATGTGTTGCTAACGGCGGTTTTATGGAAAATGGTGCTGTGAATTAGAGGAGCAAAATCATGTTAGGATTTCTATGGATAACTAAATTGAAACACATGACACAACACTTACTTATTTTTTATGTGTGTTGAAAGAGCATCATGTACCATTATGCACGATGGCAAGTACTGTGTCTGCTACTACTAGGAACACTTCAATGAAATCTTGCTTGTGTTCAAGGGAGACAGTTGCACCTTAAAGGGAATCAAATCACCATGGCTACATGGGTTCATGTTAGTGTCTCACCTAAAGCCACAGTCCCCATTAGCCTCAGTTAAAAGCGAGGCTGATCTCTTACCTTTACTATGATAAAAGGGAGTTTGGTCATTCCCAGTCCATTCTAAAACGGTCCTCTCTCATTACGTTTTCACATTGTAAAAAAAAACGTGCTTTTAGATGTGGGTAAACACTGCTAACTAGCATAGAGAAAATTAGAAAGTACCTTCCTAATAATGCCAAAATTGAAATTGTTTTGCTCCGTTTTTTTGTTGCTGTGATTATGAAGTCCATAAATTAATGTTTTATCATTTACCTCATTGTTTAGTTCACAACCCTCACTGAAATGAGCAAAAACGCTATTGTGTAGATCAGGGGCATTTACCCCCCCCCCTCTCAAATCAACGCTCTGTTTCCACATATGCGTTATATGGAAAAAGAGTCATTGTTTGCACTTTATTTTTGATGAAACATAGCCAGGCAAATGTTCCACCCTGAAATGCAATGTTTTAGGCACTGATGTACCTATAGTGAAATATGTATTTATACCCTTGTTCGTTTTTTGTTTCAGAACAGATATAGTCATAGTCAACTGGTAATGTTGAACGATCCCAATATATATGTTAGTGATATCATACATTACCCAAGTTGTAATTCACTCGGTGGTTAGTAATAATTAAGTGTTGATATTTACCTGGCTTTTACCTGGCTCTAATCATCCGTAAGTATTAATTGTTAGAGAAAATTAGATTTTACCTGAGACTACAATCATCAGTACTACTCACTCTTAGTATTTGATAGCTTCAATCTTCATCTCCACCTTCCATGGTTTGTGTGTACCTTTGGTTGACACTACATTTAAAGAATCAGAGCGATGCATTACAACTCACTCACACTTGATCAAGACAGTAGTTAGTTACACGGTATTATTGAATCACTGAACTTTCAGATAACAGACGTTGCCTTACCGTCAAGGAAACCTTTGATCCATATCAACTGTGTTGCTATGTCCTTGTGTCATGTATTGATGTATATGGTGTCCAATATCCTTATTCCAACCCCATCCCCCTTCTCAAAAAATGCTTCCTTTAGAAATGTGATCATCTTTTTTAAACTTTCAAGCACTTTTGAGTTTGGTGTTATTTTGTTGTTTTGTTGCATTTTCTGTTTATTTTCCTCATTTGTGTATCTCACGATTAAAGAGCACTCTTATAAAATCACACTGCCAAGTTGCCGTTGATACACTTCTTACAGCCCTGGTCTAACAACTTAAATCCCTTTTAAACAGTGGATGAGAGCAAAGACTTGTCCATTCTCTACTCATTGTGAATTTGTTTATTTTATTGTATTTTATTTGTTTATTTTATTGTACTACTTCTAATATGTCTCCCTCTCAATTCCTCTTTTTCTTTTCACTTTCCATCTGTCATGTTTCCATGTTTTCTACTACTGTTATTAAGACGATGGTCATTTACAATTTGGAGCGTAAACCACCGATCTGCAAGCATAAGTGGATGATGGAAATGGGAATAAAACCCTAAAGGGATAGTTTACCCAAAAACATCATAATTTCTTAATCTACCATGTACAGTGCCATCTATGTAAGTATTGGAAAGAGGAAGCATTTGCCTTCTTTTAGCTCTTTACTCCAACAGTTTGGAGTCCACCTATTTTAAGGCATGAAAAGTATTGGAAAATTGGCTTGACAGGTATTTCTGGTTAGTCAGGCATAAGAGAGCTGTCAATAGGCTTTGCATTTGTCTTTGGAATCTGCTATTGGTGTCTGTCAACATGAGGACCAAAGAGACGTCAATGAAAGTCAAGGAAGCCATTATGAGATTGAAATATCAGAAAAATCTAATCAGAAACATAGCCAAAACTTTAGACTTACTAAAATCAATAATTTGGAACATCATTAAAAAAGAAAGAAGGAAGAAAGAGGAAGACTTCTACAGTGGATGGCCGAAGAATGCTCACCATAATAAAACTTTTTTTTTTTTAAAAACAACTGTCCCACAGATCAGAGACCCCACGGAAAACACTCTCCAGAAGGTAGGCATGAATGTGTCAGAAACTACCATCCGCACAATACTTAAAGTCGCTTTGGATAATGGCGTCTGCTAAATGCCATAAATGTAATGTAAATGTAAGAAAGTATTCTGAAGTGTACAGAAACATCTTGTCTGCTCGAGTACAAGCAAATGCCTCCAAATTCATTGGCATCATACAGTAAGACAATGACCTCAAACATACTGCCATAGCAACTAGGGAGTTTTTCAGGGTCAAAAAAGTTGAAAGTTCTTGACTGGCCAAGTCAATGACTTGACTATGGCCACATCTGCATGTAGACTAATGATACTACGTACCATAGATCAAGCTGTTTAGTGCAGTTACCAAGACCTTTCGATAGACTGATCTGTAACTTCACCATGTTTTTCACCACAATTGATTACATTTCTCTAGCCTGTTCCTTTTGAATAATAGGACTGAAATTGGAATTTGCTTTGCAGTGAATTCACACAATATGGAAAGATGAATTTTTGTATGACAACCTGGTGTTTAAAAAAAACAAAAAACATTTTGGTTCATTTTGCATATTGCATATCTTTAAAATCTTGCATACTCAAAAAGCCTACTAAATACTGTAGGTCATGGTAGTATGAGCACTCAGACATGGCTGTCCTCTCTCCATTTCTTTGGTGTGGTGTGCTAGGTGTGGAGAGATGCCTCTTCTTAAGACCATGTGAGAAAGAGCTCAGCATCTTAAACTGGTCAGCCATCAGAACACACGTATTATAATACCTACTACTAGAAATATAAAGCTCTTTCTGCAATTCCCGCTGTCAAAGAGATGCAACATGCAATTCACCTCACAGGTGATTGTAGCAATTGCAACTGTTGATTGTGAATAACTATGAGGAGAAAAAAGATTCACATAATTTCCCATCGTCTTACGTTGGCAACATGGATAACCCATCCCCCAATAGAAATGTGTTGGCTCTGTTTTCTTTAAATGTGTTTTTATTATAAGAATCTCCTGATATTTTACACTTTTTTACAGTACAAAAAAGAACATGTGACCATGAAGTATCCTCTACAGTCTAGTCTTTATTGCATATTTCGAATTCCATTGCTTCTGAAGTGAGATATTGTGTGAATAGAATTTGAATGAATATGTCTAAAACGTCCAGCGCGACTGAGGGTATAACTTGAAAACAGTTTAACTACAGTACAATTCTTTACAACATTCCTGTGTGAACAAAGAAATACATAAAGTAAGTTTAGATTTTCCTCAGCAGTTAAAAGACCTAAAATAAAAGTACAGTAGTATTTTCTCATGTTATGGTACATATTTATATTGCTTAATATTTCATTTCTGTTGCGAGATTTGAATTCATCTATCTTATTTTTCTGTTTGGTCTTCTAGCACCTTACAACCAATGCCTGTAAATGGGTACAAACACAAGAGTTTTCCACTGACAAGGGATTCAGTGAACTAGCCAAACATTAGACAAATAGAGATGAATATACAGTCTCTTAGGCTTAAGCACAGATAACTACAGCACCCGTTTGTTTTAGCCTCATAAAAAAAGACTGAAAATCTGTAGCCCCTATTTTTTCCTGGTGAAATGCTCGAATACAAGATTGTCTTATTCTTAGTTTGCAAGCCTAATCAAAAGAGGGTGGAAACTCCCTTTGTGTGTGTCCTTATACTGTAGTTTAACATAGTACTAAAACACAAAATAAAATACATTTTAATTAACAAAAATATACACACTATACATATCTCCACACATTCGAAGAAAAGTAGCCGTACAAACTTAAGTTTGTACAGGGTTTGGGGAATGTTAAGTAACTCGTGGACATGGTGTGAACGTCCTCATAATGCTTACTTATATTACTTCATATATTCTCCATCTCCACATTAGCCACATTTTTTTTAATCTCAGATCGTACTAGTGTATGCTAGTACCTTGACTTTTTTCATTGTTTCTTCCGTGCCTGAGAAGTGCTTGATTGATGCTGTGACACCGCAGCTTTAGTCCAGACAACTTCTTCAAGCCGCACCCGGCCAACTGGAGACGTTTAGCGGGTGACCCTGGTCAATTGAAAACATAGACGCCTTTAAACACCTGATTTTGGCACAGAGCTTCAAGCCTTGCACCAAATTAGCTTTGGCCCCTCACCACACTGCTTGTTACTGGACATTATGCCAATGAGTACTCAGCAGTTTTTGTACCAGTGTAAGATATGGTAATAGGCAGCTGTACAGTACTCCCGTATCAGGTAGTGCATCACGGGTTAGAAGGTCACTGTAGGGTTCCAAAGAAGTGAGCGTTGCTGCTGGTGTCCTAACAGGAGCTTAGAAACCCCCAAAATAAAGCCAAACATGACCAAGGTTACGATATCTTGCACTGGTACAAAAGGGGTGGAGGGAGTTGGCACAACACAAGTGGTTAAAAAAGCTGTCCACTAATGCCACAATGTGAAGATGTACATTAACTCTTTGCTGTTTTACTCCAGCTGATTGTATTACGAGGTCCAGTGTTACACTGGAGCTTCACTGACTGACCTTGATCTGTGGGCTCCCTCAAACATCAAATTATTATCACCCCGCCGGCTGCTACGTCAAAACACACGCACACGCACACGCACACGCACACACACACACACACACACACACACACACACACACACACAAGCTCTTGCATAATAGCTCATGCCAACAAACAACAAAATTAATGGCACCACTGGGCCAGTAACATGTTCCCACCAGCAGGGGTCCACTCCCACTGCATCCATCCATCCATCCATCCATCCATCCATCCATCCATCCATCCATCCCCCCAGCTAGACCACACTACGGTTGTCTCTGCCATTTTTTGTGCACCTGCCCGCAGTGCTTTCAGATCGGCTTATATGTCCGTTGGCAGTAAACACCAACACAACCCACAGTTCTCCAGTACTAGTTCTCGGAATGGATCAGGATAGATCAGGATAGATCAGCTCAGCTCAGATCAGATGAGACGCTCCTCGGGGGGGACCTTCAGCATGCTGTCCATCTCAAGGCGTGCCCCGGCCACCTCCTGGGTGCTGGGGCTGTAGGCGCCTTCCGACTGCCGCTTCTTCCTGGCGGTCATTACCATGAAGGTCAGACCAATGACCACTAGCAGTACGCAGCAACAGGCCAGGGGAATGGCCACCACCAGCCAGGGAACCCGCTCTTTCTGGGCCTGCTTCTGCATGGGGGGGGGGGACAACAAAGACCAGGAGGGACAACATTAGTACAAGAGGGGTGGGGGGGAGGGGATGGTAGCCACTAGGGAGTTGGGTGTCATGAGATAGGATAGGGGTTCATTGTGTGTTGTTCTTTCTTTGTGTTTCTTTGTTTCTTTGTTGTGACCGTTGTTCAAAATCTATTCTTTTTAAATTGATCACAAAAAAAGGAGCTTTCGCAGCAGCCAATAGCGGCTTCTTGATGAAACCACAATGGCTACCGATAACATTTGACTACCCTCCCTTTCATTGTAGGTTACGGGGGGAGCAGGTGAAGGAGAAGAATGGAGAGATCGCGAGAGAACGTACGGTCGTGTCACAGATTGCTCCACTGTAGCCAGGAGGGCATACACACAGGAAGCGGTTGAGGCGATCAAGACAGGAGCCACCGTTCCGGCAAGGGTTGGACTCACACTCATCCACCTCCACCTCGCAGCTGGGGGGTTATAACACATGGTTATAACACAATAAGGACGCATTACAGTACAGGAATGCGAAATATACTGTATATGGGCTCTCTAGAAGCCATCACTTCATGTACTAGACTAGAACTTCAGGATACATCAGACGCTAAACAAGTAATTCAACAGATAAACGATAAGTGACAGATTTACCAAACCAAAGATGAGTGAATGTCAGTGAAGTGAATTGCGTGGAGCCTATAAGACAGGGATGGAAGTTGACGTGAGTGTTCTGAGTGAGCTTACCTGTCCCCTGAGAAACCTGGCACACAGGTGCAGTTGGCCCCCCACAGCCCATCCTGGCAGATGCCCTCATTGGCACACTGAACATCCTCATTGCACTGCAGTGGGGGAAAGCGCCACCTGTGGGTAAGGTACAGAATTACATCCCCACCATGATACTGACCCAAACTCCATTTGATGGTGAAATGAGTGTTTGAGTGTTGTCTTGACTTCAATAATCTTCAAATGATTATTTTAGAAATACAACAAATACAATGATACTGTAGGTAAAGTTGTATGTATTTGTTTGATAAGAGAACTAGGTGTTCAATATGACAGTGATCACAATGATTGGTTGGTTGATTAGTAGGGGAGGAGAGTACTTACTGGCAGAGTGGGCCACTGAAGTCATGGGGGCACACACAGGTAAAGTGGTTGACCCCATCTATGCAGGTGCCCCCGTTGTCACAGCGGTGCCCTTCACACTCATCCAGGTCCTGATCGCAGAGAAGGCCTACGTATCCAGGCTGGCACTCGCACTTAAATCCTGCCAACGCATCCCTACAGGTGCCGTGTACACATGGCTCAGACACGCAGTCATCTGTATCCACCTCACAGCGCTCTCCCTCCCAGCCCGGGTTGCAGAGGCAGCTAAACAGATTAAAGATGTCCTTGCATGTCGCGCCGTTCTGGCAGGGATCCAAGTGGCACACAGGGTAACTTGTGCAGCCCACGTGAATCTCCTCGTCCCCCAGCCTGTGGAAGCGGGCGGGCTGCGGCGGGTCCTGATCGTCCACAAAGGGGAGATAGACGCCCCCCACCCTCACCGCGCCCAGGCAGCCCGTGAAGCTCTCGGCCAGCGCCACCACGGCCTCCTTCTCGCTGAGGAACTGAAGGCTGCCCGCCAGCTCCGGGTTGCTGCTGGCGTCTGTGATCCCGTCCACAGTGATGACCCAGTGGGAGGCCTCGCTCTCCGGCTCGGCCATGGAGATTCTCACCCGGTGCCAGCCGCCGTCGGCAACCCGGCGCACCCCAGAGAAGGCCAGCGCCTCTACACTGTTGCCACTGTGAATCTCCACGCGGACAGATGAGTCCAGCAGCCCTACTAGCAGCAGCTCGGCCCCGTGGGCGGCACGCAGCAGCACAGCGTTCTCCGAGCGCGTACGGAGGTCCATGTACACACTGGTCACTGGGTAGGCCAGAGAACCATCTGCGCTGTACTGCACTGGGTTGTTCTCGAAGGTTGCATTGACGACACCTGAGGGGTAGAGTTAGATTAATAAACAAAATAAACACAATAACCTTGTGTTGTTCCTATTCTTGACGACACTATTCATTTTGAAGAAGAATGCAAATGCACATGCTACATCAAACTGACTTATGTGACTTCCTTTAGTGTTTCTTTTCTTTTACTTCAACTACTCACATTCATATCCATCAGATAGGTCCACACAGCGGCCACCCATGACACAAGGGTCACTGACACACCACACGCGTGTCTCACATGTCTTCCCAGTGAAACTCTCGGGGCACAAACACACAAAGTCGTTCCACGTGATGGTGCACTCCCCTCCATTCTGACATGGCGCCACCTTAGGACCCGTACAACATTTAATCAGTTAGTGTGGGTGGAAAATGAAAACCATTGAAAATGAAAATGAAAATGAAAACTATATACGCAGAAAACTATATACGCACAAGACAATAGTGACAGTGCAAGATAAGTGAGACAAAACAATAGTGACATAGTACAGTATAAGTGAGACGGTTGGACAGTGATGATTGTTGGGGACACAAGACAGTAGACATGACACAATTTCAGTATAGAAGAGTAAAAAAGTTATCATACCTGGCAGGTGTCATCACTGATACAGCCCGGCTCTACGTTCTCCGCATCACTGGGAAAGTACACTTTTCCCTCTGAGTTGTTGAGCGTACTGTTCCATGCGTCCACATCCAGATGCACCCTGTCCAGGCGCAGGTCCTGCAGGCAGCCCTTGAAGTGTCCTCCCCAGGCCTCTGAGTCTCCTTCCCCTGGGAGACCTCCTACATAGGCCAGGTCCCCACTGTGAACCTCCACCTCAGGGATCTCTCCTATATCGTAGCGCAGACCTGAATGCTCAAAGGACACATGCCCATGCTGGACCTTCACCACCAACAGCTGCTTCTCTCCTGTTGTCACAAATATGGGTGCCGTCAGGGGGGCACTTTCGGAGAGGGAGCTGACTAGCACCCTCCCCATTCTCAGGTACACGCTGAAGTAAGCCTCCCCCTCCTCTGGTCGCCTCAGCTGGAAGAGCAGGCCGTCAGGTTTCACAGAGCGCAGGAAGAAGGAGACGCTGAAGTCGGTGCTGTGGCTTTCGCCGATGTCATAGGCGCTGTAGCTCACTGTGTCCTCATGGCTGTACGTCCACGAGGAGAATTCTGTCAGAGCAGAGGGTGGGGTTGTTATTGAAGTTGACAAACACAATGGGGGGACTTGAGGAATAATAAACAGTAGCACAGTACACCATGCTTACCTTCAATGCACCTGTGGCTGTGATAAGGGCGGTTACAGTTGCAGCGGAAGCTGGTCCACAGGTCCACACAGTGGCCGCGGTGGGAGCAGGGGTCGGGCTCGCACCACTCTGTCTTGCTGCATCCCAGCTCCATCTCATGAACCTGGTCCTCCAGAAGGTTCTGAGGCAGGACGGGCTTCAAGTCGATCAGCAGGTCTTCTATACACCCAACAAACCCAGCACCGCTCACTGTGTGCTCCAGGAACTCCTCAGGGGCACCACCCACGTAGACATGAGTAAAAGCCTCAGAGGGATGGAAATGTGGACCATCAGGCCCACCATCCTCCACCTTGCAGCCCTCTCTGTCACAACCAGGCCCTTTCAGAATTAAAACCAGAGACTCCTCGCCCACTGACACATCAGCATCTCGCCAATCTCCATCGCTGACCAGCCCAGAGAACGCTACCTCCAGTTCTGCATCCTCCGAGGCAGCCTTGACGCGAAGACCACCTGCGACTATCTCCAGCAGGAGGTGGCAGTCCGCATCCCCCCTGTAGAAGAGCACCATGTCTGGCAGAGTGGTCCGGAAGCGCAGCCGGACTCCAGGCCTCCGGTGGTGGTGGCTGGCAGCTTCCGTGCGCAACCGCCCTTCCAAAGTAACCTCGATGAGGACGAACCCGGGGCTTGAGAAGGAGAAAGTGGTGGGAGTAGAGCAGAGTTCGTCGTAGAAGCCATGAGGGCAGACGCAGGTGTGGACATGCTCGTCCACTTCCAGCCAAGGCAGGCAGGTGGCACCGTTTTGGCACTTGTGGTCCACACAGCCCAGGAGCTCTATATCACAGTGGGGGCCGCCCCAGGGAAGTTGGTCAAGCTCGGCGTCAGGGCAGTGGCAGATGTAGTCGGCCACGCCATCCTCGCACCAAGCTCCATTCTGGCAAGGCTGGCTCTCGCATTCATCGATGTTCACCTCACAAATATCACCTGTAAATGCCATCCATAGATAGTATGTGGTGGGTATGATAAGATCAAGCTTAATGTTAAACTTAAAATATACAGTTTTGGTCAGAAGTTTACATACACTTGTAAAGAACATGTATGTCATGGCAGTCTTGAGTTTCCAATCATTTCTACAACTCTTATTTTTCTGTGATGGATTGATTGGAGCACATACTTCTTTGTCACAAAAACCATTCATGAAGTTTGGTTCTTTTATGAATTTATTATGGGTCTCCTGAAAATGTGACAAAATCTGCTGGGTCAAAAATATACATACAGCAATGCTAATATTTGGTTAAATATCCCTTGGCCATTTTCACCTCAATTAGACGCTTTTGGTAGCCATCCACAACCTTCTGGCAAGCTTCTGGTTGAATCTTTGACCACTCCTCTTGACAGAATCGGTGCAGTTCAACTAAATTCGTTGGCTTTCTGACACGGACTTGTTTCTTCAGCACACTCCACATGTTCTCAATGGGGTTTAAGCCAGGACTTTGTGAAAGCCATTCTAAGACCTTAATTCTAGCCTGATTTAGCCATTCCTTTACCACGTTTGATGTGTGTTTGGGGTCATTGTCCTGTTGGAACACCCAACTACGTCCAAGACCCAACCTTCTGGCTGATAATTTTAGGTTTTCCTGAAGAATTTGGAGGTAATCCTCCTTCTTCATTATTCCATTTACTTTCTGTAAAGCACCAGTTCCACTGGCAGCAAAACAGGCCCAGAGCATAATACTACCACCACCATGCTTGACGGTAGGTATGGTGTTCTTGGGGTGAAAGGCCTCACCTTCTCTCCTCTAAACACATTCATATTCTGGTCATTGTGGCCAAATAGCTAATTTTTTGTTTCATCTGACCACAGAACTTTCCTCCAGAAGGCCTTTTCTTTGTCCATGTGATCAGCAGCAAACTTCAGTCGAGCCTTAAGGTGCCGCTTCTAGAGCAACAGCTTCCTTCCTGCACAGCAGCCTCTCAGCCCATGGCGATGTAAAACACGCTTGACTGTGGACACTGACATCTGTGTTCCAGCAGCTTCTAATTCGTGGCAAACCTGCTTTTTGGTGGTTCTTGGTTGACTCTTGACCATCCTGACCAATTTTCTCTCAGCAGCAGATGATAGCTTGCGTTTTCTTCCTGATCGTGGCAGTGACACAACTGTGCCATGCATTTTATACTTACAAACAATTGTTTGCACAGTTGATCTTGGGACCTGTAGCTGCTTTGAAATGGCTCCAAGTGACTTGTTCAAGTCAATGATGAGCTTTTTCAGATCCGTGCTGAGCTCCTTAGACTTTCCCATTGTAGCGTTTTTGGCTGAGTGTAATGAGTGTATCAAACGAGCCCTATTTAAATGGGCTGAAATAAGTCACCAGCTGTAGTCAATCATAATCACTCATAAGAAGTTAAGAGGCCATGCCACAAAGCAAATTTGATTGAAGCAACTTTCTACATCACCAAAATTGATAATTCAAGGTGCTGTATGTATATTATTGACCCAGCAGATTTTGTCACATTTTCAGAAGACCCATAATAAATTCATAAAAGAACCAAACTTCATGAATGTTTTTTGTGACAAAGAAGTATGTGCTCCAATCAATCCATCACAGAAAAATAAGAGTTGTAGAAATGATTGGAAACTCAAGACTGCCATGACATACATGTTCTTTACAAGTGTATGTAAACTTCTGACCACAACTGTATATACACTCACCGGCCACTTTATTAGGTACACCTTGCTAGTACCAGGTTGGACCCCCTTTTGCCTTCAGAACTGCCTTAATTATATATATATATATATATATATATATATATTATATATATGTATTGTAATGCCGTATTGCTTTGCTGCACAAAAAGACCATTCGCCTCACCTGTAAATCCATCTGGGCAGATACAGGAGTATCCATTGACCTGGTCCTCACAGGTTCCCCCGTTCTGACATGGCTCAGACTCACACTCGTCAATGTTTACAGAACAGTTCTCTCCTGATGTGGAACATAGAAACAGCACAAACAACATAATTGGTCCTCTACAATTACACAACAATGTCAAAGATTATAGTGTGTAGATTGACCATGAAGTAATACAGGGATTTGTCCAGGATTGTGGTTCTTATTTGGGCTCACCTGCAAAGCCAGACTGACATTGGCACAGGTATCCAGCAGCATCTGTGAAGCTGAACTCCCAGTCCATCTCCCAGTGGGTTGTGTCTGAGCGCTCGAAACATTCTCCACCGTTCTCACAAGGCTCCTCAGCACATTCATCAATATCAACCTCGCAGTTTTCCCCCTCGTAACCTAAAGGACCAAAGAACAGTTAACCAGCCCTGTGTTATACCAACAGCCTAAAAACAAACACATTGTACATGTTGCTCGTAAATGATATTATCACCCTACAGAAATATGTTATATGCTAGTAATCATATGTTAGTTGATCCTCCTGCTACCAATGCTTTTTGCATCTTTTGCATTTACCAGGCGAGCAGAGGCAGGTGTAAACTTTGACCCCCTCCAGACAGGTGGCGCCGTGTTGACACGGATCAGACGCACACTCAGGGATGTCCTCCTCACAATGGTCCCCCAGGAACCCTGTGTCATTGCAGTCACACTCATAGCTGCAGGAAATAAACAAGTGGTATTTTGTAGCCACATTTGCCAATGCAAAACTTGACACTCAACAAAGGTAAATATGTAAACAAACATGTACAGTGAACACACTAGGGACTTTGTTACAGGATTTTGTTTACCATAAAGCAAGGATTTATAACATTCTTACGGGTTAATGGATGCTTGATATAAACAGTCAGACTCCGAAGTAATTTAAGGACCAGAACTGTCTCTGGTCATGTAAGACGATAAATAAAAGCCATGTGCTGCCCTACCTGTCTACCATGTCATGGCATGTGGCTCCGTTCTGGCAGGGCTCGCTGACACACTCGTCAATGTCGACCTCGCAGTCTGAGCCATCGAACCCTGGCGGACACTCACAGATGTACAGACCCATCAGGTCATGGCAGGTGGCTCCGTTGTGGCAGGGGTTGGACTCACACTCATCTATCTCCACTTCACAGTTCACTCCTGACGCAAACGAAAGACAGAGAGGATGAGTGAGAGGATTTGTAAGAGAAAGAGGGGGAGGGGGGGGGGTAAGAGAGAGGGGGAGGATAGGTGAGAAAGAGGGAGAGAATGAAAGAGACAAAGTGACACTTTACCTCAGACACAGTACCTCAGAGTAGGAGAGACTATGTACAGTACAGTAGATTTGAGAGGGCGTATTATCTGCTACAGATCAAAAGTATTTAAAATCCAGCTCTTCTTCACTTAATTTTGAGTTGTATACCTCTCTGCTCTGATTATTTCTAGATGTTAAATTGATGGTAAGGTGTTAAGCTGTTACAAGTAAATTGTGGTCCATAAATGAAAGACAACACATTGTATATCTAAAACTGGATCATTATCAAAGCTCTCTCTCTCTCTCTCTCTATACATATATATATATATATACACACACACACACACACACACACACACACACACACACACACACACACATACATACATACATATACATACATACACACATACACACAGTGCCCTGCATAAGTAATGGGACAGTGAAGCACTTTTTTCTCTCTACACTCCAAAGGTCTGAAATCAAACAATTACTGTGAGGTTAAAGTAGATTCTTAGCTTTTATGTTGTGGTATTTGTGTACATTTATTTCTATTTCAGGGTACTGAAAAGTAATGGGACAATTGGCTTGACAGGCAAGTCAGGTGTGTTCCATCACATCATTTGTGCAGGCATAAGGGCGCTATCAATGTCTAGGAATTGATTCTTTGCCAACATGAGGACCAAAGCGGTGTCAATGAAAGTCAAGGAAGCTGAAAAACCCCCACAAAAAATGATTGAAACATAGGCAAAACCTTAGGCTTGCCATAATCAACAGTTTGGAACATTATTAAAACGAAAAAAAACAGCACTGGTGACCTCAACAATCTCAAACAGGCTGGTAGGCCAAGGCAGACTTCTACAGTGGATGACCAAAGAATGCTCACTAAGAAAACCCCAAAACAACTGTCCCACTACTGATCAGGAACACTCTCCAGGAGGTAGGTGTGAATGTGTCTGAGACTACCATCTGCAGAATACGTCACCAGCCAGACTACAGAGGCTTCACTGCAAGGTGCAAACCACTAGTTATCCTCAATAAGACCAGTAACCTTAGGCAAGCCTAAGGTTTTAGCTATGTTTCTGATAGTTTTTTTTCAAATTGTTCAGCCTAATAAAACCTCATAGTAATTAAAATAAATAAATAAATCAAGATAACTCCAATAGACACCCAGTATTTACTTGAGAATCTCCACTAGCACTGATATACTAACAAAGGAATGCATTACTGCTGACCCCAACCCCCCTGGAGATAACAGTGAAGCCCCCTAGACACAAAGCAGACCTGCTGACACAAAAAAAGGAGTGGAAGAAAAGGAGGAGAGTACAACTGGAGGAGTGTTTTTTCTCACACCACAGGAGACTTATCCAGCAGGGGCTGGGCTGATGATAACAGCCCTTTTATCAAACATCATACTCTGCACTTAACATACTCATCATGCTCTATTAATCAGGAACAAACACAAACCTTAGAATGAAGAAATCTTGGCGTGGAGAGTAAAGTTTCACAGCGAGAAAACAGTTTTTTTTGCCGACAAAATGCAAATGTATTGCTTTCAACGGCACCAAATAATCTGTCTAACACAGTTGGTATTCAAACAATTGTTTTAAGGATGGGTGTGGCTTTGCATCAATATCCATTAACAAATAGCTTTGAGGTGTCTAAGCTAGGGTTCTGTATTGGTAATAACACATATTCATATTTATTATGATTGAAATGATGAATTCCAACACTGTCAAAACGGCATGTTATGAATGGGGAATGAGCGAGGATTGGACAGGGTACATTACCTGTGAATCCTACGAGGCACTCACACTGGTACCGGTCCTTCCCATTGATGCAGGTGGCGTTATTCTCGCAGGGGCGTGAGGCACACTCGTTGATGTCAATCTCGCAGTTGTAACCCTGGAAACCTGGCACGCAGAAGCAGTGGTACGTGGCCAATGCGTCCATACAGATGGCTCCATTCTGACAGGGGTGAGATGAACACTCATCCACATCGTCTTCGCAGTGCTTCCCTTCATAACCTGGAGTGCACAGGCACTCAAAACCCTCCGGTAATAGTTTACATGTCCCATTGCGCAGGCATGGGTCGTCAATACAGTCGGTCACTTGAGCCTGGCAGTCCTCTCCTCCGAAACCTGCGGGACACCGGCAGAAGTAGCCGTTGAGCTCGTCGATGCACTCAGAGTGGGGTTCATAGCAAGGGTTACTGTGGCACTCATTCATTTCCACAGTGCAGTTATCGCCGGTGAAACCGTCCGGGCAGACGCAGTTGTATTCTGTTGTGCCCGGAGTGCTGGTGCATTCATCGCAGGGAGCAAAGGAGCAGGCGTCGTACAGCTCATCACAGTCTTTGCCCATGTAGCGGATCTCCTCCCGGGAGCAGAGGCAGGCATAGTCGTCCTTGGTGCCCACACAGGTGGCGCCATTGTGGCAGGGCCCAGACAAGCACTTGTCCGAGGCGGCTGAGCAGAATATCCCTAGGGAAAAATAGGAGAGAAAATCATTTGTGAGTGTTGGTTCAAGGAGATGTCCAGTAATGCATTGGAGCAAGGTTTGGCTGATTTCGGGCACAAAATGCGCAAAAAGGACGCAGGTCCAAACGCAGGCTTGTTGGCAATTTGTGTCGGCAGTAACTGGTGAAAATGGTACAGCGCTGAAGAGCTATCTTGCCTGCACAGGTGACTGTAGTAGCGGTAATAGAGGCGTGTTCATGAGCAGGTGAAGTGCCATCAGAGGCAAAGTTCTGGCCTTGAAAATAGCACTAATATTTCAGACACAGCCCATAGCATCACTGACAGCACTCCTCGCCGCTGCCCGCGTTGGTGCGAAGACCCTTCATCTGTTACTGTATTGCACCTTCATAACACAGTCAAAAGATGTCACGTGCCAATTTCAACCCTCCTTTGTTTAGGGTAACATAACACTGCTGCAACACAGGAACACACAGATGAAGATTTTGTGAAATTGTGAAAATTAGAATTTATGTGTTCATCTATCGTCTTGTGTCTGCAAGAAGTTGTTGCCATTGGTGTGGCAAAATAACGAAACCTCACTTATACTGCCAGGACCTCTAACACAAATGTAGCGGCCAGGTTTCCCAGACACAGATTAAGCCTGAACAACCCTCATACATGTGGACAAACCAGTGCCATATTGTGAATCGTTACCAAAGTAAGGTCACATCGTGTTAATCCTGGTATGTGTATTCACTCTGACACTAAATCTTCCCTCTGTTAATTTGAAAGGACAAATCATGTTGGAGAGAGTCCTGCAGAGACTCCTTTCACAGCATTCAACAGCCTGGTGTTTAATCCCCAACTAAAAACCCTCCCTACACATACACTCACAAAACCCCTTCCCATTAGCATGGTTGTAATGGTCTATTTTACAGCTCATTGACAAACTGTTAACAATGGGCGTCTGCGGTGACTCCATCCCCTAGTCTTTCCTGTCACCCCAGAGAAACAAGGGGTGACAGGACCACCCCCGGGGTGAAAATAAATACCACAAAAACTAAAACAAAGAGAATACTTAAGAAATACACCAAGTCATAACGACAGGACCAACAGGATCAACTAAGCAAGAAGAGAGAGGGCCAACTACTAGTGCAATATTGTTTATTTAGTCTCTGTTATTTTAAAACAAAAACAAAAGTTTCCCCAGACACGTTTCAGTGAGGCCAGTGCTTGTCTCTGGGCAAAAAGGCAGGCAGGGAGTTTCCAGGGTGAGGTGTCTGTCTGAATTCCAGTCATTGAACCCCTGATAGAAAGGCAGATAAGATACAGATTTTTGGTCGACAGGTGAGGTTTATAGCTGCGCTTGCTACTCTTGGTTGATAGCCTTGCTAAGCCTGATCCATTACCACCGCTCTCTTATTTAACACACTTTATCATTGCTCACATTTCCTCTCAGGAAATTTGTCAGGGAACTCTGACATATTCTATCTCTGCTTGACGTTTATTACTACAAAGTACAGTATGTTATGAGCCACATGTCATTGTTAGAGGGCTTTTTCACTGATAATTTAATTATTTGATAGGGAGACCTTTTTTAACTAAATCACGATCAAATTCCAAATGATGTTAGTACTTCACATAGATAATAGAGGGGGGCCGAAACAACACTGAATGCATTGTGTTCAACCCCTCTCCAGAACCTGTGGTGAAAGCCTTAGGAACCATCTGTATGTAGATGAAACTGAATGGAACTGAATGCTTTCAGGGAGGGGCGGTGGGATTTTCTGTCCATCAGATGTCTGCCCACACTAGCCAATCGCGTAAGCCCTGTGTAGAATCAGTCCACATTCCACAGATTGGGCTAACCCCAAACCTCCACCCCCTCCCCGGCCTCACATCCCCTCGCACTTTGATCAGTGTTCTGTTACCAAATTCTCGTTCAAGCGGAAGATATTAACGATGAAGGGAGTAGGGGGTCAGAGACAAAGGAATGCAGAGAGAGAGAGAGAGAGAGAGAGAGAGAGAGAGAGAGAGAGAGTGTGAGAGAGAGAGAGAGAGAGAGAGAGAGAGAGAGAGACACTGGTGGTGTGGAACATCAGCAAGAGATTTACCTTGTTCTTCACCTCACAAAATGTCAGACTATTCTCTTTGGGACAGGGACATACATAGGACTTGGGTGCACAAAAACAAGGTTTTGGTCATTCGTTGTATAGCTTTTCTGACAGATTGCCTCAGACGTAAGCTTTTAAAACCCCTGGACCTGGAGCTGCCATCTGACACCACAAAGTGAGAGCCATAGAAACAAAAAAATAACTGTTCTTAGTCTTGACCACAGGTCCCAGGCGTGGACATCGACTACACATACCATGTGTGTGATCTTAACTTCGTCAACCACGACAACGGACAATCGCCACCTCACGCCTTTGACCCGTGACCTTCTGAACGAAACGTAGGTGTTTAGAGAACACCCACGGCGCAAGGGCGACACGTGGTTAGACAAAGGAAAGAGAGGAGGGGGATTTACAGTCTTTTAGAAGTCAATTAAAGGCTGTTCATTAGTGCCAGCCAGTTCCACTCCAAGTGAATTACTTTGGACATATAGAAAACAAGGTATAAAGTGCAGCCATTCAGAACCACATGGAGCAGGTGGACAAGTAGCAGTGGCAAAGTCACTATGGAATGTGACCACCATGCTTCAGACTCACACTCTTCAAAACAAGAGCTTGCAAACATGGTTCTATACCCTCATCTTGCAGACATCATGGGAATAGGACGAGGAATTTATTATCCATAATGTTTTCTCAAATACAAACCCTAAATAAAAAATGTAATCTTATTGTGAGAGTAAATGCTTTCCTCAATTGCAAGGTATTTAATCAAGGTTACTGTCAGGGAAAGAGAAATCCCTTTAGCAGCTTGTCAGCTAGCTGAATGTCACAACAGCCGGAGCTTACACCTTGATCTGAAGCAGAGACTCTACAAAAGTAGATGGCTCAGCAAGTGTACTTAAGCTGTGTGGTGAATGCACACACAGTCCAAAAGCCGCAGGGTGCTTCCTGAGGTCTTCCTGAGGTGCGATTGTGTTTTCATTCACTTTGCTGTCTCACACACTCACACACCTGCCACCAAGAACCCTTGGATACCAGAAAGTAGCCAGAAGTAACAATTCTTCTCTCACCCTGCCCCCGAGTCCAGGAAAGGGACGGATACACACATGACTGAAGTCTCCTGTCCTCCAAAAGCCTACGGGGGTCTAGCAAAGTGAGGTTGCTATGGTGACCCAGAAAGTTATGCAGGGGGCTTAGGGAGGGCCAGTGACCTCCCATGACCCCCTTCTTCTCCACAACCTCTCCTGTCCTGAGTGAAGGATGCTGGGATCGATGGTGGGGGCTGAGGTGGAGCTGGGGGGTAAGGGTTAGCAAAGTAAAGTTAAACTAAACAAAGTAAAGTTAAACAAAGTAAAACTAAAGCCGAGCAGACACTAGAGGATAAGCAAAATCAAACTATTTAGTCAAGCCAAATTGTACTGAACTGGTAATTGGTATGGTACGTTTCAACCCACGTTCACTTTACAACACTCCACAGCAGCAGCCGATTGGTTGACTACAGCTACTCTGGGACATACTGTAAGCCTCCCATTGGGTCAGAGCACCACTCACATTTGCTGAATTTTTGTAACTAACACAAATGTATCGTGACACTGTAGAGCGCTCAGGAGAAGAAAAATATAAACCGCAAATTGGGTATGTGCTACTTAGCAGGCTGCAGCGTAACATTTCACTCCAACTTTAATCTGATTTCCATACAGGCATCAGGAGCTGGAAAGAACACATTCTAATTATACGGCAACTTGCGTGCCAGGGGATGAGGGAAGCCAAGTCAATCTCCTTCACCTAATTCTGCCCTGCTTTGGCCCAGGGGTTACACTCCATTGGGTCACAAGAAGGCGCATTGTCACCAATTCAAGGATGTTATATCTTTAAAAAAATAAAAAAGGTTTGGTCCTGACCTTGGTTGTAGTTGATTCGACTGTTTTTGGCTACATATTTTGCTTCTTTAGCCACTGAGATTCCTTAGATACTGAACCCTGTAGGGCCCCAAAATTCTGGAAATATGCCCAAACCATCTTGCAGACACACAAATACACCTCTGAAGAGTTTGTCTCTGACAGTCTTTGTTATTTAGGTGATGGCATTGTTTTACATGCAATAAATGTAGGTTAATTGTGCTGATAAGACACTCTGTGATCGGTTGATTCTCTGAAATTGTAATTCTTGCAATGCACTCATACACATGACCTTCACTGTGAGAAATGGGGTGATAACACATATTAGATGAGCTTTCCTATAGTTATGCATACAGTAGGCTACAGCTCAAACTTGTCATCTTGTCATCACAAAACAGCTGTTATGAACGAAGGTGTGTGACAGTGTAGTAACTGTCACTGTAGTAAAATAAGTTTTATTTCCCAAACCTACTCCTATATTCCTTCAATAAATGTTTGCTTGTTTTAAGGTCCAGTATGTAGATTTTAGCTTTAAAATAGTGCTAAATGGCCATGATAAGATCACATGAAGAATGTTCAGTGAAGAGTGCTGTGTACAAGGATATGCACATGTTTGGCACTATTAAGAAACGTAACATATGCGCGTTTTCAGTGTGGCCAGTCGGCAAAACTACATGCTGGAACTTTATGGGTTTAGAAACGTTCATAGGCTTATGTTTCATTCGCCCAAAATGCCTACAAATTCACAGCTCTCCTTTTGAACTAATTGTTTGACAACCATTCCTGTCCTTGGTTGACTCCTCTGCGTTACGCCAAGTTAAAACGTCAGAAAAGCTCAGGCTTATGTTGTACTGTATACGGCTTGGCTTGAAATACTTGTTTGGGTATAAAACAAACAGGGCACATTATAAGCATAGATACTTCCGCATGCGAACTAGATCTACTCAGACAGCTGTCCAAACATCGAATTGAAGAAACACTGCAACATACTGTACTCAGTAGAGTATGAAACGGACTTGAAAATTCAAGCCCGACCCGGCCCGGGCCCGTTGAGATGAGGGCAGAGCCCAGCCCGAGCCCGACACCGAAGACATGTTTATGAGCCCAATAAAAGCCAGAATTCTAGAAAATGGCTGTGCTGTTATCACACAACAGCACAAATGCAGCACTGCAGAGTAAGGAGAGGAGAAAGCCACTCACTGACAAGAGTGGAGTGAGACTGCTTGAAAACTCACCTTAGTTATTATCAACAACTGTATTTACTAACCTTTATAGAATACCTTATATATTTCCGAAATGAGACATATCTTACCTGTGTTTGTAAGCATTGATGTAAATAGTGCAGAAGGCTTCACGCAGCAGAGATTGTTATCCTTTCAATTGATCTGATAACCTTGGTCAGAGTAGTATATTAGAAGAGTGGCACCAATGAAGTGGTGGATTTTCTATTGCGTAATGCTTATGGAGACTCAAATAGTTCCTTCACGCAAACCTATGGAGCAAGTCTGACAAATATTGCTAACTTAGATACTGAAACTTATATTGCTAACTTAGATACTGAGAACCATTAAACTTGTAGTTATATTGAAAGTTGCGTGGTTAAACCAATTCAAGAGAGGGATTTTCCAAATGTGTGGTAATTTTATTGTTTTACTTGAGAGTAGCCGGGATGGTTTGGGGCCGAAAGTGCCTATTTTCCTCCACAATTTTTCCCCGTCTTAAGCCTTGTTAGCCCTGCCCACTTACATATTTGAGTCCAATAAAAAATTCTATATTGGGTAAATCAGGAAGGAATTTTTGGTAAAAATGTTTTTTAAAAATCCAATCATTTCAGTTTATACCAAGTGGCCATATTGTTTATCGCAACAGGGACCAGGTATTTTATCAGCCTTTTAGAGAGCTAAGCCATACTGGAAAACGCAATGTGAAAAGACAATTATCTGAGCCAGCTCTGTTCATTTGACATATTGTGAAAATCATATGGAGGTATCCTCTTTTTCCTGTACCACACTTTTCCTCCTCTCCTGTAAGGCAGGTCCGATGGCCTTTCTGACCCAGAGAGAGACTCTGCTGTAATCTCTCTGGGCTGCTTTGGGCAATCCACTTGCTTCTCTCTAAGCTCCTGATAACAAGGAACCTGCCCAGATTACCAGAGGGAGACAGTCTGTCGTTTGTCACTCACGCGCACATGCACACACACACACACACACACACACACAAATATACACAATATATAGGCATACACACAAATATCCATACTATTCACGCGTACGTATGCCATACAAATATACCTATAAGTACTCATGCACAGCGCCCTGCGTAAGTAATGGGTCAGTGAAACATGTTTTCTTCTTTTGTCTCTATACAAAATTTTGGATTTTAAATCAAACAATTACTATGAGGTTAAAGTATAGATTAGCTCAGCTTTTATTTGATATATGGTATTGTGGACAAATTGGTTTCACCATGTAGAAAACACTTTGTATACATAGTCCCCCTATTTCAGGGCACCAAAAGTAATGTCCAAATTAAGCACTCATGTTTAGTATTTGGTCGACAGTCCTTTGCATACAATAACTGCCTGACCCGACCAGACGCTGGTTATCTTGTCTGGTGATGCTCCGCCAGGCCTGTACTGCAGCCATCTTCAGTTGACGTCATTTATAAATGGTGAAACTAATATGTACACAAATACCCTCAAATAAAGGCTGACAATCTCTACTTTAACCTCATAGTTATTGTTTGATTTCAAATCTAACCTTTTGGAGTATAGAGCCAAAAGAAGTACTTTGCTGTCCCATTACTTACACAGGGCACTGTATAACACACACATGCTTATGCACATCATGCACAATCACTCAGAGCACACACAACATTTAAAGGGCCATTTCACCACTTTGTAAACTCATATTCATTAAATTATAAAAAAAAAAACGTTTTATTATTACTGTGAAAAATGTACACACATTTTCACAAAACTTTCCAAATAAAGAGTCAGCCACCAGTCTCCAAGGAGGGTAAATGAAGAGCAACATTAGCTTTAACCTCAGTTTCAGATTAACCCATTTACACTGTACACTGACTCATACACAGATTACAGATGATTTGTCCCTGACTCAGGTCATGTTTACTGTATACTGAGCACCAACTGAGACGGCTGATCCTGAGTTACACACACACAAGCCCTTCTGAGGGCAGCTAGGCAAGAAGGCCATCTCCAACACCTGTCTTATCTCCACTCAGTGGCTACGATGGACAGCAGGGGTCCCAACCTCTACTCTCAACACCCCCTTCCATCTGTCTCTCTCTCTCCCATACACATGTGTGCGCACACACACACACACACACACACACTCCCCCCCCCCCCCCCCCCCCCCACACACACACACACACAGCGTCCCTTCCCCATTTCAGTTTCTTAGCTCAACAACCCCTCACCACACAAGCACACATCCATACATCCATACATACATACACACTCACTCATTCACTCATGCATCCCGCTCTCCCTATTCCAGGAGGACCAGTCATCGCTAAGAAATTGCCCCTTTGTGATGTCATCACCTTTTCTCCTCTTTGCTCCCTATCTGCCAAGCTATGCCTTTTATCTGCTGTGACCTGGCCATGGGTGCGGAATGCCAGTCACTCTGAACATGTGGGCAGGGGGACAGAATAGCACCCAATGTTTGGGGGTCCAAGGTATCTTTTACCACCTCAGAGTGTGTAGTGATAGAGGACCCAGGCTTGGCTGTCAGTAAGTGTAGACACCAGATCCTGATTTGGTTGCTGAATAATGTTAGTTTACCTTTAGAGGTTATACATTCACTTAGGGATCTTTATTTTTTAGATAAATTATTTGTATTGTTTATTATAGTAAATTATATTCTTTTTATTGTTTATTTTATTGTTAATTTAATTCTAGTTTATCTTCATTCCTCCCCCATTATACATTTCAGTTTAGACTAGACTATTTGAACATCTCCAATTTGGAAGTGACTGCAGTGTGGTCGTGAAATGTTTGGAGGGTCCCTAGTGAAGTAACCTAATGGAGACAGTTGGTAAAAACGTTTTTTTGTTGTATAACATAGCTTCAACAAAAGACTATATGTATTTGGGAGCAGCAGACAGTTACTTTATTTTCACGATTTATCATAATGGGATGTGAGGTAAGGATTGTTATATGATGGAAGTGTCTCTCTTCCTGGGGTGTTGAGCTCACTCTAGAGTCTGTGGGTCTGTAAGATCGGGTTCCTTTTCAGTAGTGCTTCCTTTTCAGGAGTTGGCGCACACTCAGTTGCACTGGATGGGCCATCTCCTTTAAAAATAAATAATATAATATAATAAAAAATGTTAAAAACACTTCAGCAATGTCCATTTTTAGCTTGCTAGTAATGTAGCTAATAGCTCATTTGCTTTTTTCAAGAGTAACCAAAAAGGGGAGGAGGTTGTTGTCCTCGAATCATCACTTCTGCTGAAAGCCAATAAAAATGTGACCTCTCGCAGCCAGCGCATCGGCTGATCACAATTTCTCCAGACCTCCAAAAGAGGCATAACTTAATTTGGTGGTATGGCCACGCAAGATTACCAGCCACCCAATTTGAACCCAGATTCCTGGTGGGGGTATCAGAGATTGAAAAGTATTGTTCATTTATGGAGGGATATAGGAACCTGTTTGTTTTCACTTGGCCTCTCTTTCCCTCCAACGAACTCATCTGAGGGGGGAAGCCCCGGGGAATGGAGAGATAGGCATCTGTCTGTGTGCAAGTGGCCGTGGCTAATCAGCAAACACACACTCCAGGGGTCTCACACGCTTAGTGGTGCACTGCTACGACTGCTAGCATGCTAGGTTGCTAAGCAGTGCTACGACTGCTAGCATGCTAGATCGCGAAGCGCTGATCGCAAACTCAGTGCTCAGCAATAACGTTTCTTGAGGTTATGTCACCTCATATTGTCTCCATTAAATCACATGAATGGAGTTTCCAATCAGTGATCTCACTTTTGGCTACGCTGTATGTGCATGCATGCATGCATGATCTGATTTGGACCTCTGCCTCCGCTTCTGAACTATCGACTGGTGACCTGTGTCGTTATTGACGAGGAGGAGCTAGAAGTCTGTTTTTCTAGAATGAAATAATGATTTTAAAGACAATTTCAGCATTTGTACCCAATCAGCAAGATATCTAAAATAATTTTTGATTTCTTGGTGTTGTCCCATAATCACAATCATCTCAAGCTTTTGTGTTTTTACTATACTACTGTTTCCAGTGATTTTAATGAGCACTACATAGGTTATTCAACCGTTGCCAAAGCTTAAAGTTGTTCAAAGTGATTAAGCCCCAAATGCTAATCATTTTTTGGAGGCCCCTCCGATAATGCCCTGTAAATTGGTCCGGGCTCCGTCGTCATGGTTATGAGCAACAATGGACGCTCACCTCCCACTCTGTCTGATTGAGACTCTCTCAGATGGGGGTGGATTGAAGGGAGGGGGGAAAATAGGCCAAAAGAAGCCAAGCCCCTCCATGCGAAGCACTCCTGTACCACTCACCAAGCAGCATCTCTGAAAACACAGAGGCGAGGGGGAATTCTTGAGACCACTTGTTTTAAAAGAGTTACTGGCATCAGTGGGAACCAAACAAAAGATGGAATACTTGAGAACAATAATTTTAAAGAGTTCTAGTTATGTTTACATGCAACGGAATACCAAAGTGAGTCAAGAACAGTGAGACACATTTGAGATAACTAAGGAACACATTGTTGGTAGTGTGTGGGAAATTAAGTTTTGTGTTCATGACATGTTCATTGAATTATCTCTAAAAAGGACAAACAGGCAAAGGACAGTTCAAGATAGAATATTCCGACACCTGCAGGGAAAATGTGTTCAAATTACAAATGTGATTTTCCTAAGGAAATTAGTCAATTGAACCATACATTTGCACAGCTTCTTCTGATCTTACAATTACTTCTGAAGTGTATGTGCGTGTTTACTCCTATAAATCTTTCCGCTCAACCTGTTGCTTTCGCAGGAAAGGGATTACAAGCTTTCCCCAAACAACTGGCAAGTGGCCGCACTTGTCCCTCTCTAGGAGCTTACACTCAGTCACTTCTAATACTTTTCCATCACATTCAAAATCTACTCCAATGGAAATAACAAACACCCAAATATCACTTTCCACTACACTGCATTAAAAACCAAAACAAAAAATGTGATTATCAGTCGCAATAGACTTACCCCATTTGAACATCATCATTGTCAGCAACACTGTTTTGAGATTTAAATGAACTTTACCGAACTCCATGGTGAAGTAAGTGACCCAGGACTTATAGGTCCAAGAGGAATACAAAAAAAAAGTCTTCACTTCAAAAGGCCCGTCTTGGCATCATGGAGTTAGCAAGTCCCTTGGTTTTCTCCTCTGTGCTGTGCAGCTGGCATGCTACAGACACTCCATGCTTGGTCACTAATGAGAGCAACATTAGCTTGAACAGGCAGACTGGCCCGGAGTGAGAGGGTGTAATCACCCAGCTAGAGGGAGGGCAGGAAAACAAGGGACGGATCACGTGACATGGGGTGGATTCTCACCCACTTACCCTTTCTCACACCATCCCCTCTCTGTGGGTCACGGACTGGGTATAAACAACCGGCCAGCTTACTGGCCTTAAAGTCTTGTGTGGTAATATAAGATGTTACTGATTATGGTTAGAAGTATTTTTAATGTAGCCTACTTTAAATGTGTGTATTGTGTTGGCACTGTCATCATGAAAAACGTTGAACATCTCACCCTTTCATTTGAATTCCATATTAAATATGAACACCTATATTGACTAGAATTTAAATGGAATATGACCTGTGTTTTCAGTACAAAATGTGTCCATGACATGGCCTGAAATGTGTCATGTTTTTGAATGAGATAAAGTGAGCATTAGTAGCCCATATAAAGTAGTAGCCCTGGAGGGACTCCAGTCCGGGTTTTAGCCACGAGGTCCTTAGCATCCTCAGAAACTTGATGGCTCCATTGTGAACATTGGGCTTATCACTCAGCCGTACAGCACCTTGCCAAGCAGAGACTAGTGGCAGCGCCACACAGCTCTGCCCCACGGTCCACCAGAGCGCATTGCACCAACAGACTTTAGTCAAACCACATAGCTAGCACAGAGAAGGATTATGAGAGTCTTGGAAATTTCTATGAATGTGTGTGTGTGTGTGTGTGCATAAGACCACAGACCAAAAAACAGACCGCAGCCAATCTTCATTAGATAGCCTAGAGGCACAGCACAAAGTGGCCAGACTGTAGGGATAAGCCTAGACCCCACCTGGCCCCTTCCAAAACAGACGATGGACAAACGATTGGCTGAACCGAGGATAATTAGCCCCCCGTCTCTGTACGAGGGCACCTTCGAAATGACATGACAGATGCTGGTGTGTGTGTGTGTGTGCGTGCGTGTGTGCATGGGTGCGTGCGTGCGTGCAGATACTGACTGCACAGAATAGTTGGGGTAGAAGGTAAAATCAGCTATATTTGACAACTTTGGGCTGACTTGCTCAGCCCTTTGTGTCATCCACTAAATGAATGAAATAATTTGAATTAAATAAATCTGCACTCTTCAAACTCTGTTTCCTCCTCCAGTGAGCCCTTGTTGGTTAACTGAGGGGTGGTCTTGGCGAATGTAATTCCCACTGATTACCTATGGACACCTATGGAATACATCATTGGCTCCAAAGTATAATATATAGCAATAAATCTGAATTGGATAATGGTGAAATGATTTACTCAATTCATTCCCTGAATTAGCTGGAGCTCAGTATGAATGGACACCAACCCTGGTAAAATCCGCAGTGTTGAATCATATCTTCGTTATCTTCAATGTTTACAATGTCTTCTGTGCTGGATCCTATTTCACAAGATTTCACGAGACGTCCTTTACTAAAACTAGCCTGTGCTTTCCTGGTCCAGGGAATGCAAAGTGTGCCAAAACACGATATGATGCATGCTTACTAAGGAGTAAGTTACTGTCAGGCCTTGTCTCACACGTCCTTGAGAAGATCCCCTTTAATCAGGATAAGATAGCCAAGACTTGTGTTTGACAGCTAAATCACACAAGAAATGAGTAACCCACTGTAAAGTGTTTCTCTGTGCTTAGATTGAAACCTTAATCTCCAACATCCACACACTCCTACACACATACTCATGTTGAATTCATGTGTATGGGTTTCCTTATCTTACCTACTTCGTAGATAAACATGTTTATTAACTGTCTTCACTCATAGATGCCATGACGGAAAGTACTCCTACACTTAAGCAGATGTGCCTAAGCACTTCTGTGTTTTTTGGAATTCAGCGAGAGATTGATATCCTAAATGGCCAAATATTGGATAGCAGCAACAAGAGTCGCCCTGGCTACAACAACAATGATGCTTAAGGATTTATTCATCATACTCAAATCAGTAGTCTGTATGAGGCTTTTCCTAACAGTCCCTGCGAAGCTAAATATAAGGGATAATATAGTTGGCTAAACAAATAAAACTCATGGAGTTTAAGTGCAGACTTATGCACTTCATAGTAATCACATTTCCTCAGTTAGGGATACAGGAGTAAACCTAGTCCCTTATAAACCTCATAATCATATTATTGACACAATGTTAGGTAGCCATTCCTTCCACAGTGCTCTATGTATGTATCAGAATAGAATGAGGTAAATATTTCAACAACACTTTTACTAAAAGGAGATTAGGTAGAATTATCTTTATCTATAAGACTATATAGGCAGCACTGCTGTATTTTTAAGCTGTACCTACTATAGGTAAGGAATAATACTCAACGGGATGTGAATATGTCTCACTTCAAGACCTGGGTCACCTCTTATAGTGTTGGGGTCAATCTCTCTTCAACTTAGCTTCAAGTCCGGAAATGAATAGAAACAAATTCACTTTATATTTAGCTCACTGACCTATTCTGTTGAAATCAATGAATGTACAACACTGACTTCCTCATACATTTTCTACTGGGAATGGACCTTAGCCTTGGACAGTTTAATGAAGACACAAACAGCTCAGCACCTCCATTCTTCATCTCAGTCAAGTCCATACAGTAGGGGACCTTGGGCATAGTGTAATCTTCCCTTTAAACTGGGGGAACAGTAAAGCTATTCACTGGCATCTATTTACAAAAGGACAGGCATAGGAATAGTGAGAGCCTTAATGGAGGGAGAAGCGACTTTTACAAGTAAGAGTATAGTGCCACTTGCGGTGAGACTATGGAGGTGATGGCTTGTTCTTATTGAAAAGCCAACATTCACAAACACAGTTTTTGGCTTTCCGTTGTTTTACCGCATAACAGTTGTTGAATGGATGCTTTCCCTTGCTCAGTCAAATAGAGTAACTTGCTTTTTAGAGTTGAGCATAGTTAAAGTTGCTAGAGTAGAGCATACAGCATTTTTCATGTGGGATGGTAAAGAACCAGTCCTTTGATGTTCCGAGGTAGAAGACTCAGGGATTTAACAGGACGCCATTGATACTGTAGGAACAACTTGGACTTCTAGTTAAAAGAGGAAAACTATGCGTACTGGTACTGTACATTGGAGAGACAGGCAAAAACTACCCGAGTCATTGGGACCTTCTCTGAAAGCTATCTTTAGACTTCCATTATTCAGCATTAAACCATGACTCCACTGGCATTGTAATGGAGTGCTTTAGTTGGCTCAGGAGAAACTTGCACATGGAAGACATATTCTATGGGTAGGTGGTACAGTAGGGTCAGAGTTTAAAAGGTTCATGTTTGAGCGACGGTATTGCTGAGGTACCGCAACAGTCAACTGGCCTTCTCCACACATTTTATTTGAGGTGTTTCACCACCAGAGGGAATCGTTGAGCAACTATAATGGATAGGCTTGTTTTGAAACAGTAGCTTGTTAGGTTTGTTGTTACTAACTTATAGCACAATAAAGATGCAGAGGCAGAGCTAAGGCTTGTTTACTGAAGCACTGAAGAAGACAGTTTTTTACAAAAGCATGTGCATGACGTCATCAGACTCAACAAGTCGATCTTAAAGGGATACTCAATCAATCTATCATTGTATATTCTATTCAATACACTACATAGCTCATTCTGCGTCTTCACATGCCCAATTTGTGAGCTGATATTAATTGTATATTTTAATTAAATTTGTAATTCTTTTTTTTTCATTCTGAATTAACAATAATGGCAGCCTGGATGAATTATGTGAGGTGTAGCCTTCAAGAATGAGTTGTTTCAATTGGGAAATGATGTCCTTCGATAAACCTTCATTTAGAATTAATAATTAGAAAAACATTCCCCACACCATTACACCACCTCCACCATGAGAAGGTGTACAAGTGTTCCTAATAAAGTGTTCAGTGAGTGTATGTGTCAGTGTTTTGAATCGGTGGGGCGGGCAGAAAATCCAAAATTGCATATTAATTAACTCATAGCGATATAATATTTCTCAGTTGATTCTGTACATTTCAGCAGTAGGCTATATGGACACAGTGTGCTCACAACACAAAGAGCTTGTGTAATACATTTTCTGCTCTGGCACCGTAAGTTGACATTGAATGTATTTAAAATATTAATATATATATATATTCTCATCTACTGTGATCAGTGAAAGTAAGCTGTCATGTTCACATGCTATTATTCATATTATTCTGTAGGCTATAGCCTAATATATACAACTCATTAGACAGTATTGTTCTATGGCAAGAGATGAAATTATAATTATAATGCTGAGTACAATCCAGGCCCACTCCCCACTCCTGCCCTAGAACAGTAACAGACTACAACACACGGTATATAACCATTTCCGCTCTTCATCTCCCTGTAATTCACAAGCTGATCTGTTATAATCAACTCGATTTTGCCAAGGAGACATTCTGTCATTCGTGGAAGGAGGTAATCTATCTAGAAAGCTGATTAAGAGCAAGGCTCGGCAATCACAAATCAAACGTCTTTCACAGCTCCTGTCACCACCTTGTAGTGGTTTTCAGCAGCACTTCACACGTGTCTCTGCCGCAGCAGCCCCCGTTGCCATGGCAGTATGAACCTTTCAAACACTGACATACTATATGCTTCCCAGCTGGTTGGCTGAAGAAAAATAAGTCAACATTTTCCATTTTATTATCTATGTTGATCAATCAGTATATTAATAAATTCCTAAATATTACAACCCTCATGCTCACCCCTGACCCTTATTTGGCTCAGACTGCTGTTCCTCCGCTACCTCTCCCTGGCTCTGTCCCTTCTCCAGAGCCGGTATGTTCTCCTGCTGCTTAGCCCTAACTTGCTGCTGACTTCAGTGATTTAATAGTGCCACTTTCAAAATCACTTAAATTGCATTTAACATGTGTTAATTACAAAAATACATACAACTGTTAAATGTTTCTTATTCAATTTGGTGGCTGGGTGTGCTTATAGGCTAGCTTAAAGGTGCAATCTCCCCGCCACTTTTTTGGTAAACAGCTGAGGGATGGGTAACCCTCTCAATTTCATAGACAGTGCTATGGATGCAAGGTACTTTTTAGCAAACTGTAACCTGACCATCGTTTTAGTGGTTTGCACCTTGCAGTGAAGCCTCTGTAGTTCGTCCAGGTAACGTATTCTGCGGATGGTAGTCTCTGACACATTCACACCTACCTCCTGGAGAGTGTTCCTGGTCTGCGAAACAGTTGTTTTTTTATGATTTTTATTATGGTGAGCATTCTTTGGTCATCCACTGCAGAATTCTGTAGAATGCTCACTAGTCCTTTTTTTATTTTTTTGCAAGCCTAAGGTTTTGGCTAGATTTTTCAGCCTAATAATGGCTTCCTTGACCTTGATCGAAACCTTATTCGTTGGTTTGGAGTGTCTGCATGGACATATTTCCAGAATGATAATGACCCCGTAGTCTCTACACCTAGACACTTGGTGCCCTTTCATATATCCTCATGGAGGAGACCCTGAGTAACAGTATAATTGTGTACCATTCTTATTCATGTCACTACACCAGTGCTGACTGGACTATAACTCAATGACAAGGAACCACGGCAGGGCAGTGCATCTGTGAGGTTTATTAGTGTACTATACTGAGTACAGTATTGAATACACCACAAAGATAGCAGCCACAACTCCATGATCATACAATATAAAAAGAAACCTTACAAAACAAAAAAAAACAAAAAAAAGGAATCTATTAGTTAGTGATGAAAATCACTGTCTGCTGATGGTCCATGTCATGACTTCGGCCCTGTCAACCCCTGGTTGACGGGGCCGAGACTTGAATATGTATGATCTACTTGTGAAGATCAGAGGATTTAAATATGTACAATCAAGATGTCTAAAATTTCACCACACCTATCAAAGGGCAAGGTAGAGCAACTATCATTTTACCATCTATTTTCAGATCTTCACAAGCAGACCAAGGCAAAATCCGTATTTCAATCAAATACTTGAGAAATGTGAAGTGTGCGTGATTCATCTCATATAGTTTACATTGTGGGTTCGTTCCACTGATTCCATTGTGCCTCAAGATAAATCAAGCACTTTCAGTATTTCAAATATCTGCAATGCGTATTTTGCACAGGTCTGCAGGCAAGGGGTCAGTTCTAGACTGAAGCTTGGACAACTCCTAAATAAAATCTGATGAGACATGGTTGGTTTAACTATATAGCAATAGCTCCACCTAGCCTTCTGCTAGACAAAGTCTAATTCCCAAGACATTGCTGACATCTGTCACATACTTTCAGATCTCTGAGGGCAAGTTGACTAGGGCAGAGTGAAGGGAGTTATATTGGAATCAGCCTTTCAGCTAACTCGAGCCAACCAAGATGCTTCAACAAATGACAAGAGCAGAAGACCAAGTGATATAACCAGAACAGGGAACAACAGCCAGAATAAATGTTTACAACTTCTTTGGATTGCCTGCAAAGCCTCCATCTGGAAATTCCTAAAATTAGGCCGAACAGATACCTGAACCTACCACTCTTCACCTGACAACAGTCTGCTAGCCCAGTCCATCCTGCTTCAGTCCCCCCCTCCTCTCAACCAATCAAAACACCCTGTCGAACTCAGTCTGGCTAGTGGTGGCGGGGTTTCTGTTCTGATTGGCCGGCTGCTGCGGCATGTGACCTCTCCGCCTGGGCGGGGCCAGGTACTCAAACATGGAGGTGTTGTGGGTGGAGAGCATGTTCTTGAGGTCAGAGGGCATGGGGTCCGACCAGAAGAAGTCATGGTTGAGCGCGTCATCGCTGTCTGTCCGCTGAGCCGGGTCTAACACCAGGAGCTTGTCAATCAAGTCGAGAGCGTAGGGGTCTTTGACGTAGGCTTTGAGTCTGTCCTTCACTTTCCTCTTTTGGCCCTTGGGAAGTTCCATTTTCTGGTAGAGCTCATATTTCTTATCGACCCCAGGCCATACCTGATGGATGGAAAGGAGATAAAGGTTTATGGAACATCAACTGCAACAGAGCAATGTGGGGGCAGTGGTAGGTAGTGTAGTCCACGCTGTGTGTTTGTACAGTGACAGAACGAGTAGGTGGAAAACATGACCTACCTTAAAGTCTAAGCACTCTGATTAGCCCACAAAATCCTGGAGAGAACCCTGGATGAGTACTGTCTAAGTTAGACAGTGAGAGTGTGTGTGTGTGTGTGTGTGTTCCTACCTCTGCAGTGATGGAGCCACACAACTGGCTGATGAGTGTGAGCTGGTGCTGCTCTGTGTTGCCCTGCATGATGGGGCTCCGTGTCCACATTTCCGCCATGATACAACCTGCGCCCCACAGGTCAATGGGAGGCCCGTAGTCTCTCTCCCCTGCCAAAACAGTGAGCTTCAGTTACACGTCATGGACACACAATCATACCTAGAACCATATTGGGGCATAAGGTCAAAAGGAAACTAACATTCACATATGACAAGATAGAGCCATATTGGGGCAATTCAAAACCTTGGAATAAGAGGGGATCTGATAGGCTTTGTGGGATGTTGGGCATATCTGTCCAGTCCTATCAGGCGGCAAGGTGGAACTACTATCATATTGTTTATACCTAGCCAATTCAGTTTGGTCTACATGAAGGGCCTAGGGGAAGGGGCTACACTGCTGTACCAGGCCATAGAAACCCTTGCACCAGCTAGCTGTTCCTTACCGAGGAGCAGCTCTGGGGGTCTGTACCAGAGGGTGACCACACGGTTGGTGTAGCGGTTGCCCTGACTGTTCTTGGCCAGGCTGAAGGCTCGCGCCAGCCCGAAGTCTGCCAGCTTCAGCACGCCGTCTCTGGTGATGAGCACGTTGGCGGCTTTCATGTCTCTGTGGAGGATCTGCGGGCATTGAGGAGAAGTGTCATCCAACACGTCATCCAATACATTTAACAACGACTGCACATTCATTTGGTATATGAAACAAGCTGGTTGTATCTAACAATAGGACACAGTGAATATGAGGTGTGTATTATCCCGAGGGGGCTGACGACTGCACTGGTGATTTCACGTGTACATGTCATATGTACTGGCCTATTGCGACACAATACGATACTGTTCATACTGTATATTTTTTAGTACTTCTATTTTATTTTATTCTATTTTAAAATTTATCGTATTGTTGCACTACTCTGTGGCACTGTCACTTTTGCATTTCGCTGTATACTTGTATGCACGTGACAAATAAAGAATCTTGAATCACAACCTGTTTTCTACGCAATGCTGAGGGCTAGAAAGCGCACAACGCAGTTGTGACATGATAGCTGATCTTCAATATGTAAAATTTAGAGATCATTAGAGAAACTCACTGATCCTGGTTAATGACATACCACTCATCAAATGTTGATGATAAACTGCCCGCCAACTGATGATAAACTGCCTGGTAAACTGCCCGCCACAATGCAACGTGTTACAATTTACCAAACAAATCAACCGTATGCATGCCTCACCTTGTTTCTGTGGATGTAGTAGAGTCCATTCAGCAACATTTGCATGACCTTCTTGATCTCTGCCAATGTGAACTTTACATTGGCATTGCTCAGCAGCCCAGCTAGGTCGTGCTCGCAGAAGTCAAACACCAGGTAGATGCTGCCTTTGTAGCGGTTAAACTGAGTAGCTGTGGGGTACAGAGATGTATTAGAAAACACGCAATAACACATGTACGCATATACACACACACACACTGCATTTGGGCACATCACATGGGCACTTACACCCACACAGCACAGCAACCCACGGTTGACACTGACCTTTGGTTCGACAGATCTCTATGAGGTTCACAACATTCTCATGTTTCAACAGCTGCAGAATCTTGATCTCTCTCAAAGCCGTGATGGGGAACTGAGAGAGTTGATGATAATGATGTTGACATTAATAAATAGTACTGGAACTGGAGTACATACGTTGGTTCAAGCCTGGCATCACATCCACAATGCACCTGACTCTGCAAGTCAAGGTCTTACTAGTGTTGTGTCAGTGAACAAGAGCTTTCCCTGCCTCTGAAAATGTGTCCAAAAAAACTCAAAGTCGTCATCTTAAGTGAATCGTCAACGATTTGTTAAAATATCTATATTTATTTTACTGGGGGAAAAAAAAAAGTTGCTAGGGCCTACTATACTTACACTGCATCCACCCTAACATAATTATTATGCCTATTCATGACTTTGACGCCACAGACGGTGGTGCTCGCAATGTTGAATGTTCAGCAGAGCGCCGTCTGTGTCAATGAATGAGAAAATTCCCTTAGTACATTGTGCATTGTACATTGTCGGTAGTAATAAGTGAATTGTATTAAGAAGACTACATTTCCATTCGCTGTTTAATTTCATTATTAGCTAGCAAGTGTGCAGTGGAGCTGACTCCCAATCTGACTGTAGCAAGCATACCTCACCCACGAAGCACACAAGTCTCTGAGCAGTGGAAAACGTTGTTGAGGCAATGTATATAAAGATAATCTAAGTCACAGATGGGGCTATTTCAAAGCACATTAGCATATAAAGATGGTGTCTGTAATCCAGGAGTTCCTCAAGGATAGCTCTGTCGTATTATTCACTATGAGCAATGTGAAAACTGATGGGGCTAAACGTGAGCTAGCTTACTAAACTGTGGGCTATTTATTGCTTGCCTTAGAAATCTTAAAATCATTGACAAATGCCTATGCTAAGAAACAAAAAAATCTGTTGTGGGAAGCTCATTCCACTCTGTTATATAGACCAATTTTATAGATTGAAGTTAGTTTTTTGTTTAAAGTCAGGCTGTTTCAACAAAATGTGGAAAACGTCCAGGGGGTGATTACTTACTGAAGTAAAGACCCTACATCTATAACATGTTATGGTTTCTTACCCCTTCTTTCTCATTCTCCATCAGCACTTTCTTCAGGGCTACCTTCTTCCCAGTCTGTCTGTGCTTGGCTTTGAACACCTCCCTGGAAAAGTAACATCCACAGTTATTGTTCATAACAGAATCAGTGTTGAAACTATCTAGCAGGTCATCATTCATTTCGCTTGACTAATTTCTCAGAGAGCCATTATGGCAATAACCTGGGTTCCATTGTTGTTGTACGACTTATGACAGTCTGGTCTGTTAACTCTTGCAATATCAGAATGAGATGTATAGATCCAACACTAAAGGCGCAATAGCGCAGATAAATCATTCTAGTCCACGGGGCGTTCGTGTGACAAGGACCTATACTGCTTATTCGGACACGGGTATGAATGAGATGAGATGTCATATGCGTTGTGATCATGTAAACAGATCTGTATGCTGGGTATTTGCTGGTTACACTAGACTAGCTGGCTGAAAGCTTCATATTAGCGAGCTAATGTTAGCTTTAGCAAGCTGGCAGTCTAGCAGCAGCTAGCGAGCCATCTCATGTCGGTGCTTTGCAATATGTTACCCGAAGGTCCCCTGGCCGATCTTGGCAAGTTTTTCATATTTCGAAAACTCGTCACAGAATGGGAATTCAACTCCATCGTAGTATTTTGACATAATTGCGGCCTCCCGGTCGGGCCTGGAACAAGTAAAGGGCGCATGTTAGAGAAAGATTTCTTCTAAAATGTGAAGGAAATCCGTACTTCATCACAGATCTAAACACGCCGAGTCATGCAGAATTAAGTGACTTAATTCCAAAACAAAAGGAAACTTCACAAACAATATTATATATTATTATATTCATACTTTTCAGCCGCGCCGGCGTTTCCCGTTTTGTCTCGCTGCATCTCTGTTTGTTTAACAACGAGGGAACTTCCGGTTTGGCGAAAACTTCAAAATAAAAGCGCAAAAAAGGCCAAACAGTTTTGCTTCCTAGCTTTTCTTGAAAAAAATAAAATAAAATACTCAAAGCAAAAACATTGTGCACAGCACCACCAGGATGTAACATAACAGCTAAACAACGTAAAAACCGATATACAGTGCCGAGAAAAGTATGTGAACCATAGCCGGATAAGCATCCTTCTCTATGCAATCGTTTTTTCCAGTCCAATATGTCTTATGGCCAAGTAATACCCTATATTGACCCCTATCGGTGGGAATTAGATCAAGCAGCAATCAGTAGGACATTTATTTTTACCCAAACTCACTTGATTTAGTTACGAGGGACTCTGCCGAGTGTTTCCAAGCCACTTTAATTAAAACAGTCAGTAATTTTTTCAGTATAGTTCGATATCGTTCACGCATCGACTACTGTAATGCCCTCCTTACCGGACTCCCCACCAAACTCATCAACAGACTGCAGATCATTCAGAACTCGGCCGCCCGGATCATCACCCGCACTAAATCATCTGACCACATCACCCCTGTCCTCATCCAACTTCACTGGCTCCCGGTACATTACCGCATCCAGTACAAAAACCTTCTCCTCACCTACAAATCCCTCCACACTTACCTCCGTGACCTCCTCCATGAATACACTCCCTCCCGCTCCCTTCGCTCAACCTCTGCTGGACTGCTAACCATCCCCACGTCACGCTTCAGCACCATGGGTGCCCGAGCCTTCGCTCAGCACCCAAGCTCTGGAATTCTCTCCCCCCACACATAAGACAGTCAGACTCCATCACAACATTCAAGTCCCAACTCAAAACCCACCTGTTCAAACTAGCATACTATCTATAAATTGGACACTCTGCACTTCACTTGTTTTTATCTTGATGTGTTGTTTGTTTTGTTTTTAATGATTGATGTCATGCTTTTGCTTTTACTTCTTTTCTGTAAGGTGACCTTGGGTGACCTGAAAGGCGCCTCCAAATAAAATGCATTATTATTATTATTATTATTATTATTATATGTATTAGGGCAAGCTCATACCGTATATAATGACATCTATGTGCAGCAGCAATCTGTATGACATCTCTTTTTACTCAAGATCACTCGAATTGGTTACTAGGGAGTCTGCTGACTATTTTCTACCCCACTATGTAGATGCATCCCTTTTGTAATCTATTACACAGTAATAACATTCTTGAAATCCTTATTGTTGTAGCGGCTGCTATGTTCTGCTGGGGTCACTGAGCAGACTCTGGCAGTGGTTGTGCATGCGTAGCTACTAGAAATGTTGATTGGGTAATGTAGTCTTCTGAGACCTTTTGGCTTTCAAAGTGTAAACAGGGTCACCGTACTAACTACTGTGGTACTGTGTGTGTTTTTCACAGGCACAAGTGAATTGTTATTATTCCAATGTACTACAATGGACTATTGTAAATCTGTCGTCACATGAAAGCAAGAGACCTGCATTTTTTAACTTGAAAATTGTTTGAAAAGAACATCCTCAGATACATTATGGTAATTATTTAATTGCACACATACATTTAAAACAATGACATTTCTCTCATTAGTACAATGTGATGAAATGTTAAGACTACTAGTAACCCCTAGCCCACAGAGAAGGACCTGCATCAGTCTGTGGGGTTCAATTCCATATTGACCCCCACCACCTATGCATTTACTGTTTATCTGATAGGTAGGTATTAGGTAGGTAGGTGCAAAGGGATCACTTTTAGCATTGGGCAACCAATTTACATGACTCTTAAGTGCTAAGTTTTCAGTTCAAGGATCCATAAAGGCAAAGGACCGAAGCATACCGCTGATAAACTAAAAGGTTAAGAAACATTGATCTAGAACATGAGGTCCTGAATGTTTTCCACATTGAGATTACTTTGGAATAGACATACAAGTAAGCTCCCAGAGACAAAGTCACAAGGCAGTAAACATACAGATATGTTGAATGGGTCAAACGAATCATGTGGGTGAACCATTCTCATAGCTACGTTATATGTTCACTTAGTGTTCTACACTCACTAAAAAGTGTATCGATATAGTAGATTTAGATATTACCTTTTTTTTCTACACAATATATAAACCAGTAGGCTGTATGTGAGGCACATTTAGACATTTTTGAAAAATAGTCATAATTGTACAAAATGGCTTTCATTTACAAATAATACAAGTGTGATGAATTTGATTGATGAATGAGGGTCTCAGTAAAACAAAGAACACATTTTCTGTTCTCCATGCAAAGACATACAGCTCATGGTGCAACCCTCTCCATTCCGCTCTAATTGATACTACAATAGCACAAAAAACTAGACAATGGAAAAAGTGAGGCCTTTGACCAACAATTTAAAAGCTTTTAAAGCATAATATTACCCTGCGTGAACAATTATAGTTAATACTCTAATGCCGTAGTCAGATATTGGGAAGCTCATCATTCTCCCAAAGACTCCATGTAAAACTTTTCTGTTTCAAGTATAAAACTTAGGCTCTATGTTTGTGATCCTCAATAAGGCTCTTGGTGGTATTGGGTAAATCATTTGGCATAAGGGTCATTCCATGTCAAATCAACAAGCCATTCGCAAACCATCCCATCTCAGAAAATCCATAGGAAGGCAAACAATGTAAGGTAGCAACATTGAGGACTCCTCATTGAGAGTGGTTGTTTATCGTGTCCAATGACATGAGGGGTGTAACCAGAACTTTCCAAGTAGGGTGGCTGGCCAGGATGGGTCAAAGATTTGTTGTTGTTTGGTTAAGGTTGGGGTCAGGGTTAGGATCCAAGGTTTGCAGGCCCAGTGTGTCACCGTAGTCATGTTTCTTTCAGATATGGTATTGAAAAGTTAAATGAATAAATCGCTCTCACTTTAATACTTCACTCTACATGTATACATCATTATCATTTGAAGGTAAAGTTATGAATTAAGACTGAGGAAAAATAACAATTTCATACGTTATTCACCTAATAGCATGGACAGTGTCATGTAGTGGACATAATCTGGTACTGTCACACTGAATAATGGGACATTAAGACACAATTTTAATGACTAATACCTTTGGACAGGGCAGATGACAAAATTAACCAGAAATACATTATAGAGTATGAAGAAATAAAATTCCAAGCCGCATATTACTTGTCAGCCATAGAAGACTGATATTCCATACTGGCCAATAGAATTCTCTAAAAGGAGGGGTTTGGAGGGTTCATGAGTGACTTTTGACCACTGTTTTGGATTAATCATTATCATGTAGGACTTTGGTCCAAATCGGATTTGAGGTTTGAATTCTATTTAATGTTACATGAATCCCACAAAATGACAATCAATTATTTCATAGGGACAAAACTATTATTCTCCAAAATAATGATGCAGGAATACTTAGCATATTTGTTTCTACCCACAGAAATCATTTCAAAAGAATCTGAGATGGTGGGTGTTGGAATCCTCCTTTGTCCGTTGATTTGACATGAAATGACCCATGAAGTTGTAATTGGCCAGAGCCATCTATTTCTTGTAACAGAAGGCGCTGGTACGGACCATTTCAATAAGGCTTAACTGGGGCAAAGAATCCTGTAGTCTAAGACAAACTGAATTACCTGCCAGTAAACCCAGCTACCATAACCTCTCCCATAGGTAGTACCTAAGTATTCAGCCTCTCCAGAGAGGGATTGTGCTTATGTCCTCAAGGAACACAACAATCCAGTGTAAACCAGTCCTTTTACGAGGCAGAGGAGGGGTCGAGGTGTTTCATAACCCCCCCGACGAGGTGCAAACTCCCTGTGATGAGGACATGGATGCCAGTGGCTTCTCTAAGCGGCATGGCTTTAGCTGTTACACTAGGCTTCACTGGTATGACTCTCTTAATCAGGTCTGGTAGGGTAGAGTCCCTTCCCTGGCTAATCCACTGGAGGGCGCTGAGGATGCAGGGGAAGACTAGGGTGTCATTGGGACGCTCCCCAATCAGGGGGAGGTTGCCTTGGATGAGCAGCTCCCCACCAGGCTTCTCCTGATTGCTGTTGAGGAGGCGCCAGCTCCTCTGGTTGTCCAGGCAGCGAGTGAGCATGTTCTCCACAGAGACGTTGAAGTTCTGCTGATCTGTGACGTGAGTATGAGGGTGAGAGAGAGAGAGACACCATGTCATTACACATCAGGGGAGCGGTGACACTATTAACAATGATTAACACAGATTTTAGGTTTTGCTAACAACTAGCCTTGTTTTCCAGACTTTGATCCGTGAGTTACTTCAAAGCCTGATAAGACCCATTTGAAGTTCTACATAAAACAAAACATCTTCTGAGGAGGTACTTATCAATCAGTTACCTCTTTGGACAATTCATAATGTTGTGGAGGTGGGGCTTCAAATGGAAAAAGGGTAAAAAAAACATTTCCAGATATCGTCTATTTCGACTGGGTCAGCTATAGTTTCATCACATCTCCTTGCCATCACTACCACCGCTACAGAGGAATGTAAAGAAAAAGCACACTGACTAAACCCTTCCTTCAGTTTCTTCCGTTTACCAATGTTATTATCCATAACGAAAAGTGAATGATATACATGGTTGATATTCCGGCATGCATCTGTGTTTAAATCTAATTATATCTGATTTAGATTCCGGTACATCCCTAGAAGCAATCCATTTTCTGCTTTTGGGTGTTTCATCTAATGTGATTTAGCATGTATGCTGTATTTTGGTACTTCAATTTAACCAGGCAAACTTTTGTGCATTTCACCCCATATCCCTCATCTACACGAAGTCTGGTTTAAAAAAAATAAAAAAATAAATATACAAATGAAATCAACATTCAAGGCAGGATTCGATTTGATGCTATAAGACATTCGGAGGGAACATTCTACATATTGCGCCACCTAAAAACAGGTCGGTAACGAAGGTTGGTAGAATAAGAAAGTAGCAATGACTACCCAACTAATAGTGAACAATAACACACTCAAAACACAACATAAAGCTCTGTTGGTGCCCACCGAAGGCAAAGACGTCGTATGCATATGGAAAGAAAAGCAGCGTATCGTGCCTTACCTGCGTTACACGATGCAACTGCCTCGGTGATGTTTGGGCAGAACACGGCAAAGTCAAAATGGCATGGCTGAAAATAAAAATGAGCAAAAGTTAGAGTTGACCTAGCAACACAAGTGCGTATATTACTCCCATTCATAATGTCTCCATCTAGTAGGGGTGTGCATCTTTCATTCTGAAGCCGTTTCGGATACACATCTTGACACGCAAGCAGCGATGTGAGAAGAAAGATTACTTTTCATACGATGCGATTTGATACGGCACAATACAGTCAGTTCAGTTCAATGCAATGAAATATCTATTTCATCATTTCTCATCACAAACCAATTTTAAAAAGGGCCAATCTGGGATTCAAACAATAACACAGGTTTCTCCCTGCAGCATTCTCAATGGAACTTATTTGCATGCCATATTTGTATGATTTGATGGCTTTTGCTTCTTTTTTTTTGATGAAGTCTCCATATATTGCAGCATGAGATGAGGATGTTGATGTGGTGCTTGGTGAGGATGTTTTTCAGCTGTACCTGTGAAAGAACCCTTTTAAGTTCCATGTAGAACCCTGTAGAATGCTTTTGGAATCCCTGTGAAAAGGGACCCAAAGGGGTTCATTAAAGGGTTCCCCCACAGGGACAACCCAAAAACCCTTTTAGGTTCTGTACAACCTGTATAATAAGTGAATGTAGCCAATTCAAATTCAGTAATTTCATGATTGTCATTCTGTTATCGATTTGGTAACAGAATGACCAGTTTTAAACACTTATCGATTTAGTCTATGAATTAATATCAGTAAAAACACCTATAGGTAGGTCTACCTATACTTCTTACTTTTGTTAATTCATTATCCTAGCTCCTCATGAGGTAGAGACATTTTAAAAGGTCTTACACACTGTTTTTGGTAACAGAATGACCCGGAGACTGGGCAATGACTATAAATCTTACAGAAGCCAAACCATTAGCTGAATGGCATTTATAGCCTATATAAGCCTTTGTTTCAACTAAACTTTATCTAAACGTCTGAAAACAGGTAGAAGCCCAAAGCAAATAACCTTGCCTAATGGTAGAAGCGCAAAGCAAATAACAGTTGGCCAATGTATGATGTTAGGTACAGTTCAATTTGCCTACCTTATCCCAACCATCCCAATCTCCCTTGCCAGACTTAGCAAGACTATGGTTTGAAATGCTCTATGCCAGCTAATTCATTTGTAATGCTGCAGTGAAGTCTTTTATTGATGCATCAATCTAAACGTTGCTATCCTTTAGTCCTAACCGTGCTCTTAATTCATTTACCTTCTTTAGTTGTCAGAGTCATTGTCCAATGCTTCAAACGCTCCTGGCTCGCCAACAGAACACTAATAGATTAGGCCCTTGCCAAGCTCTTGTCAAACTCAACAGTCTTTCTTGCTAGCCTGAAGTGAGTCACACATTAGCGACATGTTCATAAAACACTTGCATGTCATCCCTCCTCTCTCTCCCATCCTTCCTGTCAATCTCTACTGTCTCTATCCCAATAAAGCAGAAATGCCCTAAAAACATATTTTAAAAAACCATTAGTTTCAGGTTTAAGAGAACGGTGAGGATAGGTTTGGGCTTTTTTTTGATGGGTGTCAATGGCAGGACCCTGCAGCTTTCCCCAAAGTGAGGGGCGTGGTCTTATGGATTCCCATTTGTTAGGTAGAGCCATCTAGCCCCATGACATTTTCTGGACTCACCACAAGTAGCTTGAGCATGGCGGCAGAGTCCCTCTCTCCTGTGGCGTTGAACAGCAGAACTCTGATCACAGGTCCACTGTGAGGAGGACATGACTGAAAATTATTGATCACACCCAGTTATAACTGCTGTTAAGTAGTTGGAGACTTAACGCCTAACTGGGTCGTGTGTGTGAGAAAGGGAGCGAGTGTGAGTGTGTGTGTGTCAGAAAGAGCTCTGTGTGTATTTGTGTGTGTGTGTGTATGTGTCCAATTACTTTCTGCCATGGCCAAGACGGTTTGAAGGTTTAAAATGTATTCAGTGGTGCTTCAAGTATAGTTGCAACACGTTTAGCATACTGACCTCAAGTTACGATTGGACCAATATAGCATTTTCGAATGTCCTACTCAAGCACCGGTCTCACTCACTCTGTGGTCCTCTCGTGCTGCTCCGCGGCCTCGCTGAACCAGCGGACGCAGGCCAACATGCTACGCATGGTGTGGGCCCCATCGAGGAAGTAGGTCACAGGGCCGTGGCTCAGAGTCTGGGTACGCCCAGGCCATTTTGTGTCAGCCAGCCCTGGAAACCCGAGAGGGGGGGAAGGGAATAGGTGATGATCATGCTGTCTGAAATCAACCCCTAGTGAACTCCAGTGACTACAAAATACAGCCCTTGATATTCTTTCTGATCTAGAGATGCCATGGTATACCTGTTCAAAGTAAACCATGTTTGACTTTGAAATTCAGAATTATACTTGAGAGTTTATCACAGTCAGCCGGCTAACTCATCAATTCCGCTTTAAAGCAACCCTCATGTTACAACTATTTATCTACCCTTAATTTATTTATGAAAAGGTACAACCGCAACAATAATGTTTCCCATTTTCTTTTTATGTTTCAGAATTTTTGGGACTTGCTCCATCATTTTCAGTGGCTTGAACCTTAAACATGTTTTGAGATCTTAGACTGTTTAAAAAAGGAGAGAATCTCAGATTCCTAACCATGCCAAATTCGTGTCTCAACTCCCAATAATGAATGAGGAAGAGCCAGTTACAGTTTCAGTATTACTGAACACTGATTGGGCGAAAACGTTTTCCCGACGTTTACTCTTTTTTTAGGTAACAGGTATCGCATTCCAGTCACGGCACCTTTGACACACTTTTATGCCTGAGATTATGCAAATCACATAGCTAGCTCCAAGCAACAGCCCTAGTAATTGCTTTCACCTCTGTTCGTACCTACGGCTGTTACGTCATTGTACATGGGTGTGTTATTTTACGTGACTAACCTTTCACCATGGTGGGGCTTGGCTGGAACACAGCAGCCTGCAGCACACCTGCGCTCGTATCAGTGGGGGAAGGGAGGCTCTCATCTGCAGAGATGAGACAGTTTTATTTATTTTTTTAAATATGTTTTTAGGGCATTTCTACTTTATTGGGATAGAGACAGTAGAGATTGACAGGAAGGATGGGAGAGAGAGGAGGGATGACGTGCAAGATAGGTCGAGGGTCGGAATCGAACCAGGAACCTTGCGATTACGTGGTAAGCGTGTTAGTGTGTTACGCCACTAAGCGCCCCTGAGAGATGAGACAGTTTGGTCATGAACACACACACACACACACACACACATCTGGATCGTTCTATTCATAAACATGAATACCACCCCCATGTCCACAGATTCATTCATGCAGCAGGTATATGTGGTTGTGATTGCTTCTCTCTCTCTCCCTCACAAAACACACACACAGGATCTAGATGCACTCGAGCAGAAACTCGAGGCACTCACCAGGCAGGCAGCGTCTCTGCAGCCAGCTGTGGCTGAGTTGGAGTGCCAGGGCGGCGTTGGTGCGCTGGTGCTGTCCAGCCAGGCCCAGACTCAGAGGTCCAGAGTGTTCCCGGTAATCCTCCAGCTCCGGGCACACCGATAGCGGACACTAAGGTGGACACACGGAAGGGCGGGGGTAGAGAATCATAGGAAGAGGTCAGATAGCCATATAAAAGGAAACTTGTGTGGATGTACATGTATGCATGATTATTATGATGATATGAAAATTCTGTGTGGTAAAAACAAGTTATACATATGTATGACATACAAACAAACAATGAATAGCGTTGACGTACCATAATGCTATATGAAGATATCCCTTATGAAAACGTTTTTTTTCTTAGAGATTATGAATGCTTCTTATGACCTTGAATTCAATAACTCACAAATGTTACTAACAAATGTTCCTCACTGTAGCTGTGCATTTGATTATTTCTTGACTTTCACTCACCCCTATCTCCTTGGCTCTCTCTTTGAGCACTGCCATAGGACCATCTGGTTGCTTTACAGTGAACGCGGGAACCCCTGGCTGAGAAACCACGTGGAAAGTAATGGGATTAACTGCCATTTCTGTACTTGACAGAACTGTTTGTTACATTATTCTAACCACAGTCAAATTCTGTCAGCAGATGCTTGCAGCACATTTTTCTGTGTGAACTGAAACCGTGTATCCATTTAGAAAGGACTTCAACTATGTTTAGAGTGTTCCTCTGTGCAGAGAACAATATGTACAAGGTCTTGAAATGTATCAAAAGCTAAGCATTCAAATACAGGGACAGAAATACCAATACTCCAACCTCAAACCTAATGCCCTCTAGAAACAGAGTGAGAATTTAGAGTTAATAAGCTTACATATTCATGCTTCTTATGCAGGCATCTCACCTTAAAGATGCCCCCTTTCTGCCAGGCAATTTTCTCAATGGTGTCCCCCAGAATCTGGGTGTGATCTATGCCCAGAGAAGAGATGCCACACACCCATGGCCTCCTGCCAGAGGAAGGGTTACATAAGATTAGTATTACTATTAGAGTAGTATTAGTGCTGGTTTGGAACAAACAGCTACACACCCAGTAGCGATGCAGGAGCAGGGTTGGTGACACTGGTTTAGAGTGGGGGGTGTAACAGTTTGGGAGTACTGCCAAAACACACAACAAGGGATTTTCATTAGTTTGACATTCTACTCTCTGTGTATTACCGTGTAAACTAATTCACATGATGTGACTGACTGTAGAGTCCACTGAAAAGGATGCTGTCATCAGGCCGATGTCAGAAATGACATCCGTGTGGCTGTTTAGAAACTGACAGTTTTTCTGCTTGTGTTGACATGCTCATCACAGGTGCAGCCAGCTTGTGGGCACGAAGCTTGCAGACACGAGGACATGTCAGTTATAAATCATCTCTTCAGGCTGCATCTTAACGGTCCCTCCTAAAGACCTCTTCACCCCACTGTACAAGTTTCTCTCCTGTTAATTTAAAAAATGTTTTGCATTGTGCCTGCCTATGGCCCCTGGTCTGAGCATTAATTACTTTATCTTATGACTGATGGATAGATGATTCACTCACTTAAACAAATGTATTTGTTGTAAGTCACTTTGGATAAAGGCGTCTGCTAAATGCCATAAATGTAAATGTAAAAAATGGCATGGGAGTGTCATGGGCAACCTTTATTTGGTCATAAAAACTTCCTACAAGTTTAGTTTATTGACTGTATCCAGAAAGCACTTTTTATACATTACCTGAAAAAATAGAAGCTGGGAATCCCTACTTTAACCTCATAGTAATTGTTTGATTTAAAATTCAAACTTTTAGAGTGTAGAGCCAAAAGAAGAAAAAAATGCTTCACTGTATGTTAAAAAATGGACGTCTTTCACAGCAAATGGGACCGGCTGCTTTCTATTAACTGAAATCTTCTTAACAAGATTGAGTTGTTTTTTGTAAACGCAGTCACGCTATGGTGGGAGCGATCAGCCAGGGTGTGTGTGTGTGTGTGTGTGGGCAGTGATGCACTAAAACGGCATTCCGCACACTGTGGTAGTTGCTAGAGTTTTGGCCCTTTGCCAGGGAGTACAAGTGTGAGTAGCAGAGGGAAGTACCAACTATTGTACAATAACATTTACAATACAATCCTGTACAATGACAATAGTTTTATAGATGGGCGTCAAATATAACCTTATTCCCAATCAATGGCATTACTGAACTAAGATTACAGGGGGGGGGGGGGCAACTTTATATAAACTGTTTCGTTATGCTTCCTACCGGATTATGTTTGTGCAGTCGTAGGCCCCACCAATCCCAACTTCAATCACTGCTAAATCCACCTGCAACACAAAAGGATTTTTAATAATGCAATTCATAATAACTGACTGGCTGGCTGAACACAGTAGGGGCTGCACTTTCAATAGGGTAAAATAACTTGTAGAGCCTACAACTTAGCTTGCTGTCAAACCACAGAAAGTAAATAAAACTTGAGACACCGTCATCTTTGGCAACATGGGGCAGAGTTACATGTGCTAGCAAGATCTGCAGCTAAAGTCAAGGACGCTTATAGTATAATATACCATTTGCAAGAGTCCACTAGACCTGTCACAATTCTCTCTCCCTCTCTTTCTCTCTGGCAATAGATAACAGTAAAACTCCAGCCAACAATTGGCCAGCCACTGGCAGTGGCAAACATGGTTGACTTGAGCCGAAAACACTCCACATATATTTACCGTTCGTTCGCCAATGTCCTAACTCATTCTGCCGTCTGTCTCCAAAAGTGAGAATTTATAATGTTCTTCTTCACAAGATTGTTCTCCATTTGCTAGACTATGGCATGAAAATGATTGGCTACAGCACATTAGAGTATTGGTCTAGCCTAGTTAGTGCCTAGTTGAGGCTGTATTTCCCAAAGAGTAAAACACAGACTACACAAAACACAGCCATAAACAAAGTTGCAACCGAGTGGTTTTTATGTCCACAGTGAATGAGACAAAACCGAGCAGCCTCCTATGTGCCTACAGTAGTAGAGTCTACAGTTCCTTAGTCCTGGTGGTACAGCTGCGTGAAGTTTGCCTGCTCGTACCTATAAATCGAAAGTAGGGTACTCGACCTGCATACAGGTACCCCATAAGCAGTAATCATTACATCTCAGGGTGGTCGGTCGACAGCTAAGTATGAAGTATCGTGGGATTTGGTGATGACGTACTTTGAGCCTATGGTTATTCGAATCCGCTCCGGCTTCCTAATGAAATACAACACCTGGAACGGCACCAAGAGTATCTTGTACTCCCTTCTAAATCTCAAGCCCTCGTGGATCAGAAAGTAGTAAGCATTTCTAAATCCAAACTGTTGGAATGAAGAGCTAAAAGAAGACTAAATGCTCTTTCCAATACTTAGGGTTGGGTGTATGAAGGGAATGCAGGAATATATGGGAGGTTCAATTTAAAGGAGCTACAAATTAGATTTTTACGGTACTACTAGCTTATAATGGTCTTGATTGTAAAGCAATAGTGTTTAAAAGTAATAGCTTCTACATTCTTCATTAATGAGGGGTCTTATGCAGGACCTGGAATATTTCTCCAGTGTCTCTGGATCAAAACCTCATTATGATCAGTGTAGATGTACATATCCCAGGTAATTTAAATAATCTTGCTACCATTTATATGAGCAAATAATATTTAAATTTAGTTTGGTACACACACACATATATATATATATATATATACACATACACATATGTATATACACACACACACACACACACACACACACACACACATTGAATGCTATTAAGGCCAACTTTCTTCTGGAGGTGGGGGGTTATGAAAGCCAGTGGTGTATGTGGACCTACCTTCTCCTGCAGGAAGACATGGAAGGCCAGGATGGTGAGGAAGCGGAAGTAAGCAGGCATGCTACCCCCGTGGGCAGCCTGAGGGGTTAAAAGGAGATGTCATCAGCACGGGACAGCAAAGTCCTCAACAGACATGGCAAATTAGACGAAGTGAGCAGTCACATGATACACATGCTCTGGTCATTATAGGACGAGAGGTTTCACATTTTCTTACTGAATTATCAGTCTGGACGGCAAGGGACAGGAATGCTACAAGGTTGAATGAGAGCATACTACAAGGTTGAAGTAGGGCGTGGTGAAAGAAAAGACATTCCACCAACAATTAAAGACTAATGTTTTTAGAAATTACTGTATTTTTTTTTTGGACAAATATGGGATCTCAGTTGGGACAATTCAAATGAAAATCAAAAGAATAGGGAATAACAGTTGTTAGAGAGATGTTTGAAAGAGAGGAATGAAGGGTAGGAGTAACTAGGATGTCAAGGACTAGGACTACAGATAGCAGAACAATGATCACCTTTGTTAACAACATTAATTTGTAGCGTACCAGTTGAATGAATTGTGTATTGCAACAACAGAAGACCATTTTGTTCCAAGATTTTGCTAGACCTACCTTTGTTTCATCTAGTCGTCCATAGACCTGCCAGAAATATTTTGTGAAGAGCTCTTTGCCTATAGGTTGCCCATTAATTCGTATCCTCTCCCTTACTTGTACCAAATGTGGGGAACTAGAATCAAAATGAGACATACAATATATTGTGAGACAAAATGTTGGACACACACACAGGTTTCGGTTAGGAACATTTGGCGCCTGACAACTTTACTGATAACATTTTAATTTACTGGACATTTCAGACATTTACCATCCATATGCATTGGGTGCATAACTCATTCGGCCGTCCACCCGCGTTGCTCAGAATGACAAATCACATTTAGATTATGGTGAAGTTTTATAAAATATCGCAGTCTGTCCGTTGCGTCTTCATGCCCGGACCCGATAAACAGCTCTGATCACGAAAGTCTACTCTAGCGAGAGAGAGAGCAACGTAATGCGAGATGGAGGAGGGTGAACAACTCAAACATTTCAAAAACCATCACGACATAACGTTTACTGTAAAAACGAAATATTATCATGCTATATTCAATCATTCACTCCAACGTTAGGTGCATGCATAAATTAGGCCTACCTCTTTAAGCATCGGAGCATCGTTGAAAGCGTTATCAGAATATTCGTTAAAAGCACCTTTGATGGCCTTTAGAGATAGGCCTAAGCAGAAAGTTGGGCTAAATGAATGAGCCTTATAAGCCTACTGGCGGGCCACCTGATCGGAGCTCATGATGCACGTTTTATTACTAGGGTCGGGGCTACAACCAGTCCGTTCGAGCTTGGGTCTACTTTCTTGAAGGGAAAATAAGCTCTTAAAACAGGGAAATGCTATGCACTAGTACAGGGTGCAAATTCTGACTTTACATTGGGCATTTTGACAAGCTTGAGTTTCCCCAAGCCCATGAATCGAGCAGCGCGTAAATTTGTTGGAAATCTGCTACCTAATTCAGTTTTAAGTTCCAAACAACAACATCCTCCCTAATAATAATAATAATAATAATAATAATAATAATAACCCGCGAAATGGACTTGCAGTGTCGGACATAGCTGTTGCGTTTCTGCATGCACGCGCGATTCAAAGAGGCTACCAGAGACAGAAACGAGAAAAATCGGTGAGTCCATTAATTATTATTATTATTATCATCATTACCGATTAAACATTGTGATTACAATCATTAGGACACTTTAAGAAAGCTTGAATGTCACATACTGGACCTTTAAGATAACGTATAATTGTTTTCATGAACTATCCCCAAAAGGGGCAATCCCCGCCACTTTTGGGGGGAACAGCTGAGTTACCAATCTCAGATTGCCACTTTAAAACATGTGAAGATGGCTTTAAACAACTTGCACAACGTCTTGAGAGCAATATAATATATATCTTTTGAGATATAAAAAAAAACTGTTGTTCACAGGTACAATGCATTGCTCCACTGCTATCAAATTAAATGATTTCTTACTACATAAATATGCCAATCTATCTGGTTTTCACTTTAGGAATACGCTCTTCAGGATGGTTGTGAATTGGTCAGACATTATTTAGACAAAGGTTAAAGTCAAGAGGGAATAATTGGAAACTGGAATATGTGAAATGTGTTTTTTTGCCAGATTTTTCCTCCACCCTTTTTAATATGAACCTAATGAATAAGAAATCATGCAGGAAATCAGATGAGAGTTTGTGGGTAGATTCTGGGAGAGGCTAGTAATGTCCTGACTCAAAACTCAGCATTGTAAGTCTTGATTTCAACAACTAATATGCAATTGGTAATACTGATCTGGTTTACTTTAGACAAACCTGTAAAATCCTGTCCGAAAGCCATAGCTTCTCAAAATCTGCTCAGTGAACGCACACGTTGATCCCTGAAAGATACAAATTCAGAACAATTAATGCTTACTACAACCAGCTACAAATACACTTGCTGTTGCCATAACTACAATTACTGTGGCAAATATCAAACTCCCTATCACAATAACATATACCAAAGTTGACACAATATGACCGTAGTGAATGCTAAGCTCACAATCATCTAAAGCATAATTCACACACTCTCTCTCTCGTACCACTCACCTTGCCCTTTGTTCCCGTAACATGAATGATGTTGAGATGGTCAAGCTGTTCAACCTTCAACCAGAAGAACGAAAACCCTTAGAAATGAGTCTTTACTTTTACACAGATTTGGACCTAGCAACATGCAGTCCATTAAAGAGTGATGGAGAGAGACCCAAGTGTTAGAACGTGACGCAAAGGTCTGACAAACACGACAGTATTTCATCCTTATTCGTTTGGAACGCAGGCAACACCCAGGACTAACTAAAAATCCAAGTAAAAGGTCAGAAGAGCTAGAGGATCCTAGCTAAGAGATGAAAAGGGGAAACGCCATAAGTGGCTGGGTGGTCTCAGTCTTACCGCCAGGCCTGCCCGCTCCAGGAAGCCCCTCATGGCCTGGAGCTGGAATTGGGGATGGCCTCGCTCTCGTCGCACCTGGTCCAGGGCACTAGCATTGGTCTGCAGGGTATTGAGGGTGCACACTGCGTCCTGTGGCAGCAAAACCCGAAACAGAAGGGAACATTGTTTGGGTTAGCTCAACAATTAAAATACAGGGAAGTGACAAGCCTAGAAAAAGTCCTGAAATGTGTGGCATCTTCCATTGCTGTTGGTACATTCAATCAAACACCTCATCATACTCTGTTGAAAGCATGCTTTCAGCCTGGCTGCTGGTCAGCATATGAACTGGTGCAGTTAGAACAGTACACACCCGCACATGCTTTTATCCAACTGGCTTACGGAATGTTGTTTTTTTAATACCTTTTCTAGCTAACTGTCAACACTTATTATCCCCCCCCAAAAAAATGTATTTGTTGTAAGTCGCTTTGGATAAAGGTGTCTGTTAAATGCCATAAATGTAAATGTAAATTATGCATGCATCAATCAGTCTTATCCATAATTAGTCAACCTTGAGACAGACAGTCTTGTTTTGAATAGTAAACTGTAATTACCACGTATGACTAAATAGTAAGCTGTAAATTGTACATAACAAGATGAACTCAGTGGAAAGAGTTCAGTGGGGAGAAATAATCATGACTTGCCTGAACTAGCAAGTCAATTAAGTGAGTCCAATTAAGTGAGTAACGTTAGTTACATTAGGCTGATGTAATAGTATTTGCTTCTTGCAGCGAACAATTTAACCAGCACATAGGCTGCTAGCTAGTTAGGGTGAATGTGACAACGATGAGTTGATAAGCCATATGGCCATCAGATGGTAGCTAGCTGATGGTGGCTAGCAACTGGCATGCTGACTTGTCCAAGTTCTTGGAAGTAACCAAACCAGCGTTAACATGTCAAATTGGTGGATTAGCTTGTTAGCACACTTGTTGGCTAATGCACAGGATAGACAGTCATTAGACGATCTTACCTGATACTCCATTCTGGGAAGCCGCGGTGCTGCCTTTGTACTTGAATATTTCAATGACAATGTGGCTATGTTTGACGTCCAGTCCTGGCGGCGGAACAGCGCCGAGCCCCGCTCCCACATGCGGGTGAAGCGCACCATCATGGGGCTTGTGAGAACACAGGAAGCCGCAGCCAAATTTGGGCGATATTCCTGTCACAACCTGTGTTCTCTGAGCGTCAATGGTGGAACTCCGCCCACCATCATCCGGTTAATGTAAACGTATGTAAATGAGGATTTTTTTCAAAATAAGAACGCTAAGTTAAACTTAATTTAAACAAGCAAAAAAAAATCAAAAAATCAACGAACCACAAACAACATGCTAATTATCTTAGCAAATATATATATCAATCATCACCATATAATGTTTGGTATAGTATTGCCCCAGAAGGGTTTGTAATTGTTCTTATATCCTAATTACCCTGATGAAACAGTATTGCCCCAATATGGACTGTACAGAAATACTTCTAGAATGCAGATCAGGTGAGTTTGAGTCTAAAGCGAAAGGAAATGTTACTGGCTCTATACGCGGGCAATACAGCTCAACGTTCCCTATTTGCACTGCATAGGACACATATAATGGACTGTACAAAACTATTTATTTTTCAATCATTTCAATTAATCTGTGGTACAACTCTACTGGGCATAAGTATATATACTTTTTGTTGGGTAATTTGTCCTTATTTCAGCAAAAAATAAGAAAATATTGTGATCCCATCACTTTCAATTGGTCTCTTAACTCGCGCTTTTATTTTGAAGCCGTGAAAACGGTGATAAGCGAATCCGGAAGTCTTAATGGAGCTAGATCTCATTGGAGTTCAGAGAACACAGATTCTGTCACACGCCGGAAGCGTTAAAATCCCGGGAAATTTGAAGCCACGCCCGTCTACTGGGGTACGGAAGTCAAGTTTCTCCATTGACCCTCACTACACATAGCTTACCGTTCGCCACTTTCTGTTACCGTTGTTATGTTTCAATAAACTTTTTCATGAGTTTGGGGTATCATTATCAAAATAACAGTCCTCACCATCAATCACCTGCACCATAGTTAAAAGACGATTGGAAAAAGCATTGGAAACCCCATTGGAAACCGCACTTCCGTACCCCAGTAGAGAGCCAGGAAACGTCACGCCGTGAGTATCTATTAAGAGAGGCAAGAGCACGAACACCTTACTAACACCTTGACCATGACGGGATACCATTGTTGAATATTTGACTCTTAATCTTGACCGTAAACGCAGGTCATGACAGTGCGTCTTTGACAGGACAACATACAACGGTTACTAGGGTTAGGGTTACAAATGTGAACGCATCTTAAAAAAGACTGAAATTGTTTCCAAATGGTTGCATTAATGGAATTTATGCAATCAAACAGCCACTGTACTAACAGAAACCCTGCACTGTCATTTACCATCTGTTAAAGTGAGGGTTGTATTGCCTGTAAACACAACACATTAACCACATTATAACACAAATAAACTAGAGCAACAGTCATAGAGTAGGCCTATATGAATTCGGCTATATGTATAAAAAAATAAATTTAAAAATTTGATAGTAACCTGTAAATTGTTTTATGTTAGACTAACATAAGCCAGAAAGCAGGAACATAGCAACATTCAATGAGATTCATGAGTTGATTTGAAACCTGTTAAACCCATTCTCATGACATAAAAACGTTATTTTCTATTTATGTGTATTTATTAATTTTGTACTTGTCATATTTCACAGCCGACATCTTGCAATATACAACAGTTTGATCAGAACGAGCATTATGATTGGCCAGGAGGCCTTCGAAGCCATGCTTCTGAGATATGCATACAAAAAATGCAGTATAAAATGTCCGCTTTATGTCGGGCCTAACAACGTCCCTTAGCTGTGACTTTATTCACGATAAAGCACGGCCTCTTGTGCTTTATTGCTTCATTAAACATTAAACAGTCATAACATTTTATACTGCATTTTTTGTATGCATATCTCAGGATTGCACTGTCGGCTGTAATGGCTTAACTTTCGTGTTTCCTTATTGTGCACTGTTATTGAATTGTAAAAAAAAAAATATATATAGCCTATACCCTTTAGTATTTTTTTCCCTCCACATTGTCTGCTCAATCTTGTCAAAGTTGCTTTTCACAAACACTTGGAAGAATTCCCGGTGGTCAGGTCCGACCTTAGGCTGGAGTGGGCCGCTCAAAATTGTTAGTATGCAGCTCATGGTTCTATAATGATTTCAGCTAAAACTGGGCTTTATCTCTCAGGTTATCGATCAGCCCAGAATTGGTTTACTCATTCTTACCAGTGGAGGGGGTAAGCACACTAATTACCGGACCTGTGGGAACAGCTGTGGAATCTTTGGATTACTAGACAGACCATAGTCTTTTCTTACAGTTTTTCTCCATTGTATACACACAAACAATGGAACGATGCACACAATTCTGAAAACTTGAAGCTCATGTATAATAACAAGACTCAAGATTGCTAAACTCTAAGCACAATTCCATTTCAAAATCACATTTTTGAAAAATTCAAAGCACAAATCGCAACATTTAGCACACTTTGTTTGGACCTGGAAAACACTGGCCTTCAAAATGCCACACCCTAATTACCAGTTGGTCTCACTCACTTGTCACCTGTTCAAACTCAATTGGCAAAACACTTGATGTGTCAGAGCATAAAAGAGGCCTCAGGTAACCTCTACTGTGTTGGGGGAGGGAAAATGGAGCAGCATGGAGAACAGGGAGGAGGAGGAGGAAGAACAGGGAGGAGGAGGAGGAGGAGGAGGAGGAGGAGGAAGAAGAAGAAGAAGAAGAAGAAGAAGAAGAAGAAGAGGAGGAAGAGGAAGAAGAAGAAGAAGAGGAGGAAGAGGAAGAAGAAGAAGAAAAAGAAGAAGAGGAAGAAGGCGAGCCAATATGTCTAATGAAATCTGCACAACTTTGATTGACCATGTACTCAATCATAGCCTAACAATGACCGAAGCTGGGCAGCGAGTCCAGCCAAATTTGAGCCGATTCACGGTAGCCTCAGTTATCCGGCCATTTAGAGATGAGAATAGGTAAGTAACCACTTAACCTGCTTGGCCAGGGAGAATATTGCAGGCGATGTAGTGGTTTGGAGGATTGGAGGAGAATATGTAAGGGGAGGAACCTAGATCTTCTACTGCAATACATTTTCAGTAGGATACGAGTGGAGGACAGAGGAGAGGACACAAGGAGTCGTGTTCCTAACAATTGAGAAAAGGCTTGTGTCAATTCTTGTTTTCACAGATATGTAGGTATATCATCTGTGTAAACTCATAAACTCAGTTTTAATGTCTTATTGATCAGAATTGACCTAGTTGACCTAGTTGACTTCCAGTGCATCCAGATTTCAAATGGGACTCTTAAATAACAGCCAGGAGACCAACTAAGACACTCTTTAATTTCAGTTGTGATTTATTCAGTCCACAAATATTAATTATCATTTCATTCAGGTTATGAGCCATAGTTGTAGTGTTTAGACTGTTGGTTTAGGTCTACTGAAAGAAAATATTCCCCTAGCCTAAAATCTATAAATAATATATTGCCTCATGAAGCTAGGCTAGACTCATTTCGTTCTAGACAACATGATCGTGATCTTTAGTAAAAGTCATTCAGAAACCTACTGTATAGCCTACAATCAAAGGATTGTGGCAATAATTTACCTAAACTTAACATACTGAAAGTGTAAAGAAATTGTCCAAAAATAGACGTCCATTTGACTAATCCCCTGAAATAATAAGTCGGCTAATTATCTAACACATCAAACTGTCAGAGGTCACTAAGGAGTAGATTGTTTATCATATTATCGCTAGGCAGTTTGTAGTTTGTTCTCTCTGGTTCTAGTGAGTTCCTTCCATAGTGCACTGGTGTGGCAATTGCCAGTGACCAAACATGAGCAAAACGATGGACATTTTCAATATTGATATCAACCTTATATTTGCTACTGCAGGCTAACCCAGTTCATATATCCCTGATACCTGGGACATGCCAATCATGAACACAACGCAGTCCCTCCATCTCCAGTGCGTATCTTCCATGCCAGGCATATAACATGCGCATCCACACTGTCCCATTACTCAAACGTTCACTCAATTCCTTGATCTGTCTCAAATAATCTTAATGGTGAGAGGAGGCAGCAGGACAATTATTTTCTCCCCTTTCATTCTGACTTCTTGTGGCACTTAAGTCTTTTTTAGATACTTTCTGTTCCATAATTTTACCTTCACATATTTCTTTGTACAGATAATAATTTAACACTATCTTTATGAAAGAAGTAATTGCAATAATCAACAGTGAGTGATGGAGGAGAATGAAAAGACATATGCTTATGCTTAAAATATTGTGCTCCCTCTTTCAGAATATCATTCGGTGATAGATGGATTGTTCCATCATTTGTAATGAGTTTTTGTATATTATTTTTGGTTCCATTTCTGTATTGAAGGTTGAATTATGCACATTTGTCACAATTTTCTATAAAATTTGCTTCATTTTTTTTTATATACTATACTTGATTGTTCTTGAATAAGTTCCTCCAGTTCTTTTGGGTTTTTTTTCTAAGTTGTTCTGTTCTTCTATAATACAGTTTTCATCTGCATCCACTTGTCCTGTTAGTTTCTCTATTTCTGTTATTAGCCAAATCTTTTTTAACCGGAATTCAGAAATTAATGATGCCAAAATCATTAAAAAGAAAAAAAAAGCACTAGCAAATAGCAAACGGCCTGGTAGGCCAAGGAAGACTTCTACAGTGGATGACCGAAGAATGCTCACCATAATTAAGAAAACCCCCAAAATGGCTGTCCCAAAGATCAGGAACACTCTCTAGGAGGTAGGCGAGAATGTGTCAGAGACTATCATCCGCAGAAGACTTCACCAGCAGAATTACAGTGGCTTCACTGCAAGGTACAAACCAAGAGTTATCCTCAAAAAGGAGGGTCACTTACAGTTTGCTAAAAAGTACCTAAAAAGCCTGCAGAGGTCTGTAAAACGGTATGTGGACATATTATCACGTACCAGAGTGATTGAAAGTGGAAAAAAAGGATCTGGCCAAGATTTTCAGCATACCACCTCATCTGAGAAACATGGTGGAGGGGGTATTAATGTTAGGGCATGTATAGCTGCCACTAGAACAACTAGCTAACCTGTCTTAATTGATTATGTAACTGCTGACTGCTGAAGTGTACAGAAACATCTTGTCTGCTCGAGTGCAAGCAAATGCCAAATTCAATAGTAGTTGTTCGATTTAAAATCCAAACGTTTGGATTGTAGAGCCAAAAGAAGAAAAAATGCTTCACTGTCCCATTACTTATGCAGGGCACTGTATATTTAATTTCCGAAACCTTACATTCCAATGTTGTTTCAGGGTAATAACTTCTACAACTCTTACAGTAACTGTCATAGCTGTTAGCTAGCTGACATTATAGTTGTATCTACAATGACGTGAATAACGTGTTTCCATCAACAAAGTCTTCTCTGGTGCGTAGTTGTTGCATTAATCACATCAAACTACCCAAAGATCAAGATTCTTTATTTGTCACGTGCATACAAGTATACAGTGAAAAGTAAAAGTAAAAGTGACAGTGCCACAGAGTAGTGCAACAATACGTTTTAAAATAGAATAAAATAAAATAAAATAGAAGTAATAAAAAAATATAAACAGTATGAACAGTATAACTCCCAACAAGTCCCAACAAGGATCACTTACTGCATTATGAGAGCAAGTCAATGCTAAGGTTAGGGTACCAACTGTAAAGAGATTGCTGCATTCTCCAGATCCTGTCACGGCCACGTTATCCCATGGTGCCTGTTTTCCTCTGGAGCTTGTTTGTAAGTTGACTCTCCTCCAGGAGTCCAACTGAAATGCATTTCTGACCAGGGATGAGCACATTTTAAATGAGAAGACAGAAACTGATAGTGGTGTTGTTAACAGACAAGCCCTCTGTTACATACATTTTGATCATCATGCTAATGTACAATTAACTATTCAGATTCATGAGCCTGTCTGCCACCAATCCAACTGCATCATTATTAAAGGCACAGTCCCATACTAGAGCTATGTGCATTGGAGTGTTAATGCATGTGGATGTGTTAGATATGTGTTAGACCAGTGCAGAGCCTTGCTTGCTTACATGCATGTGCGTGTTCATGGGTGCCTCCAGGTCCAGTGCGGGCTGGACCATTGTATTCTGTGTGAGTAGCAGGGAGCAGGTCAGGAAATGGCTCCACAGAGTGAGAGTTTGAGTTGACAGAGTGAGCCTTGTGCCTGTGGAAGTACAGGGGGCTGTTGAACAGTTGACTATGGTGGTGTCTAAAGAGCTGTAGGAGAAGAGAGAAACTGATGGTCCCTCTGGTGCAGCTCTGAGTCTGAGCCACATCCTGGGCCACAGCAACAGAACAGACCTCTCTCTAGGCCTGAGCGAATGCCAGTCGGACACAGAGCCCAGTTCAAATGGTTTTTAGAATCTTTGGCTATCAGACAGCAACAGCAGAGATGGTATTCCTCTGCATGCAGCAGGCTGTAGACGACACAAACACCAGTGAAATAATTAGCATTTCCACTGCTCCTCAGTGTCTGGGGACTGGAATGGCAGATGTTTGGATATCGCTAATCAGTCTCTCTCTCTCTCTCTCTCTCTCTCTCTCTGTCTCTCTCTCTCTCTCCCGTCAGGGCCCAGACGTTGGAGCTCTCACTTTTCATCTCTCTCTCTCTGTCACTCATCCCCTCTCTCTCTCCACTATATTCATTACCTCTGAATTTGACTCCCCCTCAATGTCTTTTATTCTTTCACCCTCTGCCTCTCTCCCTCCCTATCTGCTGAAAAGAGGCCCGGGTCCCTAAAAGGGTCACCTCCTGTTGTTCCGCCCCCTCCGTCCCCCCCTCCGTCCCCCTATTGCTTCAACCGCAAGAAGTGATGTGCCTCTGCTGGCTGACCTTGGGCGCCCTTTTTCAGCAGATTGAATCTACCCTGAGAGAGTGAGGAGCAGAGTCATGAAATATTTAAGGGTAAATCTAATAAGAGCAGAGGGGTTCAGAGGGCTTGCCTCACAGAGAGCTCCCAGAGCTGCAACTCA
>NC_139659.1:19749948-19779948 GCF_951799395.1 Argentina silus | reverse complement strand
ACATCGAACAATTACCCAATACTAAGCCTTTTCTTAAATGAATATTTCCATCAAGCCTTCTCTAAAATGAATATTTCCATTAAGCCTTCTCTGCACTCTGATGCAGTCAGAAAGGGAGAGAGGACAACAAGAGACAGCAAGATCCTGTTCTAGTCTGTTCAATTGCCTCCATCACACCTTAACATTGTGGACGAGTGTGTGGAGCTATAATTACAGCAGCTCATCCATCCCTGCTAACACCAACTTACATGAGAGGGCCACAGCTGCTCTTGCACAGACCAACCCTCTGCTCTCCTCTGCAACTCCCTGGACACACACTCTCAGTATTTCAAATCCTATTCTGTCATGTTTTATTTAATTGACTGGCAGTCCTTTCCTCTGTTTTAGTTTGGAGATGACACACTGGCAGCAAGCTTGTTTTTTCTTTGTCTGGCAGGCTGTTGTACACCACACACAACCCTCTTGCCAGTCAACCTGTCAGACACTGGGGACTGATGGGTATTATGCAAATCTCCCCCCATTATTTCCTTGTGATAGGCTACTGTTTGGCTTTCTCTACACTAATGATATCTTCTGAGGGACTGTCATTATTCTCCTTTTTAGCAGGAGTCCACATTCGGCTCGGGGGCAATAAAAGGAATATTAGCATGTGGTGTCACATAGCTTGAGGAGCTTCCAGCTTCAACACTGAATTATTCAAAACATTCTGCTTTTAATCCGCTCGTTTATTTCAGTTAGTGTTTATCAAAAGACATTGTTCCAGTAACAAACAAAGCTGCCGCACAGATCTGTCCACTGGCACATTGCTTCTCAGAATAGAATAGCTGCCTCTTCTCTGACAAATGCTCAAGTACTGTAGCCGTTAATAGAAAAATTGACACTCCCTTCTGACATCTCAAGGGCTGGTTCTGTTCATTAAGGACAGAGAGTGTAGGCACAAAGGCCTTCCTCCACTTTTCACCTGGCTGTCTCACCTTTGCAGAAACACCATCTTCCCTTCCATCTCCCCCCCACCTTCCCCCCACCTCCCACTACCTCTGCAATCTGCAGATAATCATTAGCTACTGTCACCTTCCTCTGTCATCTGACTCCCCTCACAGAAACAACAATTCCCTGAGTTGTTGAGTAATGTTTCACAGCATGCTTCATTCGTTCCCAAGCCTGGAAATGTACGTACTTATTTTTTCTTATTACCAGAGAACGCGTGCGTGTGTGTGTGTGTGTGTGTGCGTGCGTGCGTGCGTGCGTGCGTGCGTGTGCATGTGATAGAGTGAGTGCATGTGAGTGAGTGTGTGCATGTGTGTCTATGTGTGTACCACAGTGCCACATTGTGCTAAACCCCCACATCTCCACGATCAGTCTCTTGTTAGCTGCGTGACAGAGCAGGAGGACGGTGATGCTGTTGAGGAAATCTGGTCCCACACTGACGCAGAGTTCTCACACCCATTACACTGATACCCACGTATGTATTTACGTTCCATATATACTGTGTTTTATCTGCCTTCACTACATCATTGATTTCATGTCGTCCCTCTGACATACAGTACCAGTCAAAGGTTTGGACACACCTTCTCATTCAATGGTTTTTCTTTATTTTTTTATTATTTTCTACATTGTAGATTAATATTGAAGACATCAAAACTATGAAGGAACACATATGGAATTATGTACTAAACACAAAAGTGTTAAACAAACCAGAATATGTTTTATATTTTAGATTCTTCAAAGTAGCCACCTTTTGCTTTGATGACAGCTTTGCACACTCTTGGCAAGTTTGTGTCCAAACTTTTGACTGGTACTGTATTTCTCTTTGTCGTGATGCTACTATATCTGTGTCTACGTGCCAATGTTATGGATCTCAAAGAGTCTGCAGAACTGTGTCTCTCTCCCTATCTCTGTCTCTATCTGTGTTGGTTGGGGCTCCTGCATCGATTAGGCCTTTGAGCTAAGAGAACCCTCGGATCTGCTCCCTAACAATTCCCAGCAATCACAGAACTCTGGATGTGCCCTTGCAACCCCCACCCTCTTCACCTCTACTGTACCAGAGGCCCATTCACCACCGTAATCGCCACCACCACTTTCTTTGCCTAGGAGTCAAAGGTTAATTGTCTCTTGTGTCTCCAGGTCCACCTACGTCCCATAAGGTTGATGTTCTTACTGATCCTCTAACCCTCCTCCATCTCCATCCCTCACACTGAGGGAAACCCTAACCATCCATTGGTCAATATGCCAATTAGGCTAAAATGACCTTTGAGTTCAGCCGCTCAAGAGGACTCTCCTCTGTCATCTACCTCCTAAGCTCACTGGACACTACCACCAGTGACATACGTGTGTCACCTGACTGCTGTAGAAAAGAAAGATCATCTGTTTTGTGAGATAATCTTGAGGTGATGTTCTGGTTTTATCATCCTGTCCAGACTATTTTAAAGATGCATTACTTCAATGTTAACTGTCCTTACGGCTCCTGACTGAGGTACGCCCTCTATTGCCACTGCCATGTGAACTGCATGTTTTACTCACTTGAATGGGAAAGATAGGGAGTGGAATGGCTGTCCTGAGAAGGGCTGTGCTATAAGGTGTGAACTATACCTTTAATCTGGGTCCAGGAAACCAGCCCTTGGTGTTGCTACCTACAGTACCTCTTCTGCCTCAACAGTCAACCAATAGAATAGTCCCAAAAATGCAAACCCAGCCCATCTGGCACTCGAGGCAGGCTCAAGCAAACACTCTTTTTGACCCAAGACTGGTGCTGTCCCTTCCAGGACCATCACATGACATTTACATGGTGGTCTTTGTGGAGCAGAGTTTACACCTCATTAAAATCTGTGTTTGTGTCAAGAAATTCTTAAAGTGAACAGATGCCCGCTTAAAGGGGAGTTTACAGCAAATCTATAAATACAGTATTTGGGCCACATCCCCCTTAATGAATCATCTCCTCACATGCCTCTCTTTGTCCCTGGACACTAAACGGAATTGAAAGGAGAAAGCCCAAATATGTTTGTCTCCACATCGTCTTTAGTGCCCTTAGTATGATCAATAGGCACACAAAGCACTGTTACACACGTAACACATATGCCATAATATAATACCTGGAATAATATTACGGCTGTTAGGCAATAACTGTCAACACTAATATAGCACAAAGGAGCATGGGAAAAAAATGAACGCTGGTGAGTCGTAGAGAGAGATGAATTACTGTTGGGAAATAGTATCCAAGATCTAATTTTACAGTCGCTGCAGCAACCAGTCCAGTCTGGTGTACCCTACATGCTCAAGCTGTCTTGATCTCGCTGTTGCCGGAGGACTGGAACTGCCTGTCTGCAGTCAGGGAAGCAGAGACTATCACATCCTTTGCCTCCTTTAAGTCACTCCATTTCCTGGCTCTCACTGAGACATGGATCACAATGGACAATATGGCTCCTCCAGCAGCACTCTCTGCTGACTACTCGTTTTCTCACACCCTACACTAGACCCTCTCGTTGAGGGGGTGGGATAGGTCTCCTCACTCAATCAAGTGGACATTTAATGTTCTTTCTCTATCACATTTGTCCATATCCTCATTTGAAATCGCATGCTGTTTCTGTTACTTCCCCTGTCAAACTTCACATTGTTGTTATCTATCGCTCCCCAGGTAAGCCTGGCAACTTCCTAGATGAGATGGATGTCCTTCTCTTCTTCCCTAAGTGACTTCAACATCAAATCAGAGAAGTTTCACTCTTCTGGCTTTCTTAACCTTCTCTCTTCATTTGACCTTACCTGTCTCGCTCTCCTCCGACTCATATAGCAGGCAATCAGCTTGACCTTGTCTACACCAGACCCTGCTCCACCTCCAACCTTACTATTACCCCTCTTCCGTTTTCTAACCATCACTTTGTATCCTTTTCCCTTCCCCCTCGAATCCATCCCCCTTCTAACCCTAACCCTTTCCCTCTCATTCAAACTCTACCCATACTGCTACTATCCGCAGCAACCTGCGGACCCTCTCTCCCACATCTCTCTCTTCCTCTGTTCTATTGTCCATCGACTGAATCCTTCTCCCTTCTGTCTACTGATGCTGCCTACTCCATCCTCATATCCAGTCTCTCCTCATCTTTTGACTCTCTCTATCCACTCTCCTCTAGGCCAGCAAGATCCTCTCCTCCACCACCAAGGCTGTCTGAGTCCCTCCGAGCTAGTAGCTGGAGGGAAACAGAGGAAAACTAACCATCCCGATGACCTAGCCTTTAATTACTCTCTCCTCCTGAAGTTCTCCTCCTCTGTGTCTGCTGCCAAAGCTTTGTTCTACCTTTCTACGATTTAATAATCTGCCTCTGACCCAAGGAAACTGTTTGCTACATTCTCCTAACTCCTCAACCCACCTTCCCCTCCCCCTCCCTCCTCCCTCTCTGCAGATGACTTTGCCACCTACTTTGAAAAGAAGGTTGATGACATTAGCAGCTCTTTCATTTAACCTCTTGCTGTCACAAGTAGATTTGGCTGTGATTTATCATCACTTTCCCCACTCTCCCCTGACGATGTCCTAAAGCTTGCCTCATCCAATCGGGCCACCACCTCCCCTCTCAATCTCATCCCCTCACCATTTCTCCAATCCATCTAAAACTACATCCTTCCTTTCCTTACCACTCTCATCAATTCCTCCCTGACCACTGGCACTGCCTTTAAGACAGCCAGAGTCAAACCTCTTCTCAAGAAGCCAGCCAACTCTCGCATTATCTGTTTCAGAACAATCTCCTTGACCCACATCAATCCGACTTCAAGGCTGCTCACTCTACTGAGACTGCTCTCCTTGCTGTCATGGAGGCCCTCCACACTGTCAGAGATTCATCCCTCTCCTCTGTTTTCATTCTTCTGTACATGTCTGCTGCATTGTACACAGTAAACCACCAGATCCTTCTCTCCACCCTCTCAGAGCTGGGCATCTCCGGCTCTGCACTCACCTGGTTTGTATCCTACCTGGCTGATCGGTCATACCAGGTAACACACCTCCACCACTGGTGTCCCCCAGGGCTCTGTCCTCGGACCCTTATTGTTCTCTCTGTATACCACATTTCTTGGCTCTGTAATTTCCTCACATGGTCTCTGCTATGGCCACTGCTATGCTGATGACACTACATTTTGTATCCCCCCCCCCCTTGACACACGTAGCGACATGTGTCTCTACCACCTCAAGCTCAATCTTGACAAGACAGAGCTGCTCTTCCTTCCTGGGAAATCTTTCCCTCTCTAAGACTTCTCCATCATGGTAGAGAACTCCACTGTGTCCCCCTCCCAGACAGCAAAGAATCTTGGGGTGATCCTGGACAACCAACTGTCCTGTGCGGCTAACTTCACAGCGATGGCCCGCTCCCGTAGATTCTTCCTCTACAACATTCTAAGGATACGTCCATCACAAGAGAAGCAGCTCCAGGCACTCATCTCCCGCCTAGATGCAACTCACTTCTGGCCGGGCTCCCAGCCTCCGCCATAAGACCTCCAGAATGCTGCTTGGTCATGGCTCTTCTCTATCTCGGAGCCCCAGTGGTTGAATGAGCTTCCCATCACCATTGTCAGAACGGCAGAGTCACTTCCTATCTTCCGGTGTAGACTAAAGACCCATCTCTTTAGGGTACACCTGGGCTCCTCCTCCTCAGACCTCTCCACCCCCTAACAACCTACATGACCAGAACTTGGAATCAAAAAAATTAAAACATACAAACTTTTACCCCTTTCTCTAGCACTATGACTGCCGATGGCACTTGTTCTCAACAAAGGTTTTAAGCAAGTTTACATTAAAAAAATAATAATAATAATAAAAAAATAATAATAATAATAATAATAATAAAGCATAAAAGACATAATGCAATTATTAGCAGCAATTTAGTTTTCTTTACCTTAGAATACCTGTTTCCCTGGTGTTTGGGACTCTAACCCAAATCTGAATTACTGTGGCGTCTTTACCTTAATCTGGTTAACTCAATTAACGTGGACCTACCAGGATGGCAGAGTTTTACTTACAATGACCGATGTATAGTTGATTCACTTACTTAGACAAATATAGTTATTGTAAGTCGCTTTGGATAAAGGCGTCTGCCAAGTGACTAAAATGTAAAATGTAAATTTACAATCATGTTGGGTGTTAATGAGTCTCTCACTACTTTTGTGTGTGGACATACAAAGGCGATTAGGGACTATCAGAGTCCCTCAGCTGTGGGTTCAGTCAGGATTTCGCATAGACAGAGCGTGTGTGTGTGTGTGTGTGTGTGTGTGTGTGTGTGTGTGTGTGTGTGTGTGTGTGTGTGTGTGTGTGTGTGTGTGTGTGTGTGTGTGTGTGTGTGTGTGTGTGCGGTAGCCTTGTGTTGCAGTGGAAACAGTTGTAAAGGTCTGATAATTTATGGGCAGCATTGACCTTCTCTGCAGTCGTGCCAATGTGTATAAAATGAAGGGATGACTTCTCTCCTCCGTGTGAGTATTCTGTGTGTGTGTGTGTGTGTGTGTGTGTGTGTGTGTGTGTGTGTGTGTGTGTGTGTGCGTGTGTGTGTGTGTGTGTGTGTGTGCTTGTGTGTGTCTTTTTTGTATGTGTGTGCAGCATGTGTTTGAGCAATTACCACATGCTATGAACCTCTAGCATGCTTCTAGCATGTTGTCAGTGGGAGAACCATTTCCCCATTACTGTTTAATGTCCTTCGTGTGTTTGTGGACCGCTATGGTACCACTTCCTCTCATTGCATGCGTTCACTGTTTCCTACAATCCCATTAGTGATCTAATGCACAGATCTACGTACACTCGCCGGCCACTTTATTAGGTACACCTGTTCAACTGCTTGTTAACGCAAATATGTTTCCAGCACCTTGTTGAATCTATGCCACAAATAATTAAGGCAGTTCTGAAGGCAAAAGGGGGTCCAACCCGGTACGAGCAAGGTGTACCTAATAAAGTGGCTGGTGACTGTATATGAGCTGCTCCCTCTCTTTCTCTCTCTCTCTTTATCTCTCTCTCTTTCTCTCTCTCTCCCCTTTCTCTCTCTCATCCCTCTCTCTCCCTACCACCCCCCCTATCTCTCTCCTCTCTCTCTCCCTCTCTCTCTCTCTCTCTCTCTCTCTCTCTCTCTCTCTCTCTCTCTCTCTCTCCTTCCCCTTCCAACAGAGCAATAATGGAGCTCTGCTCCCTTCACACATGTTTCACAATATTGGAGTGAGATTCCTCAGATGAGTCAGTCTTCACCGGTCTCGCTGACATTCTCACTGACAGCTCCACGAGAGAAAGAGAAAGAGGAAGAAAGAGAGAAGACAAGACCAGACTGCTAAAAAAAGAATATCGGGAGAGAGAAGGAGAGAGTGTAAGGATGAAAAAGAGTAAAATAAGACTGGGGGATAGAGAGAGAGAGAGAGAGTAATGAGGACTGAAAAAGCTGAAGTGAGAGAGTGAAAAACAGGAAGAGATGGAAGAGTTGATGAGGTGACAGATCTGAGTGTCTGTCTGGGATAAAATCATCACCAGGTGTGAACACGGGCGCTGAGACTCTGTCGATCAGAGAAGTGTTGGAGCTCAGCTTGTGTTTATCTGTCGAACTCTTTCTCTCTCTCTCTCTCTCTCTCTCTCTCTCTCTCTCTCTCTCTCTCTCTCCCTCTCTCTCTCTGTTTTTTCCCGTCTTTATATGGTTTTCTGTACCATTCTCACTGCTGCATTCACTGAACACTCTGGAACTTTGGAACAATTTCATGAGTGTCACCTTTATGCATTGTTTTTTTTTTGCATGAAAAACACGCGCGTGCGCACACACACACACACACACACACACACACACACACACACACACACACACACACACACACACACACACACACACACATATACACACACACACACACACACACACATATACACACAAGTGACAACAAATGGACCCGAGTGTGTCGAGCAGTGACCTCCCTTGACCCTGGATCGGTGTGTCTGTCAGTCAGTCTCTGGACCAGACATGGCGAGTAGACTGTGGACCTGTCTGGAAATGGCACTAAGTTTAGACCTTCACTAGGCAGGAGAGTTAGTGTAATTAAAGGGCTTGGTAGGGAGGGGGGGGGGGGTGCTCCATCCCAATGAATGGGGGAGGTATTTGGGGAATGTGCCCCATGGATTTTCGGACAGAGAAGGTCCCAACCCCCCCCCCACCCCACCCCCCAGAGCCAAGCCTGTCTTAACTCAGCCTCACCCGATTATTTCTGGGAAAGGCGTGATGAGAAAACCTCCAACTTTCTTCTTCTCCCAGCCATATCCTTCCTCAGACTAGGAGCCTTGGGTCATTTGTTCTTCTCTCCACTCATCTTCTCTCCTCTTTTCTCATAGCCTCAGTGACACAGCCTTCTTGAGAAATGAGATTAGGGGGACGGGAAGAAAGAGAGAGAGAGGGGGGGGGGGAATAGAGAGAAAGAGAGTTCATTTTAAGAGATCTCATATTTAGACCCATTATTGGAAATAAGCTATAAGGAGAACTGGTTCTCGGGTGGGGGGGGCATAATACTGTGTAATGTGAGCCAAAACCAACATTACCAGTGAGTGAGTGAACAAATGACAGAGTGAGTGAGTGAGTGAGTGTATGAGTGCTTTTACACAGTGCGAACAGTTCAGCAGATATGTGTGTGTGTGTGTGTGTGTGTGTGTGTGTGTGTGTGTGTGTAGAACCACCTTCATTCCCAGTCTAATGGCTGTGTCACCATGCGGCTCTTGGGCACAGACACATGCCTTTCTTTTTTTCATTTCTGCTTTATTGGGATAGAGACAATAGAGATTGACAGGAACGATGGGAGAGAGAGAGGAGGGATGACATGCAAGACGTGTCGAGGGTCGGAATCAAACCAGGAACCTTGCGATTATGTGCTACGCCACTAAGCGCCCCAGACACATGCCTTTCTAAATGCAAAGGTAATTAACGCATTTAAACCAAGCACGCAAGCCACATAAATAAATCAAGCCGATTAAAGGCCTGGCCAGATTAAAAGTCGATTATCTTGCTGGTGTAAATATCTCGGCTCATTTTCATCAAAGTGTGGAGGGTCTAGAGCCTGAACCATCATTAGGGAGCTCAGGGCGGGGGCGAGGTGGGGGAGGGAGAGGGGTTAGGGGCCAAGGAAGGAGCGGGGAGAGAGATAGAGGGGGTGTGGTATAGGGAGAGGAATGATGAAAGGTGTCACTCACACTGAAATCCTGAAGATCTTTAAATCCAGATTTGCTCTGTTCTCAATGCTAACAGAGCTACACACACACGCACGCACACGCACACGGACGCACACGCACACGCACACGCACACGCACACACACACACACACACACACACACACACACACACACCGTCTTTTCATTAGTGTGTATAAAAGGTGACCAGATTTTAATTTTGCACTTCAACAAAATGCAGCATCTACAGTATGATTCACTTCTCTTTCATGGGGACTTTCCAAATATTCTGCTGGTCGTTGGCTTGTCAGTAGAACATAAATAACGATGCGATTCAATAACAGCAAGGACTTTAAACACGGATCAAAACCAACTGCTCTGGTGTTTTGTGCCAACATCTGAAAGAACGCAACGTAGCTCGGCTCAGCAGAGGCTATAATCAATCCAACAGCAAACGAGGAATAGAATACATCAAGCCTCGATGAGGAAAATCATATCTTAATTGATGTAGGTACGGCGTAAATCATTACTGTCCTGTTTCCGTTTGCCACAATCCCTCCATCATAGCTCAGCCCCCTGTCGACTGTGTTAAACGCTCATTCTGTTTTAGAATGATGCGGGTCGTAAGCAGTCTGTTATTTGATAAACCCTCTAGTGCCTCAGGGGCACATAACCCCCTCTGAATATTAGATCCCACAAACACTGTGTTGACTTAGATTCAAATGTAAATGATCCAAATGCTCATGCTTTGCCACAATAGTCATATTTTCATATTTTCATATTTTCATGGTGTGCGTATAGACTTTAAAATGCAATGTTACAAAATGCAGGCAGCATAATGTGTGCCGTTATGATGAAAGATTTGTGTCACATTTGCGATGAAATCATATTTCAGTTCCATGTTGGAAAGTAATATGCTTTTCTTAGAACAGCTGTGTTACAGTATGAGCATGCCTAGCATAGTATACCTCTATGGACTAAATGGCAGGGGGATGGAAGGACAGATATGATGCATTGATTGTGCGCACCTATAACCTTCAGTTCTAGTCAGAGTGAAGATGAATTCTGACTCAGATAATAGGAACGTTTTACCTTGGTAATGGCGGAACATATTTGATAGACTTGCTCTTCATTCTCAATGTGTACCTTTCGATCCCTTTGCCATCCGCTTCAGGGAGAGCACCTCTTGTGTTAAGGTGGAACTATTGAGATGACAGAGGATAGATTTTCTCTTGCCCATGTAAACACTATACTGGTCTCAGAGCTGCCTTAAAATCTAGTGAAAGACACACTGCATGTTTTTCTTTTCAAATTGCCAATGATTCACAATGCATCATAACTGAATTCTTATCATAAACATATTAATGATCGTTATCGCCGTCATCTTCATCACCTTCATCATGGTCATCATTCTCATCATGATCATCATCATCTTTATCATCATCATCATCCTCCTCCTCATCAGCATCATCATCTTCATAATCATGGTCATCTTCTTCATCATCATCATCATCATAACCATCAATATTCACACATACATATCCTCTCGTGTGAAGACATGACGGGGGGCTTGTATGAGGAGTCGGTGACTCACAGATGGAAGCCTCTAGTGTGACTATGTGTTCTGTACTCTGAGACACTGGCTTGTAAAGATGGCTTAGAAAACTGCCTTGTAAAGATGGCTTAGAAAACGGAGGACTGGCTCATTGTGATGCGTGGAACAAAATGAGGAATGGTCTCACACACAGGTTTGATACCATTCCTCTTTCTATTCCATGCTTTACAATGAGCCCATCCTCCGATTTCTACCTCCACCAGCGTCCACTGATACACTGTTATACTGCGGTAAAACTGTACGTGGCCCAGTCGAAGAGACTAATACTCAAAAGTCAGAAAACAGGAGAAAACACTTGAAAGTGTGAAAACAGGAGACCACAGTCACCATTTCCTATTTCTGGTCTCTACTTCCTCATCACAGTTTCTCACCCTGTCTCAATGTTCCACCCACTGTACCAGCAGCAACTCTCTCACCGGGAGACTCTTAGTCATATGCAGGAGATTTTACACAGGTATTTTGTTTTTCATATCCTCCTGGTTTATATAACTGGATTAGAGCGCCCCTCGTGCTGAAGTGCACTTTGAGCTGATGTAGAATGTACCCCTGCGGTGGTCTTTTCTATAGCCTACATAGATGACCTGTTTGTTATGTTCCTGCTTCTTACCTATTCTGTGCCTCCCCCTGTTTATTCTCCTGCACTTTCTACTGTGTTTCCTTTGAAGTGATGGAGGACGGACTTGGAGCCACAGTGAGTCTCAAGAGAGAGAGAGAGAGAGAGAGAGAGAGAGAGAGATGCAACAACGGGAGGAGATGGGGGGAGATGAAAGGACCAAGATTGTTTCAGGAGAGTGTATGGAGGGTAGGTAGAAAGAGGAGATGGGGGTGCCCGAGGGTAGCCAATGGGATTCAAGGTCATATCAGTACTACAATCAGAAATCTCCCATCCATACCAGGGTGCCTCACTGGTTTAACCTGTCAGTCTTGAACTTGCAGACTGAGATCAAAAGATAGCAAATATCCTGTTCTCTCTGTTTTCCTTCTCTCTCTCTCTCTCTCTCTCTCTCTCTCTCTCTCTCTCTCTCTCTCTCTCTCTCTCTCTTTCTCTCTCTCTTTATTGTCTGGTTTCGTCACAGGCAAGCTACTTTTTCCTCTTGAGTGCTCAGGAGATATAGAGTAGTAATAACATTGTTATAACACACATTATATGTTCCACTATGTGGGCTTCTAAGAGGAGCTCAGTTGATAAGTGCACTGTAGAAATGCAGAATTTACCAATTTCATCAAACAGACAGACACTAGACAATATGTCACATAATAATAATAATAATAATAATAGTAATAATAATAATACATTTGAACAAAACATTGAACAAACATTGGAAAATACAGGATAATACAGTGGTGGTGATGGACAAGTGTAGAGTCAGAAGGGGGTGTCAGAAGACTATTGACATTGTGTGTTTGACATGCTAGACATAGTCTATGGCGATGTGTCACCATCAGTGGACAGACAAAGACATCATAGAAACAGGCTTTGAGCCAACCAGATGAGCAGGAAAGGGAGCTGTATGCACACATAATTATCGGGTGTGTGTGTGTGTGTGTGTGTGTGTGTGTGTGTGTGTGTGTGTGTGTGTGTGTGTGTGTGTGTGTGTCAGAGAGGGAGAGAGAGACTGACTGGGAGGATCTGACAGAGCACTCTCACCTTGCTGTCACCCATTACTGGCAACAGATGTTCACTGGGGGGGTTAACATAGCAAACACACCACACTGTAGGAAACATTCATAGACTACAGTGTACACACTGTAGGGAAGACAGGTGTGTGTGTGTATGTGTGTGTGTGTGTGTGTGTGTGTGTGTGTGTGTGTGTGTGTGTGTGTGTGTGTGTGTGTGTGTGCGCGCGCGCACATGCGTGAATGCGTGCATATGAATGAAGGTTGCTCTTTGAAAAAGTGAGAGATGATGGATGATGAAAGCAAGGTGATTGCCAGCGATCCTAAAAATATTGGTGCTGAAACCATCTCTATCACTGTACTCCTCCATCACAGGGCAAAGCAAGGAAACCAAATCTTACTAGTCTCTTAGTCTCTATTCTGTCTTACAAGGACAAACTCACAATCATCACACACATCACAGGCAGCTGCCCCAGCCAATAGACACTGATAAAAGGGACTTGTGAGCACTGTTGACACACTGTGTCAGTGGAAATAAAAGGCAAAGAATGATGCTCGACTGGAACGGGATGAGACAGGGGGTTGCTGTCTGTCTCCACCCTGTCTACCCCACCCCGTCCTACACACTGGGACCGGCGCTCACCCGCCTCCCCTTCACCCTGTCAGCTTTTTTCTTCTAAGCCACTTGTGCCTTGTGCCCATGCCACGCTGGCACTGCCATCTGGTGACTGTCAGCCCGGTATGCCTCCCCCTGTCCTGGCATTAGCCGGGCAGCCAGGTGGCATCGTACCAATGACCAAACCGACCCCCCCTCTTCTCCGGAACCCTCCATGTGAGTGAGATCACAGGAACCTGACTACAGTCTGGGCTACAGAATCAGGGTGGGTGGAGGGGGGAGGGGGGAGGATCACCCCTTTGTCCTCTGTCCTCATACACCAAGACCTGTAAGGTATTTAACTTAACATGAAACCCTAGTAGTTGGTAAGGGAAGATTCTTCGGGTATTCAGGTTTTTGATAGTACTGTATGTTAAGTAATATAACATAAAATCTATGTAGTGGGGAGTGGCATGTAGATAGATAGATAGATAGATAGAAACTTTATTTATCCCAGGGGGAAATTCAGGATGTGTCAGAATGGAACCTATACTGCTACTTTGTGCAGAACCATTGAGGTATAAAAGTCATGAAGAACACACACCCAAGACAAGGTACTTTTTTTTATATAAGATTTTATTTTTCAGATTTAAGGGGATAATAAAACATTTTTAATTTTAAAATAGAAGAAGAAAACTAATTAACAATTCCACTGACATCATTTCCACAAACACCTTCATAATTCCACAAAACAGGACATGACACTGACCATGACTGGATTATTAAATAATAATAAAAATTGAACCATCAAAAAACAATGTAAAGACAAAAACGAATGGAAACTAATGAAACAAACATTCTAGAAGTCAGACTCCTACAGATTTCAAGGTGCTGACTAACAGAACTTAACTCAAAACCGAATGAAAATAAAAATCGCACACTCTTCTGTCATTACTGTGAGTTTATTCACCAACGTTTTGGCTCAGGGAACCATTACTGACTGAACACCCACAACCTGACCTCAAATCCCACTCAAGCAGTACATCCCATCCCATTCAACTGTCAGGGGTGGAGGTTAGGATTGGAAGTGGGGGCTGGGATCCAGCTGTCATTCATCTCTCGCTCCATGGATCTGCCTGTCTGCCCAGACGCAGCATGGAGACAGCAGGCATGACCTGGAGTGACGCTGGCAACCTGGACGACAGGACACAACCACACACCACAACCCCCCTCCTCTGGAACCTGAATAATTAATTGGAAGTGTGACTCTCTGCTGGCCTATATTCTTATCTTTACTGTAGGAACGCTTGAATTCATTCCTCTCCTATGCAGAGTTTTAGTGTGTGCCACGAAGACAACTCTAAAAACAACTCCTTTGAAAGGTGTCCGATGGCGTTGTTTTGTGCTGCTGTGTGGGCAGAAGGGGTGGGGGGAAGGGCCTGCTTTTGTCCTCTAAGATACAGCACCTCCAGACTTTGTGTCCCTTGTTTGTCAGGTTGAGACAGATGCCCCCATGGAGAGAAGACAACAGCCCTGGGTCAGACCACCTCCTCTGTCCTTGTCAGGAGGGAGGGTGTGCCTGGGTGGATAGACTTTCACAGCATATGTATTGTATACATAATGTAGTTTCAATGAGAATGCCATAGTGGGGCACTATAGCTGATAACAGATATCTCTGTCAAAAATAAAAATTGACCTTAGATTTCCTCTGAATGTGTATGAAAGTTCAGCTGATTTCACATGTCCAATGTGTTTTTACAACTGGCCAAAATGTGTGAATCGTTGAAGCCAAACCCCTCCACGGTCCCATGCATGGAGGAGAGTGTGGCATGTAGCTTAGCTTACACAAAAATGAAATACCGTTCGTGAATAGACAGTGACAGCAGTATTCATCTCCAGCACCTGGATGAGAGCAGCCCACATAGAATCTGCAGCCCACATAGAATCTAAAATTATGCCTCAGCCATTGACTGTGTCTTTCCTCTGGCCTAGTGGCTTGGCTAGGATGTGGGTAGAGAGGAGCTGTAGAGTAGGGCAGAAGTGTGGTGAGGCTTGCTGGCATGTACTTTTAATAGACTCCCCACCGAAGCGCTTATTAATATAATACCACAGCGTGGTCTACACACCACAGGTACTGCAGAGGGAAATTAAAGGTACATTATATTAAGATGAAGATTAGAACAAAAGCCATGAACATAGCAAGAGGTAAAACACTGATTCAGGTGTAGGCTGTATTCAAATGAAATAAATGGTACACAACATTCAGATATGAATGGTTATATTTGGCGTTGTCATATGGCAGTAATAAAGAAAATATGTATGTTTGTGACGTTGTGGAATCATGGATAACAGTATAGAAATGACTGTGTATTTGCTTAGAAATTGCATGGGAAGATAGTAGCCTGTTAATTAATAGCCTAATAATGGCCTGTGTGTTTCTTAGCAATTCCTCATACAAACACTAAAAGCCCCTCTTAGCACCATTTAGAACCAGGTAGTTGAATTGTATTGAGATAATGATTCAATTGTAACAGTGTGTGTGTGTGTGTTTTTTTTGTTGTCTTTTTATACAATCTCCTCCAGCCAATTCAAATTGTTTCTACTGTATGTTTACCTGTGTGTGTGTGTGTGTGTGTGTGTGTGTGTGTGTGTGTGTGTGTGTGTGTGTGTGTGTGTGTGTGTGTGTGATTGACTGATTTAATTTGGTGTATTTCAGGAGTAATATTCTCCCAAGAGGAAGGGGCACAGTAGGCTAGGTTATATTTACAGTGTTTACTGTTCCATCACTCAAACTTTCAGCACAGGTGAGAAGGAGACGAGGGTGCCAGAGGGAGTTTCACTGACTTCTGCTCCTCCAATTAGGGAAAGCGCACATTACCACGTGAACAAAGCCGTTGTCTAAATTCTCGTTGAAGGGGGAACGGCGAGAGATTAGAGCAGTGGAAAGCATTTGACTGGAAATAACGGTACCTAACTGGGACTGAGGCACACTAGCGACGGTAACTGATTTCTCTGTTTACACTTTTAGATTAGGCTATGCAGCGTGAATGTAGTCGGGACGGTGCTGCAGCGTTCTTTGTTTGTTGTTGCTGTGATTTCTCTTACGAATGTGCGGGTGGGATGAATTTTCATCAGAAACAGGGTATGTTGCGTATTAGGTAACGCATGTAGTCCAGTACTAGCTGTACTCAAACAAGCTATTGATAGTTTACATTGCCTCGTAATCCCATCTGTGAGACCTAGGCTACACGAGGCATAATCCAAGTACATTGAATGGATTTGGCTTCTGTCATTCGACTCCGCCTGCGATTGAGAGAACATCATTTTGGTGCAGGCTGCTATACTTGAATTATTTATTTGACTGTGTGGTTGGAAAAAAATGCTCCACTTGGATGGATAGACATACACATTTTTTTGCACAAAATAATAACAAAAAAATCCCCCTAGCCACAGAAAGCTAAAAGTGATAGTGATGTCCTCATTTCGGATCAATTTAATAGTGCGGCTCTCTTCAGAAATTAAGTAACGCACATGAGAATGCATATGAAATAAAACAAGAAATGCATACACCTATGTCATGACCCACCCTATCTTCACGTTGATGTTATTATCTTTATTGCATGTCCATCCCGTCAAGTGAAACTCAATGCTGCCGCTCGCGACTAAATCGATCCCGTCCGCGCCTGCGCAGTAACCATTCATCTTTGAATCTCGTGCTAGAGAAACGAGCAGGCGGCTCGCGCTGAACGCTGCCTGGGTGTCAAACGTGCAAACAAGCCCCGAGCGTTGCCACTAGGATTTCGCTCCTGTCAGTGTCCGGACGGTAAAACTCTGGCAGTTATCGACGTATGTCTGGATTTCTTTGACCACTTTCACTACTTCAACCGTAAGTAGACCGTATTCATATTTTGCATTTCCTTTTTTTTGGTGTTTTTGTTTTGTGGCTCGGCGTTGTCACAGCTCGCGGCGAAAGGTACAAATGCGGGGGAACTGGTTACAGTGGTGAGTACTGTATATTGTGACTCTCCACGAGACGGGTATATTTCCCTGTTTTAACTTGCAAAGCAAGGTAGCTATTTAGTCCCTGGAGCTTTTCCGATTCTTTAGACATTGTTATTGATTTTAACTCGGAACTAAATCGAATAGATGGCATGCAGATATGCACCTATGAAATAAATAACTTTTATAGACAAATGAGACTAAATGTATCTGAACCACACGCGCCGGTGATTGGCAATAACGTTCACTTTTTTTACACAATGTTGCATTCGATCAAGTATACTACACTGTTTGTAGGTACATCGGAAAATAGACAGTAATAGACGGTGATATAACGTCAATGTTGTTCATCAGTTACAGCAGGTGCCTGTACTTCCGCAGTGAGCTATTGCACTAAGCGCAATACATACAGTACAGTTCAGATTATTATTATTTATTTTTTTACAGTTTCTATGATCATTTTCTGTGTATAAAACATGGTTATTTCTCCAACATCAACTTGTGCAACAAAGAGAGTCCATTGTAATGGGTTTTATTTCCTCATTGTGGTTTTGTTGTTCCCTCATCTCTTCCTCATACTGTGTGTGTTTGTGTGTGTGTGTGTGTGTGAGAGAGAGAGAGAGAGACTGTGTAGTTTCCTCCATATCTGGCTAGGAAACAGCTTGTGGGTATACTGTACAGTACTTGTGCCAAGGGTTTATCTTTGTTTGTTTGTTTGTTTGTTGACGCTAATTTACCCTACTCTCTCAGGACAGCCTATCTAGCCTATAGTACATCAGATGAAAATCTTGGGCAGCACATCATTCTTCAAGCTCTGCTTCTGACTACAGTTGCAGTTGAACACATTTGGTGATTGAGCAATGCACATGATCTGACTCACTTTGAAAGGACTTTAATCACCTTTGCTCCTACCCTAATGACTCTCATGCTCTGTCATGTGCTTGTGTAGAAAGCCTAGATCTAGCCGACAGCAGTGACAAAGTGCTCTCTTGAGACTGCACAAAATAATCTTTTGTTTACATATGGCTCTTGAATTCATTCAACTTTGTAGTCCTCCTCTCCCTGTCATTGAAGGGGATGGAGAGAGAGAATGTGTGAACCATAGCGTTGAGCGTGAGACCTGAGAAAGTGTGTGTTATTTTTGTTTACCACCAGTTCACCGCCAGACAGTACATATTCAGAGGTATAGGCTCGACAAATACCCAGCAGCAATGTTAAAAAGGGAAGTGCAGTGCTCCTCTTGGTTTAACATTGCCACAGGCTCTCAGTATTCACTGCTGTGGACACGAGCAGGTGATTAGAAGACTTGCCAATGGCTTAGTTTCCGCTGTATTTAGGTGACATTTGGAAGTGTGCCAGTACACACACACACACACACACACACACACACACACACACACACACACACCACCTGGAGGCGTGACACAGACCACCTGAAGCTGTGACACAGAGCAAGAGATGGCGGGGGGGGGAACTGACATATCAACATCTAGAATGGATAGCAACAGGACAGAAAGGGATAGAAGCGCTTCATCAATGGCCTACTGTATGTGTCATAAGGAATTCAAAGGCCTTAGTAAGTAAGTAGTTCCTTGGACTGCAGTGGGCCTCTCTCTCTCTCTCTCTCTCTCTCTCTCTCTCTCCTTCCTGCAAATCAGAGCTATTACTGGATTCCACACGGAGGTGATAGGAAATGCGAATGCTGGGAGTGAATATGAGCTTCCTCCCTCAACAGAGCCTGCTGCTTCCTGAGGTTTGGCAGCAGCCAACTTAATCTGGACAGCTAGGAAGATCAGAGATTCGATTTTTCATTGTATTTCTTTTGCACGACAAAAACAGTCGTCCGTCTATCTGTATGCGAATGCGGTAGCGGGAGCAAGGGATTGTGGGTTAAGAGCGAGAGGTAGCATCTGAATCAGCAGGTCACCGGCTGTCTGTTTTATTGCTTAGAAGAGGGATATTATAAACAGCTCTCTTTCAGAACCAAGCTGGAATCCTGACCACCGAAGAGTCTCCATCGCAGCACAATGGGGAATTCGGCACATTTCAATAAGCCATTTATTGCAGGTTGGCAGCCGGCAGGGAGCAGAACCCTGGACAATTAGATTTGAAGCGAGATTATATTCAAATATGCTGTCCTGGAATCGGCCCGAACCCGCACAAATAGAGAAGTTAAACTCGCACTTTATATTGATAGGATGGGTAGTATAAAGGTTCTGGGCGCTTATTCCCCTATCAAGACAGCTCTGAGAGCGGGAGGCAGTGGAAAGAAGACCTCTGTTCTGCTGTATAAACAGAGCATGTGTATAAACTCCCAGCAGCTGACAGCTACGCAGCGGAAACAGATACAGAGAGATGTGCAGAAACCAGATCTTAACCAGGCATGGGTAGGAATGGCCATGTAAGGCCTATTTCAAGATGAGAAGGACCACAGGAGGTCACTACGCTTGATGAGGAAAAAAAAAATAAAGAAAAAATCTACTATTCTCTACTTAACACGCCCAATTAAAAATGACCCTAACCCAGCACTCCCAAATGGCGTATCTTAGCAAAGTCACGGCGGTGGCATTTTTTCACGTACTTTCCCTCGAAATTCAACCCAAGCAGGAGAGTTAAGTAGATGCTTTTTAAGTGGGTCTGAATATTGAGTTTCACGTGCAATGATAATGGATTTTCAGGCGCTTGCCTCTGTGCAGATGGACCGGGGGGGGGGGGGGGGGGGGGGGTTTAGCATTTTTAGAAGGAGCCTCCATCATTTACATTGTGACAGTGACATGAGGAACCCATCTGCTCAGTGGCTCTCTCTCTCTCTCTCTCTCTCTCTGTGTCATCTCTCGGCACCACTCCCTCCCTTTTACTATTGATGAAGTACTGCGCTGTCAGCCTGGCTGCTCCTAGCCTCCCCAACCTAGCTAGCGGCGCTTTGCGGTCTGCCGAGTCAAATTGTGAAGGAGAAAGGTGACGCTTCGTCTGTGGTCATGTGTCATGGGGTGCTGTACCTTCTTTAGCCAAATAAAATGGGCCCTATGCAAAATGATGGACCAATGCAAGAGGAAGTACCTCTTCGATACATGCTTTGTATTAAGTGAAAAGTATCAAAGTCTTTTCCAGTGTTGAAAATGTATATATATGTATGTAATATATATATATTTCTTTTTGCTTAAGGATTTGTTTGCTATGTTATTGTGTGTGTGTGTCTGTGTGTGTGTGTTTGCGTGTTAGGCACACATTTCCCGCATCTGATACTCTGACCCATTGACCAATTAGAAAAGATGAATTGCTTGCTATCCATGTTAAACACAGCATAATTGCAGAGGGAGATAATCAGTTAGACGCTGTGCGTTTGAGTGTGTTGCCTCTCTATCTGATTGTGGCTCTTTATTTAATAAAGCAGCTTCTGGTGTGGCTCAGATTTGGCTACGGCTGATTTACGAGAGATTTAGGAGGGTGAAGGGGGGGTTGGCTTTCTTTGACTGGATATCGCTCACCTCTGCGGCCCCCTGAGATAATTAACCAATTAGAGAGTGATTCTCTGATTGCTGCTCACAGTTAGACAGATAAAAGGAGACTTTTTTGCAATGGGTAAAACGAGTGCTGTTAATATTCATTAAGACAAGCTAGTATGGTCCAAGTATGCTGTGGCCCCATTTGGAAGGATGTGTGCGTGCATGTATTTGTGTATGCGTGCCTGTGAATTTGTGTGTGTATGTTTGGGGTGGGCAGAATTGCCTTGATTGTGGATCATTTCCAATGAGCAGCTTGATCTTCTTTTAGATCATTTGTATTTGGCTGTTATATCGACTTGTAGTTTTGGTTTAGTTAGGCCTAATTAAGACATTTTAGATGGTAAAGCAGGCTAATGATTGTAAACAGGTTCGTTTCCCCGTCCGCATTGAGCCGTTTCAAATTGATTCAGTGCTTAACAGGTGGGCGCCGGGTCAGGGGGCTATTTCAAGGCACCTGGAACTCAATCACAGGAGCGGAGGCAACAGTCAAGAACATTTGAGGAGGAAGGATGCCATCCATCGCCGGTGCTGACGAAATATCCTAGTTCTAGCCAGGTGTCAAACGCTCACGTCAGGTTTTCTAAAATCCGACTAGCCCTCTGTTCCAACCTATCCTGCCTCCCCATCCAGGACCCGATGCTTGTTTTGAGCATGTGGATTTGTGTGTGAGAGCCAGACAGTGTGGTACAATATGTACTGGTCAAAGCAGGGCTTGTGCAGTTCCCACCCGGTGACAGCATAACAAGTGAGTGAAATGTCACCTTCAGGTTGATGCGGTGGCTGCTCTTTTGTTTGCGCTGGAAAATTGAGACCACTGCACATGAGGGACAATTAGGAGAGGGGTGTCGGGACATGCATGGATGTCACTAAGAAGGACATATGGACTCGACTGTCTTGTGTGCAGCATCACCACTGTGAGGCGACAGCTGTGAGTATGGCCCTCCTCCGTGTCCCAACGTCTACAGCCTGCCAACGTTGGCTAAAGACCGGGGTCACATGGTGTATTTGAGATCTGATTAATGACCCCCCCTCTCCCTCACGTATCGGGCCTCTGACACCAGACTGTGTGTATTATGTTATTGACATTGGTGTTGATAATGAAAGCCCCCTCCGCCGGCTGGTGGGGCCCAGAGCTAGAGTAGAGCCAAGCTTTCTGGACTGTTCCAGGTTCCAGGGGTCATTCATCACCGTGCAAAAACAGCACGATAAGCCCGTAAGGCTGCATGTAATTGGAAATATCCCTGGCTCTGAAAGGGAACTTCGAGCTGCATATCCATCCCTCATTTCTCACTTTTCTTAAATCCTCAGGATTTTTGCCCCCCCCCCCCCCCCCCCCCCCCCCCAACCTGGAGCAGGTTGGCAGGGGGTCCAAAGAGGTGCGTCAAACTCTAGTTATGTTTCTAGGCCAAGGTGAGCAGAGATGCCCAGAGGACGAAGCAAATATGCTTGTGTGTGTGTGTGTGTGTGTGTGTGTGTGTGTGTTTCTCAGATGGTGAGGCGGGGAGCCGACGTGCCAGCCTGGTGTGTCTAATGCATTCATGTTTTGATATCTGCATCTGGTTCTTGGCTCTTGCTTCACCTGTCTTATTACTGTTAATCAGAGTTGAATTGGCTGGTTCCTCTGTCTCCTGTGACACTGTCTCATGAGCTCTCCAGGGTATTGTAGTCATACTGAAAAATTGGGATGTTATCGTCTAGGAAACAACTTAATTCCATACTTTCTTTATCTGCCAGTGTTTTTTTTCCTCTTTTTTTTTCTTTCTTCAGAATTTCTTTGATCCTCAGGATTTATTTGCCCCTTCTTTGTGGGGGTATTGTTTTGTGATTATGGGCTCTAAACCTGTGACTTAAGCTAGCCTGTTTATATCCAATGTTTAATTAGTAGTATCTTAAATTTAGAAGGCATTCTGTCTGAATGCTCAGTCAAATCATTTGAGCTCATGTAGCTCACTTGGGTAGCATTCCAGAGCATTCAAATAGAAATACAGTGCCCTCCTTAAGTATTGGAAAGAGGAAGGATTTTGTCTTGTTTTAGCTCTTTACTCCAACAGTTTGGATTTGAAATCAAACAATTACTATGGGGTCAAAGTAGAGATTCTCAGCTTTAATTCAATGTTTTTTGGTTTGTTTTTTGTTTGTTGTTTGGTTTCACCATTTAGAAAGTACAACATTTTTTTAAACAGCCCAACTATTTCAGGGCTCCAAAAGTATATTCTCTGACGATGCTCTGCCAGGCCTCTACTGCAGCTATCTTCAATAGTTTTTTGCAAATTAAAATGCATGTTCAATTGGATTTAAATCTGGAGATTGACTTGGCCACACTAGACTCTCTTCACTTTTGGGCCCTGAAAAACTCCCTAGTTTCTATGGCACTATGTTTGGGGTCATTGTCTTGCTGTTTGATGAAGTGCCGTTCAATGAGATTGGAAGCATTTGCTCGTACTTAGGCAGACAAGATGTTTCTGTAAACTGAAATAGGGGGACTATGTATAAAAATGGCTGTGATTTTTGAATGGTGAAACCAATCTTAAAAAAGAAAACATTGAATTAAAGCTGAGAATCTCTACTCATAGTAATTGTTTGATTTCAAATCCAAACTGTTGGAGTATATAGCTAAAAGAAGACAAAATGCTTCTTCATCCCAATACTTATGGAGGGCACTGTATGTCCTGTAGACAGAATAGGCAGTTGAGCCAGCTCTGTACTTTATATTTCTATCTGCATTTTGTAACATTTGACCTCTGAATAAGCCTGAGGTGTAGAGCTCTCTCTGTGTTGAGCTTTAAGTGGACATGTAGCCTGTTTTGGTCCGGAAAAAGCGTTTTTAAAAAAAATGAGTGTCCTACCCGACTCTCGGTTTGCATATAAACATATTGTTACTGCCAGGGGTGTTCTAGGGGAGTGGACTCACCGATTTTAGCCTTTCTGTCTCTGGCGGCTGCCTCTTGGAATGTGTGAGGATGTTGTTGTTTGGAATTTCGCCACGATGGCCAGAGATGATAGATTTTTGACAAATGTACGCCCTGCTAAGTGTACATGTAGCCTAAACCAGTCACCTGGCATTTGTCCTGGAGCAGCAGGCTTAACCTAGCCGGTAGCCAGGAACACACTCTCTCTCAGGGCTTAGTTATTCAATGCTCCCTTGGTTACATTACGTATGCCGTAGTCAGCTCCTGCTATTTCTGTTCCCTCTAGCCCTGCCTATTTAAGACTACTGGAGAGCCAGAGCAGGTTAATCCTCATAGTGAATGCATAAAACAAACTCTCTCATGCAAAAAAAAAAGTGACCATTACAGATTTAACCGGTCTTTTACTTTATTACATTCTTGCTTCAAGATGGTAGCCCTTTCCAGCAACAGTGGAGATGCAACAAGATGAAAGCAGACAAGTAGCCTGTAACATATGACATAATTTCATAGCTGGTCCAGTATCAGTTTATCCAGTGGAGATTGGATATACATTACACTAAGTGATTGGGGATAGAATATAACAATGTAAATGTTTGTCTGGCCTAGTACTGATCCCGTGCCCAGGGGAGTGAAGGGAGGGGAGTGAAGGGAGGGGAGAGGGGAGGAGGGGGGCGGTGGTAGGGGAACAAGCCTGCACCGATCCTCCGGGCCGTAGAAGAGAGCCAGCGGTAGAGATAAGCTGCGTTCTGTTCCGCATTGATACGACTGGCTGCCTCTCTCTCTCTCACAGGCTCCTTGGGAATTCTCTGACCCACTTTACTTTCAGCAGGAGTTATTTTTACATATTAACAGAAGGAGACAATGGTTGTCCTCACCGCGCCCTCCCCTCATCCCTTCTGCTCTATGGGGAGAGGGGGAGAGGGGGGGTCCGATCTGGGGCTGGGATGGGTCATCCATCTACCTCTAATGTTGAAGGATGGGGAGGGGCAGCATTACCGAGAGCGCACGCGAGAGAGAGGGAGGGAGGGAGCGAGAGAGAAAGGGGGAGTGTGTCTCTGTATGCCTTTTTGGAAGGGGGAAGGGGGAAGAGGGGGGTATGGCACTGAAATGTTGATCCCCATTTTTTTATCGGTGTTGTCATCCTCCTTGCTTACACACAGAGTATGTCAAGCGCAACATCTCAACCTTGAATTCCCTGATGGATCAAGGTGACAAAGCGGTGCAGCGGAACATCGACAGATATCTTCTCCCAAAACACACACACGCACATGCACACACACACACACACACACACACACACACACAGATCTATCTCTGTCAGCCCCCCCGCCTTCCCCCACCTCCTAGGCCTGTTTGCAGAGGCAGAGGACTGGTGCAGTCTCAGGAGGCCCCTCGCCTCACTTTGCGGCTGAGCCCGGCTCAGGGTTACAACCCTCAGAGATGCAGGAGCGTGTTTCCTTCTGCAGTGCTACGTTTATTTCCCCACAGCTCCTCCAGTGGCCCCGTTTCCCCCCCGTTTCCCCATCCAGCCCCTCGTCGGCCTACTACTTCACCGACTCCTGCTTCCACTGACACTGACCGTGTTTGACTCAAGTCTCACCCCAGTGTTTGACTCCTGTCCCATCAGCGCAGGCCTGCCGCGCCAGATCCGCTGAGGACCCTGTTTATTTGATTTGATTTATTCCAGAGATTCCGAGCCGAACGAGTCGGTCTCGTTGACCTAATGGGAACGAGCCCAAGCCGTCGTCGTCGTTGTCGTTCAGGATCCCTCCGACCACTCTTTCATCCTCTCAGATGTCGCCCGCGTTTGTGTCGGCAGACACCGGCTGTCGAGAGAGACCCCAGCTGCCTGGAAGCCAGCAGCAGCGGCACCCCCTTCGCATGCCAGGCTGGGGGTGAATTTTTTACCGTTTCAAACCACCGTGAGGAGGCATGCCGTAGCCATGGCAACCCGAGAAATAATTGGGTATGGCCCAGATTGTGTTAAAAACGATGAAGGCTTTTACAGTGAGACTTTTTTTTTTTTTTTTTTTTTTTGGGGGGGTGGGCGTGTTGTCTTGTTCCCAAATCCTGGCCTTATTTAACGGTGTGTGCTGGCTGGGCTGGTGGTTAGCAGGGCAGTATGATGGATGGATTAGGTCAGGTAGAGACTCCTCAAAGCCCACCGGAGTGTCCTACATGCCTGGATTAGCCTAGCCACTCAGATCCTTCCACAGCCTCTCCACAGCCTCTGGACAGCCTGATTTGCTTTAGATTTTTTATTCTGTTTTGATTCAGTGATTTTGATTACGGGTCATCATGAAAATGAAGAACTCTGAAAAAAATATCCCTCTTAATCCCTTGTGTTGCCTGCCTTTCTCGTTCTGTCAAATATTGGAGTGCCTCAGCTAGTACAAATGTCGCTCTATATGCCACCCACACCACATTAGTGTCAGGGAGCCTTGCAGGCTGATCTATGCTACTGCTCCATGGCCCTGGAAGAAAGGGATAGTGTTTAAGGTAAATGTTCAGGCTCTCAGTCGCCCTGGATGTAATTTATGAGTAGTGAGCCAGAGCCAGCCCTCTGGATGGCAGGGGGGCAATAAAGGGGGTCCTACACCCCCCCCCCCCCAACCTCTCCCTCAAACAGCACCCCAGCTCCTTTGCTTTGTGGGGAGCAGAGATGTGAAAACAGAGGTCTCTTTGTGGAGGACAGTTCAGACTCCTGCCCAAAGACTGCAGCTCTGTGTACCCTTGCATATTTTACACCAGGCCTGTCTCAGAGGCCCAGTCCAGTCTGCAGCCCAAACCCCAAACTCTCAGCTTTATTTAGACACCCTCTGCATTGGTGAGGGGGGCTGGGCAATTCATTTAGTTAATTGTTTGGCTAATCTTGTTTGTTTGTCCTAAATGCCCTTTTTTCTCGCTATCCTGCTGCTTTAGGGGAGAGGTGCCTCATGATCGATCTCAGAGATTTATTGCAGCTACAGCAGTAGGCCTATAACATTATTAATATGTTAATTTGATTTAGATTCAGAATACAACCCATGCCTTCCAGTAATTACTGACTGTAGAGAACATCTTAGTCCCATACGCGGAAAAACAAGGAGAACCAGCTTTGCTGCGGTTGAGTTGAATGGCATTTTAAGGAGCCGGCCCGTAGGAATGACGAGCGATACTCGGAACCTCCCAGGAACCTCATTTTCCTGATTGAAATTCCGTGGTCGGCCAGATCACTAGAGATGCAGGGCTTGGCTCGGTTTGAGCAAGTACTGTATGTGGGCTGAGTGTGAATCCCCTCTCTTGGTATGTGTGTAGTAGGCTATGTAGGCTGCTCTTCGGCAAGGAAGTGTTTCTTTCAGAATGATGCACGGGGCTCCGGAATTCCGAGAATCTAGCGCACATAGCTGCTGCGGTCGGGTTGTAGAATTTAGCTATGATTCCAATAGTAGGCTCTGTAGTGTCCTGTGTCGTAAGTCAGCTCTAAAATGTCAGAAATGTAGCATCAATGTATGTTATGACTGCTAGGGATTTTGTGGTGTTTGAGAATCTGATCACAAGACTGTTAGGCCCGTCCTGGAACCCATCCAAAAAAAACCAAGGCTGTGCATCCCAGTGAGGTACGGAAGGATATGTGAGGCTCGTCAGGGCAGATGAGTGCTGCAGTTTCACTTAAACTTCCTTAACCTCTACAATCCTTCCTCTTTTTTATTTATTTATTTATTTATTTATTTTTTGACATTGTAGCCTTACAGGCATATTAAGCACTGGAAAAGCTGTGGGACGATCGTGGTCGCTAGTCGTGGCAGGATAGTCCGGTTTGTCTCATTCTCAGAGGAACGGAGGAGGCTTCGTTTCATCGTTAGCACAGAGGCGGCTGCTGCTACTTCAGGTTTACCGAGCACGACTCTGACCTTCCAGACTGACGGACTGTGAGGGCCGGGATGATGACAGGTGTGACAATGCCTATCTGCCCTCCAAAACAAAGGCAGTTGTGCAAACTGACCTCTGTCTGATACCACTAACGGGTGTCTATTTACTGTCCCCTGCATCTTAATCAAAGGCCTTGGTTAATTGACAAGACAATAATGTCTTTTTGTTTTTGCTGCCGATTTGTTAATTCGTCACCCACCCTGGGGGCCTCGCTGCTTCCCAGGGAGGAACAAATGCACTTGAAGAAGTTTTAGCTCCTTGTGATCTTTCCAAGCAGGCGTTTCCTGTTTTGTACAGGAAGGTGTGTAGTGAATGTGAATGGTCTGGTGGTACAGGGTGTTACAGGGAAACCGGTTCATCCTGTAACACCCAACAGCCACCAACACCCACCTCAGTTATGTGCAGAGCAACACAATGCGGGACCTAATTCCCCATTGAGCACACAATTAAAGTACCCGGTGCTGATTGCTGTAGCCTAGGCCCTCGGCTCTGCCGGAAGAGTTTATTTTTCTGCTGAAGGCTATAGGACTCGGTTTGTCGAGGTCTTTTCCATTAGGATCTTTACCCTCCATCCTTAAATCTTCGGCAATGTGCGAACAGAATTTATTCAGGTTTTTTTAGGAAACGATAATCTATCCTCTCCCTGCTCTATGATGTAATGAAGGTTCTGCCTATTGATTCAGTCACAATTAGCCTAGCGACAGTTTTGAATGAGAGAGCAGCCTGATCAATGCACAGCGCCAGAAGCTTTTTTAGTTGATGGAGAAACCGTTAAATCTCTAATCGTTGGAGCCTAACAAGTACACCAAGTTAGCGTCCTGAAATATCTCACGGTAGCCAACACACGGAACACACTTCAATCGTTGCAAATATCTTTACGGCCAAATTAGCTGTGTGTGTGGCATCGGTCTATGGTTATTGATTGCTATTTGCCGATCCTTGTTGACTAAGCATACAGTGGGCTTACAATAGGCTTGACTAGGCTTTACACACCAACTGGCATTTGCGTTGTTGAAAACATGCCGATATTTGTACTAATTCATAAACCTCCAGTTGCTGTGACCCCGTTAAAACCGGTTGATGGGATGCTGCTGCTTGCTGCCTGCTGCTGTAGTTAAACCAGTGCAAAGCTGCCTGGTGTTCTCAGTGTTTACTCTGATTCCACCCGTCTCCGCTTGTGCTTCAGAAACAGCCCAGCCACTTTTTAATATGCGCACACATCCCGGCAGCACGGGCCCTAGCTCACTCCTCCTCTCCTCCTCTCCTCCTCTCCTTCCCTCCCCGCTATTTCTGTGTCATTGCTGTTGTTCCCTCCCTCCCTCCTTCCCTCCCTCCCTCCCTCTCCAGTCACTTTCCAAGGATAGAAGATGCTGGTGGCTCATAAGCGCAAGTCACCGAGATGCAAATTAATTTCTCTATCGGGGAGATTAGAGACGCGCTGGTGTCACTGTCTCTGGGCTAGAAAACAATTTTCGCTGCCGTATTTATCATCAAACAAATTTATCATCAAACAATCTCCAGACGCCTGTGTGTGCTGAGTGACGTTGGATGGGATTTGTGTGTGTGTGTGTGTGTGTGTGCGCGTGTGCGTGTGCGTGTGTGTGTGCGTGCCTGCGTGCGCGTGTGTGTGTGTGTGCGCGTGTGCGCGCGTGCACGTTCGTGTGTGTGTGTGTGTGTGTGTGTGTGTGTGTGTGTGTGTGTGTGTGTGTGTGTGTGTGTGTGTGTAGAGGGGTTTAGAGGAGCCGGCTGCTCAGCTCCCAGGGAAGTAGCTCTGGCACCGGGCCCGTCTCTACCGTGTAACAACCAGGAGACAGGAGTGTGAGGCCCACTGGTGCGGGGCCGCCGTTCCTGTAGGGTCGCCTGTAGATGACAAGATGAGAGGGATTAGTAGACACACATGGAGATGGTTGGACTCCCTCACTTTCATTAGTGGAACGAATGAGCTGGGGGGGGTGGTGGTGGGGGTGGGGGGGGGTGGGGGGGGGGGGTGATGGTCTGCAGACTTAATGGACTGTGAAAATGACCGCTCCATGATTTGATCAAACCAAATTGCAATACAAGTTATTTAATTCAATTCATTTTTTTTACTTTAGGGTTTATTGAATTTCATATAATATCATAACGAAGGTTAAGGCAAAGCTATTTGATATCCCTAATGTTCTTTTTGTTTCCTGAATTGAGTCAGATCAGTAAAAAAAAAGAAGTGTAGCTCTTTGACTGCGTAGCTCGGGCTGAGCTCTGAGCAGGGCAGAGGCAGGTGGTGGGCGAGACCGGGGGGCTGTGAATACCGAATAAATCACTCACTTATTACACAAATCTCATTCCACTTCGTCTCGTTCCTTTCAATAGCCTTTTCTTCGGTCTGCAAATTGGAAGGCGTATTTTACCGCTGAATATTGCGAGTTCCTAAGCGTGGACTACTATAGGCTATTGACAGAGATCTGTGTGTGTGTCCCGTCGTCCTCGTAGTCTCCTCTCCCCCATTCACTGTTCAGGCCTGAGGGGGAGGGTGCATAGTAGAAATGGTTGACTCTCCCTCTCCCACCCGGCAGGCGGAGAGGAGTCACATCACAGCTGTGTGTGTGTGTGTGTGTTAGAGTGTCTGTAATCACTCTGAGTGGAGCTCTCAGGCCACAGACCACCAGCGGGGGGGTGGAGGGTGTGTGTGTGAGGGGGGGGGGGGACTGTTGTGACAGAGGGAT
>NC_139659.1:19719948-19739948 GCF_951799395.1 Argentina silus | reverse complement strand
CAGGGATGTGTGTCGGACTGGGTGGTGAGCAGCACTAACGCCCCCCAGGGCCTCTTCACCCTCTATTCCTCGGACTTCAGGCACAACACAGTTACGTGCCATCTGCAGAACTTCTTGGATGATTCTGCTATTGTGGAATTTGTCAGTGGCGGCCAGGAGACCGAGTACAGAGGACTGGTAGACGGTTTTGTTGAGTGGTGTGAGCAGAACCACCTGCTACTCAACATCAGCAAGACAAAGGAGATGGTGGTGGACTTTAGGAGGACTAGGGTCCCCCGTCTCCTGTTTCCATCCAGAGAAAGGACGTGGAGGTGGTCCAGAGCTACAAGTACCTGGGGGTGCACCTGGACAATAAACTGGACTGGACTGGTAACACAGATCTCCTGTACAAGAGGGGCCAGAGCTGGCTTTATTTCCTGAGGAGGCTCAGATCCTTTGGTGTGTGCAGGACATGTTGAACATGTTCTACCAGTCAGTGGAGGCCAGTGCAGTGCTGTATGCGGTGGTATGCTGGGGGGGCAGCATCAAGGAAGGTAACACCAAGAGGGTTAGGGTTACAAGCTTATTAGGAAAGCTGGTTCTGTCCTCGGTGTCACCCTGGACACTGTGGAGGAGGTGGCCAATAGGAGGAAGAGGACCAAACTCCTGGCCATCATGGACAATCCCTCCCATCCCCTGGCAGAGCAGAGAAGCTCCTTTAGCAACAGATTATTACAACAACGTTACACTAAGGAGCGCTATAGGAGATCTTTTCTGCCTGCCGCAATAAGACTGTACCACTCCTCCTCCAGCTGGCTCCATCAGGGTGAACAGAGTCAGAGGCTGGGGGATGTTAAATCATACTGGACTGTTCTTACTGTATATAATATTTCAATAAAATCAATAAAGCATCTATCTATCTATCTATCTATCTATCTATCTATCTATCTATCTATTTTCTTTCTTTGCTCTCGTGCCCTGTACTTTCCATTCACTCTGATGAGGCATTTGAGGAACCGAGACAGAATGAAATGTTTGGCTCCTTTAGACTAATTAAATCCTTTGCGGTTTTGCTGTTTTCCTACTCTAGAGACGTCCTTGCTGGACAGACACAAATAACACTGGTGGCCATTACTGTCAGCACTGTGTTTAATTGGGTTTCTGTTGGGCCGTCTTCTCTTGTCCTCCTCTCCTAGCTGTTACAGGACCTAAGTGGTGTCTGGAGCAAGGACACTTTGTTTTGTTTTGTTTGTGTGTGTGTGTGTGTGTGGGGGGGATTGTGTGTGTGTGTGTGTGTGGGGGGGGGGGGGTTACTGGCGGTGTGTGAGTGACTGGCTGTGTGTGAGTGACTGGCTGTATTGCCAGAACCACAGTAATGAAACTGGATCGCTTTTGTCTGTGATTGAGTGAACAAGTGAGTGAAAGAGTATGGAAGAGAATGGAATAATTGTAGTGGAGAGTATGCCATTGTAAACACTCACTTAATGGCTTTGACCGAGTGCCTCACTGACCACCACACACACACACATTTACATTTACGGCATTTAGCAGACGCCTTTATCCAAAGCGACATACAACAAATCCATTTGACTACATAAGTGAATCATCTATCCATCAGTCGTCATAAGATAAAGTAATCTATGCTAGGACCAGGGGCTTTTGGCAGTCACAATGCTAGAAGAAGGAATAATTACTTTTTTAAATGTATTATTATTATTATTATTATTATTTTTGTAATTAATTTATTTACAGTAAAGAAACATGTACAGGGGGGTAGTGGGGATGAAGAGGTCTTCAGGAGAGACCTTAGTTAAGATCTTAGCCTGAAGAGATGGGTCTTCAATCTACGGCAAACACAAATATCCATCCATCCTGGTTATCTCTGACCCCCACCCCCGTCCTGCAGGACTTGACCTGCAGTCAGCAGGAACCACCCAACGCTCCTCCTCCATCTTAATTATTGGCAGCAGGGTCACGCGCTCATCGATGTCATCCATTTCCTCCCCCAAGGCACCATCAGCACATTCTACACACACTGCTGCCAAATCATCAATACCGTCTACCTGTGCGAGCAAGACACAAAGTTGCTTTTCTTGCTTTATTTTTAAAAGAACGGGAGGCGGTGGAGGGATAATGGATGCAACGTCAATGTCAGACTTTGGCAGCAGTACTTCGCTACAGTATAATAATACAGTATGCAGATGCAGACACGTCAAACATCAAGCTGTTTGTGGATAATAACGTGATGTTGTCGAGTCGTCGTTGTTGCTGTTGCTTTAATTAGGGTTAGTGCAGACCGGCTACGCTATCACAGTGCAATGTATTACTGTACTTTTGTCTCACATGAGCATTATTATTTTTGTGGACTGTACGAGGTGTGTTTTAAAGTTGAAAAGCCGAGAGGGGCTGTCGTATAAAGGTCAGGGTGATTTCCATACAAAGTCTATCTGCATTGCAGCCCCTCCGGAGGCTCCCCGGCTCCCATTCTGCACGGTGATAATGATGAACCCCCCCTGGTGTCCTTTGTTTTAGCACACTCCTCGCAGACAGAGGACGCGCGGCATCTGACGCATTTCCCTGCATTCCGACGCATTCCGACCGTAACGAGAGGAACATGTCTGTCTCGAAAGGGCGTGCGTGTGTGTGTGTGTTATACAGTTTGCTCCCAAGTGTGTTTATTGTAACAACGTTAGTTTCTTCTTTCCCCTCCAGCCATTAAAAAAACATTTGTCGTCTCCGTGCTGCAGATCTGATCTGGGCCCTGGCTGGAAACACAGCTGAGGGAGCTGTTAATTACCTAACACGCAAATTACCTCAACTCATTATAAACCCGTATTTATTGACATTGCTTAAACATTCCTAGCTCCATGATTTCTTTTTAGAGATTGCAGAGGAAAGTCTGTTTCCACTCCGCACTATTTCTTGTGTTTGTGTTGTTTCTCTCTCTGCCAACCTCTGTGGCCTGTCTGTCTGTCTCTCTCTCCGTTCTCAGACAGATCCCTGCAGAGAGAGAACCAGAGCAGCATAGACAAATGCAAGGCAGCAGAGCACACTTCCAGATGTTTATACAGAGGATGTTATGTTCTCAGAGTAGGACTAGGACTAGGAGAATGGAGAGACGGGAACAGTTCAACAGTCCGTTGAACAACAGAGTGTCTGTTCAGTACATTTGAGCCCATAGACCGCCTGGAGAGGTGTGGGCGGGTGTGGGAGTGGGTGTGTGTCACATGTGAACAGCAGTTTAGACACATGCAGGCACAGATATGTGGACATATGCCTGAAATAAAGTTGCAACAACATGAATGTATACACAGAGGTCATATGTGACAGGCATACAGTACCATGAGACATTCAGGTGAGGCTTTGCGCACTGTGTATGTGGCGTCTATGTTTGGACACCAGGAGGAGGACGTCGCGGGCCAGCTTGGTGACGTGGCTGGTCCACAGGGTCTGTGAGCCAAGCACACTCCATTTACCCAACATCATTCATAACACTGACTCCTATATTAAGACAATAGTACCCATTTTAGTTTTACAGTTACACAGTTAACTGTAACTCACACACAGGTCATGCAAACCTTTACAGGTTTTGAAGTCGGTAGAAAGTGACGGAAGGGTTGGGTCCCTCTGGTCTCCTAAACGCTGCTGCTTCTGATGTTACAACGGGGACATTATGACAAAGGCTTCTTGAATAACGTGTTACTGATGGAATACAGCTTATTTAGCCACTGCAAACAGAGACGGTTGCGCCGCGAACTTGAAGTTCACTCGCATATCTCCTGAGCAGCTGGTGTGGTTGTGGACGCGAGTGTGGATGCTCCTGGTGAAACGGAGGGAGTATAAGCAGGTGGCCCTCTGACTAGGAAAAGCACAACCGTGGTACGCACAGCTCAAGGTGAGAAAAAGAAGGGGATACAGAGCCCTCCACCAAACAGCCGTCTGGAAGAGACAGGGACAAGATGAGAGAAACATAAGTATTGAATGCTGCTGCAGAAAATAATGGTTCAATTAATTAGATGTGTCATTTAAAGAGAAAATGTCTCTCTGAATTAGGGTTGGGCGGTATAGATTTTTTCATACCTTTTTATACCGTCCTAAATTTTTAGCCCAGTATTACTAATTATATAAAAATATAACGTTGAGGGGGCTGTCGGGAGCCATCTTTGCTCCATATATTTAATCGACGTTGAAAAACAATCTAAATCATTTAAACTTGTCATCCCGGTCACAGCTTGACAAACTGAACTAAAAAGTTGGATAGCATAACATGATAGCTTAATAAGAAGCATCACGTGCTGCATTCGTAATAACGTATCTCCTGTCCTATAGCCTATAGGCCATCATTTGTCTAGATTTAGTTACCGTTATGAGACTATGCTCTGGAATTCCTAATTCCACGTTGCTTCTTTTTGAGCTCTCTCTTTCGGGGAGAAGACGAGAGAAGACGGCGGTCATGGCACGGCAGAGACTCGGAGGGCCCGCTCTCTCCGTGGCCTCCGGTCCTGCGCTGCGTTCTTCACCAAAACAGTTGCGCCACGGCCAACTCAGGGCCCTGACGGCGGCCGCCACGTCAGCAGCATCGTCCGTCCTTACGGCCGAGAGTTTATTCGCATCCAAGTGCGGCGCGGAGTGCATCAACAATGTTGTCCGCCGTGTGGTTTTCTGGAGAAAAAAAAATGCGAGTCTGTCGGCATTTTGACTGTAGTGTCCAGTCAGGTGTGACAAAGTGGGCGCGTCACGACATGTATGCCGTCGTGTTAACCGACGACAACATATCTGTTGTCTGAACCCGACAGCAGCACTTGATACAGACAGATGTCCCATCCGTGCAGCTGGTAACGGGTGTTTCAGTTTGAAGTGCGAGTTTAGATTAGTGTTCCCATCTCTGTGGCCGTCATCTCTTTCACGCAAAGATGGACGTGTTCAATTAGCCATATGACACACGTATGTTCTCATTATCGAACAATTATAAATAGTCAGGGCTGCGCCGTACGGTTGAAAAAGACTTATTTTCAAGTCATTTTTATTAAACGGTTCTTAATTGTATTGTGAGAGTGTTGTGAGTGGAAAGATAAGTAGTATAAATGGATTGTGTGCGTGTGTTTGTGAGTCGCACATCAACACCAGTTAAGACGGATGCAGGAACTGATATGTAAACATATGCCAGAAATAAAGTTGTTAAAAATGTAAACAAGGATTAATTTGACTGGCATACAATGAGACATTCAGGTGAGGCTAATGATCGTGTAAACACACCACACCCGAAATAGAATTTAGAATACCATACCCAGAAATATCCTGCTCAGAAATAACATTAGGAAAAAAAACATTAACATAGAGGTCTAGAATAACGTTGGAAATAACATACACATTGACATTCAGTGCCAGTAACAACATTAGCTCAACCTCTGTAAAGAAATACACCTATTAACACAGGCCTAACACCTGGGCTCCTCTATTTTCGATCTCCCCCACCTCCAGCACGACTGTTATCGGGAGGCATCGCTCTCTAAAGTGCAGCTCGATGGCCTCGACAAAATTCCCTTTAATTCCCTTTAATTCCGTTCCCCTATACCGTCTGATGCTATTCCATCTCTACGGGGACAAAATGGAAATCACTTGTCCTCGCCGGTGGAAAGGCAGGTGTGTGTAGTTCAGAAAAGGAGGCTGAACGATTATCAAAATGAGTTTCAACCAGGCGGACGAGGGAGGTGGCGATGGTTTTGTGTTTCTCATCCAGAGTATCGCACATGCACTACACCCACCCACACACACACACACCCGCACGCACACACACACACACACACACACACACACACACACACACTCACTCCCTCCACTAATGAGAAAGCAGCAGTCAGGTCTCTGTTGTCTGGCCCCGCAGGCCTCTACGTGTCCTCTGGAGACCAACACCATCAGCTGTTTAATGAGAAATCACAAATTACGAGGAAATAAACGAAGACTAAAAGTCTCATGGTGATTTAGCCTCGCCTTTGAAAAGTGATTGCGCTTCACTCAGGTTGAATGTCAATCCAACTTTTATTTGGATGGTGTATTTTAGAGTAGAAAGTACTGTTGTCATGAAGTGTTTGCCAGCAACCCAGGCCTAAATACCTGGCATGGGTCTGCAGTGTTTTTAGTACGATTTCCTCAGGTTGACCATCTGTCTGTAGTATCTGCAGTGGAGAGGAGGGCTGTAGGCTTCGGGGATGGGGGAGTTCCTGGATCTGCAGCGATCTAATGTGGGTACATATCCACTGATTACCCCAGAGAAGACTGGAGCCCTTCTGCCTGATGAGAGGAATACAGGGAAGAAGGAGGGTGAGAAAGAGAGAGAGAGGGAGAGAGAGAGAGAGAGAGAAATGGAGAGTGTGCCTGTAATTAGGCGCTTTGAAACCCTCAGTAGCGAGGAAGAACACTTGGGTATTCACACACACACACACACACACACACACACACACACCAGAAGAACGCGTTTCCTTAGCTACTCATATCACAGTGGGGAGAAAGCCAAAGCCATTATTCCTCATACGACTAATACTGTCCTAGATTACTTGTTTCTCAACTCGACCTATTTATCCAGGAAAATGGAGAAGAAGAAGAAGGAAAAAAAAAAAAAAGAAAAAAGAGAGAGATCAGGGGCAAACAAAGCTTGTCAGTTATTGTTGTTGTTTGTAATTAAACCTTGTGTTAATGAGAAATTAATGAGAAATGGAGTTCAGCAGCTGCACGGTGTTCTGTTCGCCGAGTGCCGGTGTTTATGTCTTAAGTGGCAGTAGCACCGTTAGCGGGAGCGCTTATCCCCCCCCCCCCCTACGGTTGCCACGGAAAGAATTGGCTGCCATGTTCCTCTCAGCCGCAGGTGAGGTAGTAATTGTTTGCGGGGCCCAGGATTGTTGCCGCAGGCTGTGTTCCCGATAGGGAGTCTAACCGAACCAGCCTCTCTCTCTCTCTCTCTCTCTCTCTCTCTCCCCCCCCCCTCTCCCTCCCCCTCTCTCTCTCTCTCTCTCTCTCTCTGTCTCTCCCAGAGTGACAGCCCCCACTCTGGGCTGGTCGTGTTACCGTTCCTCCCTCCCTCCCTCCCTCCTCTCTGTCTCTGGAGGAGAGCTCGGCGCAGTCAGTGCCGACTGGGAGCCTCAGAGACACCGCCGCTTAATTCCTCTGTAATGATCCTCTCCTGGAGGCAAGACAGGAAGGTAGAGAGAGAGAGAGAGAGGGAGGGAGGGAGGGAGGGAGGGAGGGAGGGGGGGGAGAAAATGAGAAGGGTAGAGGTAGAGAGGGCCTGATGTTGGCAGCAGCACTGCTCTGTTTTACTATGGGAGCTGCTGGAGAGGAGAGGAAAGCAGAGGAGGGGGACGGGAGGAGAGGAGAGGGGGATGAAGAGTTACGTAAAATCGGTAAAGAGTGGAGGAAGGACCTCCCTCACTCACTCACTCACTCACTCACTCCCTCCCTCCCTCACGGCAGCCACTCACAGCCGGACGCTGTCTTTTTCAACCCCCCCGCAGCAACACGGGGGGGGGCTTTTACTCTGTGGGTTCTGTTGTCGTCCAAAACCCACTCCAACGCAGCCCTCACACATCAACGCCCGTGCTAATGGGTCATCCCCTCTTCTCTCCTCTGAACTAATCAAAGGCTTCCAGGGGGTCCTGCTCCTCTCCGCAATGCCTGCCCGCCCGCCCACCCACCTCACGCCGTACGCCGACGAGACGCGAAAACCAAAAACAAGTCCGTCCCGTCCCCCGTCGGCCCCCCGTTTAAGGGATCACACGCGGTAGAACCAGGCGAGGCTGCCGCCGCCGCCGTCCTCCGGCCCGACACGTGCGGCGTTCTCACGAGGAGCGGCGCTCTCCTATCTGCTCCGCGCTTAACGGGGGTTAATTAAGTTGCGTTTAGATCACTGGCGACTTACTGATTGCGGCTCCTTATCGGCACATTTCATGCCGGAAATTAGCCGGCAACAACGTGAGGGTTGAATGCAGAGGGAGGTTGGCGCGCGCGTGTGTGTCAGTGTGTGCGCGTGCGCGTGTGTGTCAGTGTGTGTGCGCGCGCGTGTGCAGAGTGCTGTGGAATTGGATGATGACAGGCGCTGCCGCTCACAGAAGTGCCTCTCAGAGAGGACCAACTGCCGCTGTGTCAGAGAGGTCAGCCACAGAGACACAGAGCCGGCTCCCTAAATGAGCCTTATCTTATCAGCAGCAGCAGCAGTCCCTCGAACCCGACTGACACCCTCCACTGTTGTCATATCTGTCTATCTATCTGTGTCAGCCAACATCACAAAACCCTAGACCACCACAGGGTTTGCCTATGTGTGTGTGTGTGTGTGTGAGCACAGTGTACAGTGTGTGTAAATGAGTGTGTGTGTGTCAGAAAATGTGACAAAAGTGTGTGTGTGAGAGCACAGCGTGTCTCTCTAAACGAGCGTGTGTGTGTGTGAGAGAGCACAGTGTGAGTGTGTGTGTGTGTGTGTCAGAGAGAGAGACAGACAGAGAGCATTGTCTAAGACGGACAATGTGCGTTGTTCCCGGGCGATCCCACCGCGAGGCAGAGCTCTTTGATAACAGCGTGGTTTCCATCTCAGAGGAGTAATTTCCATGCTTAAGTGGCTGTCACCCAGTTCATTTTCCTCTGGTCTCAGCCTTAATGACTTCACAACGGCCTGGAGAGGACAGGGCCGCGCTCCTGGGGACATTTGGATATCTGGCAGTGGCAGTACTCAGGGCTGTCTGTCTGTGACTGCTGCAGCTTTACTGTACCTACTCATTAGCTATTCATTAACTACGTTTGTACAACAGCTTTCCTTTCAATGCTGCTTGGAGACGGTTGTTTTCTGGAGAAAATGATACTTTTTTATTTGGTCAATGATTTAATTTACTTCATATTATTATTATTATTATTATTATTATTATTATTATTATATATTTTTTTTAAATCTCATTCACACATTCATTTTTACATTTAATTTATTTTCTCTTACCAAACCCCCACCCTCCATATCTGGGCGTCTGTGAGAGTAGGTAGATTGTATTCTCTAGAGAATGTTATCTCTGTCGTGGTACAGGAAGTTCCTCTCAGAAATGTCATCGTACCGGTTACAGCCGGCGAACAGGCTTGTTAACACGGGCCGATCATATAACAGGGGGATGCCTCCATTTTGTTACTGGAAAAGTAAACACAAAACGTCCTTGTTGTTGTCAGGCGCCGCTCTGGCCCGCATCCTGCTGTAGTTTGGATAGCGGTGTCACTTCCTGAGCGGGCGAGGACGCTTTCTGTCCCGAGTCATCATATACTGACAGTGTCACGCTTAGGAAGTGAGGCACGAGAGGCCGTGCTTTACCCTGAGTGAAGTCACTCTAGTGGCTTAATGTGTTTCTACAACGGTTACAGAACAGACCATTTATTTTGTGATCGATTGAGGTGGTCTCTGTACCTGTCGTCCCCACCCCCCCCCCCCCCTCATGGTTTGCCCGTCCACCAGCCACGTGGCACACCACGGCATGGCAGAGCTCTAATCCATGGGAATGGAAATTGTTTTCCTGGGAAAGGACATTAGGGACATCAATGGATTAATGCCGATGAGCAGGGGCTTAACGGATCACACTTTTCCCATTACTCCCCCCCTGGTTAATCTTTGATACAGTACATACATGGTAATGATGATGATGATGGTGATGATTAATGATTATGACTATTGTTATAAATGGTACCGACGTCAGTGAAGGGAGCGGCTGACGTGAAGGCCACCGGCGCTTGAGAGTGAGAGCGCTGACAGAAGGGTTAGGCTTGAGTGAACGGCCCAATCACAGCGCGGAATGGAACAGCCCAATCACAGCGCGTGGATATACGTACTGTATGAAAACAACAGGTTTTGCCCCACTGGTTTTTCCACAACTCCTTCCAGATCATGAAATATGAATTGACTTGAGCAGCTTAGCCATGCTTTTTCATCTCTCCCCGCTGACGGTAGAAGAGAAAGCCTGGACTCCTGCTGAGAGGTGTGTGTGTGTGTGTGTTTGTGTGTGTGTGTGTGACAGAAAGGGTGTGTGTGTGTGTGTGTGTGTGTGTGTGTGTGTGTGTGTGTGTGTGTGTGTGTGTGTGTGTGTGGAGCTTACTGTATTCAGAGCAGAAGGAGGTGTATTTGAGAATGGAGAAGGGATGTGGGGCTCAGATAAAGGGGAGTGAAGGGGGGCGGCGGGGGGGGGGGGGGGGGGGGGGCACGTGCAGCCAAGGGGGAACATTTGGGGTGTTGTATATTGTGGGGGCGGATCAAACAGGATGGTGGAGCTACCGCAGCTTGGGTCCCCTTAGCGTTCACCAACTGATTTTCTTTGTCTTTGTTTCTCTCTCTGTCTCAGCTCTTTCGGCGGGGGGCTCAGAGGGGAGCGCATGAGGAGCAGAGCCCGGAGGCCCCTGTCCTGACTCAGAGCCCACCTGGCAACACACCCGGCAGCAACGTACCCCGGGCCACACAGGGAGACGGAAGAGGAGCCACCACTCCTCCTGCAGCCATGGTAGTGTGTGTGTGTGTGTGTGTATGTGTGTATCTGTCTCTGTGTGTGTATCTGTATCTGTATCTGTGTGTGTGCAAGTGCCTCCTGACAAAATGCGTCCCTCATCGGGTGTGAATTTGTTAAGCTGGTCGAAAATCTTCTAGCCTAGATATTCAGTTGTAGATATTCCGCGAGATAGTGATTGAGAGAAGACGGAGTGTGGTCTGTTTGGCTGTGAGATGAAGGTCTTGAGGACGGAGGGAGGGAGGGAGAGAGGGAGGGAGAGAGGGAGAGAGGGAGAGAGAGAGGGAGAGAGAGAGAGAGAGAGAGAGAGATCAGGGATTGATTAATGGTCCTTACCCCTGACTCCGGGAGCCTCAGGGGAACGCGGCACATGAATTATTAAAACCCAGAGCGGGAGGGGTGGGTGGGTGTGTGTGTGGGGGGGGGGGGTTCATAAATAACCCTGGGTAATGAGGGTGGTGCTAACGTTGCTGCTGGGGCGATTCAGGAGAGTAGAAGGGTGACCTTGGGCTCCACACTCTGCACAGCGAAGCACAGTTACACAACATCGTCACAGCACAGTGTTCACCTTCCCACTGTTCTCTCTTCATTGTGTTCTCAACTCAGATACACACACACACACACACACACACACACAAGCGCATACAGTCACATTCTCACACAGACACACACACACACACTCTCTCTTACACAAGCGCATATAGTCACATTCTCACACACACACACACACTCTCTCTTACACAAGCGCATACAGTCACATTCTCACACACACACACACACACACACACACACACACACACACACACACACACACACACACACTTCATATTCGGATGACTCCAGAGCCAATGAGGAGCCACCGCAGCACAATGGCCCTGCGTGAGACTAATGAGAGAGAAGATAACACACACTCACTTTCAGCCAGCTCCTTGTGACACACACACACACACACACACACTCACACACACACACACTCGACTCGCATCTACATCTCCATCGACATCTCTGAGACAGTGGTGTGTGTGTGTGTGTGTGTGTGTGTGTGTGTGTGTGTGTGTGTGTGTGTGTGTGTGTGTGTGTGTGTGTGTGTGTGTGTGTGTGTGTGTGTGTGTGTGTGTGTGACCTTGTTAGCTCTCAGTTCACTCCTAGCAGTTAAAAGGCACCCAGAGAGCCCAGGCTCAGTCAGCTCAGCTCCTCACCAGACCCAGCCATAAGCCTTTACAGCGGGGCCGTAAACGTTAATATTCAACATGCTCACGTTATCCTGAGCAAAGGGCAAACATGAATACCGTAATTAGCAGAACAATGCAGGCTGGGTATTGTAGTTTCTCTATGCCGCCTGGTTCTAAGGAGGGTCAGACAGACAGACTGACAGACAGACAGACAGGATGTCTTCATTGTCTTTCTACAGCTTTATGGTCATTGAAGCCAGTCCACTGAGACTAAGTAATTGGAAAGAGGATCTTGCGTGTGTGTGTGTGTTTGTTTGTGTTTGTGCATGCCTGTTTGTGTGTGTGTGTGTGTGTGTGTGTGTGTGTGTGTGTATGAGAGCCTTAATTTGAAAGGCTGTAAAAAGAAAAAAAAAAGGAAAAAAAAAAACACAATAAAATTGGGCCATCTTGTGTGCAGGACCTGCCAAGCGTAGTGCAGATAAATCACAGGATGAATTTTTAATGCAATCTGCCTCGGGCCGGTCATATCCCTCTCTCTGCCATGTCACTCTGCCTGCAGCCCTGAGTGTACATCCATCACAGCATCTCTACACACACACACACACACACACACACTGACCACACACACATCATTTTGTACACTGCCCCCCCCCCCCCCCCCCCCCCCAAACAAGCCTTTGCGTGCTCCAGTACAGTAAAGGGTTACCACTTTGGAGCGTGCCTTCTTTCCAGAGTCCACAGCGGACTGAAGATGTTTTTATTGGACAGTACATTCTATAGAGTTAGTTTTATTGCCCCCTCCCCCCCCCCCCACCCTCCCCCTCCCCCTCCCCCCCTCTAATGTGATTATGTAATGTGGCTGACTGGCAGCAGTGAAGCGGTAAATGTGTGTTGTAACTGTAATGGTGTGGTGTAAGAGGAGAAGCAAGGTGATATTACGGTAAACGTATCACGCACACACTCGCGCGTGCACTCACACACACACGACAGTCCGTACCCTCAAAAACACTCAGCAGCAGAGACACAACAGATACTTAGACTTTAGCGTGCGTGTGCGTGTCTGTGCGTGTGTCTGTGCGTGTGTGTGTGTGTGCGCGTGTGCGTGTGCTACTAAGTCAGTCCCCCAGTGTATTGTTGACAGTGACTTCCTGATGCGTGTGGCCCAGAGATGATGCCTCCCAGTGGGCCTCTGGACATGCACTCTGTTAAACCGCCGTGACACACGTCTAATGTGGACCAGATATGTGCACAACTATTTGACACTGTACAGGGAGGACACTGCATTTGACACTGTATAGGGAGTAAACTGCATTTGAGGCTTTTTCAGCCACTCCAAGTTGCCCTATGGTTTGTTATGCTTTTATTTATGTCACTTGTACAGCGCCTTCGGAAAGTATTCAGACCCCTTCACTTTTTCCACATTTTGTTGTGTTCTAGACTCAATTTATAATGGATTAAATTGAATTTGCCATTAATCCACACACAATACCCCAGAATGACAAAGCGAAAACACGTTTTTTGAAATTTCAGTAAATGTATTCAAAGTGAAATACAAAAATACCTAATATTAATAAATTGACTGAAATGTCAAAAAACGTGTTTTTGCTTTGTCACTTGTCAATTTTAATCCATTATAAATTGAGTCTATAACACAACAAAAATGTGGAAAAAGTGAAGGGGTCTGAATACTTTCTGAAGGCACTGTATGAAATGTGAGCTAAGAAAACTGCTTTTGGTTGTTTTTGAATGCAGATTAAAGTGTGTGCACTAGCAAAGACAGTGCGGTCTCAGAGGTGCCCTCTCCAGAGCCGTTCCTCAGGGACACTGAACTAACGTCTGATTCATTATCCCACGTCCGCGTGTGACTGAGTGGACCTGTCCTAACATATTGCATGAGGGACCTCTGGGACACGTGGTGGTCGGGGTGGAATTATTGAGGGTCGGCAGCTGTGTGTGCGTGTGTGTGTGTGCGTGTGTGTGCGTGTGTGTGTGTGTGTGTGTGTGTGCGTGTGTGTGTGTGTGTCACAGCAAGGTGGCAGAAAGTCAGTTTGTGTTGTCCTTTCTCACATTAGCCTCATGCAGGGCTGTTGTACTGCGGTGGCCCCTGATTGGCTCTGGAGTAATCAGTGTGTGCGTGTGTGTGCGCGTGTGTGCATGTGCGTGTGCGTGTGCGTGTGCGTGTGTGTGTGTGTGTGTGTAGTAGGATGGCCAGCCTCTCCAGTAGTCACATGCTCTATTACTTGAATCCAGCAGCAGCCCTTGAGGCCAGCCAGCCTGTAAAGTAGGTGATTTACCTGCATGGCGGGGGGTCTGGGAGCCCCCTACCCTGCACCCCTACGGCCCTTTTACACAACCCCCCCCCCCTCCCCCCGCCCCCCCTCTCTGTGTCCCTGCGCTCCTGGTGGTTTATAGGCTGTGGAGCCCCACATTAGAGACACCTCATAAAACCAGCCACTGAATGGGAGCAGCAGCAACCGCCGCTCTTAAAAGCACAGCAAAGTGCTTCAAAACGTGTCATGGTTTACTTTCCCAGGGTTCCATAGAAAAATACGATATTGTTTTGGTCGAAAACGACGTCATTGTGCCTTTGAATAGGACGCAGCAGCCACTCCAACTGAAGGACACTGTCCATGTCGTTCCGGCCCAAGTCGTACTTCCTGTTCCTCTCTGTCGTAAAACCGTCGAATGGCAGCGCGCGGACGTAGCACAGGCTAAACAGGAAGTATTCTCAGTTCCAGTAATATAGGTTTACGCTTGTGAAATAGTTTTCACCTCACCATGCGTGTGTAGGCCCCAAAAATATGAGGTGGCCTGTACAATTTCTTGCGGCGAGATTTGAAGTCGTCACACTGAGAGCTGTGCTGCTGCTCCCGTTCACGTCGCCTGGCTAAAACGGTAGCCTGACCAGCCACAGAATGCTCATGAATGGAAATATGACCGAACAAAAAACCCCTGAACTATCCCTTTAAACACTGTACTGAACAGAGTAGGAAGCAAGGACACACACACACACACACACACACACATTAACTTTACATTTACATTTTTTACATTTCTGGCATTCAGCAGACGCCTTCATCCAAAGCGACTTACAACAAATACATTTGTTTAAGTAAGTGAATCATCTATCCAACAGTCATCATAAGACAAAGTAATCAATGCTCACACCAGGGGCCGTTGGCAGTCGTAATGCCAGTAGGCTAATTATTATTATTATTATTATTTTATTTTTTTAAATAAGTATATTTTATTAGCAGGAGAGAACTTGTACAGGGGAGGTGAAGAGGTCTCTAGGGTTGGGGTTAGGGTTAGTATAGGGGGGTAGTGGGGGTGAAGAGGTCTCTAGGGTTGGGGTTAGGGTTAGTATAGGGGGGTAGTGGGGGTGAAGAGGTCTCTAGGGTTGGGGTTAGGGTTAGTATAGGGGGGTAGTGGGGGTGAAGAGGTCTCTAGGGTTGGGGTTAGGGTTAGTACAGGGGGGGTAGTGAGGGTGAAGAGGTCTTTAGGAGGGACTGTTAAGATGTAACTTGAAGAGATGGGTTTTAACTCACACATAACTCACACATTCATTCACTCACTCACTCACACGCATGTTTGACACACACATACAACTGCGTCGAAACTGCCGCTTCTGCCTCCCATTCTGTGGGAAACGGCACCAGGCAAAAGGAGATGGAAATGAAATAAGTGTGTGTGTCTGTGCGTGCGCGCGCGCGCGCGCGTGCGTGTGTGTGCGTGCGTGCGCACTAACTTGTGCAGCGGCAGCAGATTCAGTAGATTGATGGCAGGAGGGATGTGTCAGCCACTCTGCAGGCTCTCTAAAGGTCAGGCCCCTCCAGTGGTGTTTGCATGGAGGACAGAGGGAAAGACAAACATGTGTTCAGGACATGGATATGGACAACGTCAGGCCCTGGGATTGACACTGAACTGAACTGACGCAGAGTGAGCCTTTATACAATATTATGTTTAACTAAATCAATCTTCACACATACTGCAGGGCCGATTTTCCTACTCTCTCTGTATGATATTACGCGAGGGGATGGGATTGATGGTGGAGAGAAGGAGGTTTGTTCCCCCTGGTGCAACCCCCCCCCCCCCCCCCCCCCGTCTGCTCTGGTGAGGGTGGTGGGGCAGTTGGCCGGGGGAGCTGGGACTGGATGGTTGATTGGGTTAGGGGGAAAGGGGCAGATAGAGGGGAGAGGGTGAGTTACAGTAGTATTTGATTGAGGATCGGGGTGGGGTGGGGTGGGGTGGGGGGGGGGGGCGGCAGGGGCAGGAATGACAGCAGGGTGGGGCTGCTGTCATTGAGTTAAAATTGATTTTCCTCCCATAAGGATGATACATGTCCCCTCCCTGCATCCTGCCAACACATACATTAAGTACACACACACACACACACACACACACACACACACACACACACACACATACATCCCCTCCCTGACATGCTGGCAACAAATACATTAATTGCACACACACACACACACACACACACACACACACACACACACACACACATACATTCTCTTTCACTCACTCACTCACTCAGGCAACACTAAAGTGTTGACAGGTGTTTTTCTGCTGGCTGCATCTCTCTGGCTCTCTGTCATGGGGTAGTTCAGTTTGACAGAGGGTGGCAGGGTGTGTGTGTGGGTGTGTGTGTGGGTGTGTGTGGGTGTGGGAGTGTGTGGGTGGTCATAGTCATAGTGCAGCCCAGGGGTGAGAGTAGCAGCAGAAATGTAACCTGGCTAGACATTTGTTTGGCCATCAGGGGAAGGAGAGGTGAGTTTGATTGATTAAAGTTTAATCTGCTGCTGAACGCTTCTCCAGAGGTGCCCTTGTACCATTGAGGGTGTTTTGTTTGTTTTTGTGTGTGTGTGTGTGTGTGTGTGTGCGGGTGTGTGTGTGGACACAAGATTTGTGTAAATGTTGTCTGTGTGTTGTTTCTGGGCATTCATTGTGTTGGAAGTGTTCCTAACTCTCCCCATCTCTCTCCCCCTCTCTCTGTCTCTCTATCTCTCCCCCCCCCCCCCTCTCTGTCTTCTTTCGCGCCCTCCATTTGTCTCCTCACTCTCCCCCCCCCTCTCTCTCTCTCACTCTCCCCCTCTCTCTCTCTCTCCCCCTCTCCCCCCCTCTCTCTCTCTCACTCTCCCCCTCTCTCTCTCTCTCCCCCCCTCTCTCTCTCTCTCTCTCCCCCCTCTCTCTCTCTCTCTCTCCCCCCCTCTCTCTCTCTCACTCTCCCCCTCTCTCTCTCTCTCCCCCCCTCTCTCTCTCTCACTCTCCCCCTCTCTCTCTCTCTCCCCCCCTCTCTCTCTCTCTCACTCTCCCCCTCTCTCTCTCTCTCCCCCCCTCTCTCTCTCTCTCACTCTCCCCCTCTCTCTCCCCCCCTCTCTCTCTCTCTCAGAGGTCCTTCCGTTCGTTCGGTAACGATGACCGCCATGTCATGGCCAAACACTCCACCATCTACCCGTCGTCTGAGGAGCTGGAGGCGGTCCAGACGCTGGTGTCCAACGTGGAGTGTGCCCTCAAAAACGTCTCTGATTGGATAGATCAGAGCAGCCAGACCACCAGCGACACGGCGGCGGCGGCGGTGGCGGCAGCCGACGACGGCCAGGCCCCGCCCACGGACAGCACAGAGGACGACGCCCCCAGCGAGCCCGGCGCCCCCAGCGAGCCCGACGCCACCGCCAGCCCTGCCGTTACCCCCGACGACTCCAACGACAGCAGCAGGTGGGGCTTTGATGCCGGAGTGAAATGACATAGACACACACACACACACACACACACACACACACACACACACACACACACACACACTTCTAGAATCTGTGGACTGAAATGACCTTGGAGTAATGGTGTGTGTTTGTGGTCCCCAGGGAGCCGAGTGGAGGCATCCTGTGTGGGGTGATCAGGATCGGCCTGGTGGCCAAGGGGCTGCTCATCAAAGAGGACATGGACCTGGAGCTGGTACTCATGTGTAAAGAGAAACCCACACAGACGCTGCTGGGCACCGTCTGTGACAACCTGCCCCTACAAATACAGGTGACACACACACACACACACACACACACACACACACTCACATACATCCCCTCCCTGACATGCTGGCAACAAATACATTAATTACACACACGCACGCACACACACACACACACACACACACACACACTCACATTGGGCTTCTTTATTACCACGCTGGCGTGTGCTGTGTTTGTCATGCTGGCTTTATACATAGACTGCAGTGTGAAACAGTTAGGACGGCAGATTGTGTGTGTGGGCGTGGGCGGCACGGTGGGGCACGGTGGGTTGGTACAGAGTTGGTACAGAGGCAGACCTCGTGGACAGGGCAGCAACAGAAAAAAAGGGGCGGCTGCTCTATTTATAAGTTCCATGTGTAATTAATACAGGACTCTGCCAGGAGGTTTCCTAATTAGTCAGACATGGCAGGAAAGGACACGCACGCACACACACACACACACACACACATACACACACCCACCCACACACACGGACACGCACATATCTGCTTGTCCGGTCCATAAGGCCCCACATATAGACAACACATTGTACAACCACATCTACTCATACTATCTGCTTTCCCCCTTGTATCAGGGAGCTGCTATGTGAAACTCCTGGGCCATTTAGTCAGTTCTGTCCCATTACTCCTCCCCCTCAGGCCCCCCGAGCCAATCAAACGGCGGGGGAGGGTCTCGCGCGCGCTCACCGTGCGTCTCAGCCCACTGGCCAGAGCTCCCGACACCCGCGTCACATGTTAATGGGATGCAGATTGGCCCCGCGCGACTCGCTGCACACTTAAACAGCCTCCCTGGCCTCCCGCGCTCCGGAACGCTCCGGAACGCTCCGCAGCCTAACGAGAAAATGGCTAGGTGTGCGTGTGCGTGAGCCCGTCCGCGTGACACGGCTATTAAAACAGAGGGCAGATATCTGTCTGCCCGCCGTCTGCGTTTTTGAATTCATCATCTCATCTTAAGCCGGATCACCGGGGCCAGGGGTAATTGATTTCACCAGCGTGTGAGGGGAGGCCGGCCACACAACGCGCATCGTAATTGTGCGGCCGGGATTAATGGGACGGATCGCGGCAAAGAAGCTTCCTCTGAGCTCTGAGCCTCCACACATCAAACAATATCACATTCAATCAGGCCCTTTGTTCCTGCTTTTAACCCGTCTCCCGCTGCCTCTCCTCCTAATCATCTGTTTAGGAAATGCGTTGTGTGTGACTGGATGTGTGTTTAATGTGATGCATGCAATTAGGGTTCTAATTCTTAGGGTTCTAACTCTTAGGGTTCTAATTCTTAGGGTTCTAACTGTTAGGGTTCTAATTCTTAGGGTTCTAACTCTTAGGGTTCTAACTCTTAGGGTTCTAACTCTTAATGAATTGCATGCGAGGGGACCGAGACCAAGCGGTCGAATTGACCCTGGTCGAGTGCGGTGAACCGTCCCACGGTGAACTCTGACCCCTGACCCCTGCCGTGTGGTTGTTGACCCCCCCCCCCCCCCCCTCCCTGTGCAGAAGCTAACGGAGGAGAAGTACGAGGTGCAGTGCTGTGTCCCCGAGGCGGCCATCTTGGTGTGCAGTACGACGGAGCCCAAACTCACACTCAAGGTCACCCTCACCTCCCCGCAGTTGAGAGAGGAGGAGGGCGACACGGAGGAGCAAGGTACACACACACACACACACACACACACATACACGCCACCCTAACCCCACCTATGTGTGTGTGTGTGTGTGTGTGTCTGTGTGTCTAACCCTCCACTGGTATGGCTGTAGTAGTTACAGGGAGAAGGGAATGTCTTTGCATGAACAAAGGCAATGGAGGGGGTAGGTAGAGTATGGATGTGTGTGTGTGTGTGTGTGTGTGTGTGTGTGTGTGTGTGTGTGTGTGTGTGCGCGTGCGCGTGTGCTCCACTGGGACACAGTGAGCTTTGATCAGTAAATATATCCATGTTCCTCCCCCATGCATTGGCTGTATTCTCCTGCACAATACCTGTATAAAAAGCTCCTTATGCATACTACCACACACACACACACACACACACACACACACACACACACACACACTTTCTGCTGTCTCAGCCTGTGGTGGAGTCTTTCCATTGTCCTCGCCATGACTATTTCCACTAGCCTTTGGTCTCTGAGACCTTTGACCTTTGACCTTGGACCAGCAGGCCTCTGTCTGTCAGGGTTAACTAAACAGCCAGAGGGATGGGGAGAAGGAGAGAGGTGGGGGGGGGGAGGGGGGAGGGGGGGGGGAGGACGACTCTGTTCTCTCTATCTGGCTATCGTCCCCCTCACTAAGCCCGGCTGGCTGACTAAGCA
>NC_139659.1:19712448-19714948 GCF_951799395.1 Argentina silus | reverse complement strand
GCCTGCACACTACTCTCATTTGTGTGTGTGTGTGTGTGTGTGTGTGTGTGTTACTGTAACCCTGCCTTGTCCCTCCTTCGTAGCCCCTGGAGCTGATCTGTGAGAAGGCCATCGCCACATGTAACCGGCCGCTGGGGGCAGGGGAGGCCCTCCGCAGGGTCATGGAGTGCCTGGCCTCGGGTATCCTGCTTCCAGGTAGGCACCCCGACCACCAGGGGGGAGGGAGGGAGGGGGGGAGGGAGGGAGGGAAGGAAGGAAGGAAGGAAGGATGAGAGATGAGAGATTCGGGCCATTCCACTTATTTCAGTTCCTGGTTTTTCATCTGGAAATATGACTGTGTTCCAGCTGTAGTCTCCCGTCCCGACACATTAATCCTTCATTAATCAGCCGTCACCGCAGGTTCACGGGGAGGCAGCCGGTGTAATGAGGGGTTTTTGTTCTGCTCGGTAAATATTTCGGCTCTTATCTTGACTCGGAGATAAGAGCTCTGATTAGGAGATTGTGTACGTTTCCTCTATGAAACACAAATAGTAGAACACATTGAAGCCATTGTAACCTACTTTCTCCAGCCACCTGTCTCTATCTATCTGTCTTATCTTTTCTCTTTCTCTCTTTTCATCCATTTCTGTTGTGCTCTCTCTCTCTCCTCTCTCTCTCTCTCTCTCTCTCTCGCTCTCCTGTCTCTCTCTCTCTCTCTCTCTCTCTCTCGCTCTCCTGTCTCTCTCTCTCTCTCTCTCTCTCTCTCTCTCTCTCTCTCTCTCTCTCTCTCTCTCTCTGTCTCTCTCTCTCCTGTCTCTCTCTCTCTCTCTCTCTCTCTCTCTCTCTCTCTCTCTCTCTCTCTCTCTCTCTCTCTCTCTCTCTCTCTCTCTCTGTGTGTCCTAGAAACAGTCCTGTTATAAGCCTCTAAATGATCAGGTCCTTTCTAAGAGGTTTGATGAGATCATAATTCATTAGTATTGAGTAATGTCAGGAATAGTAGCTCGTTAAGTTGCCCCGGGGTGAGCCGGAAAGGACAACAGACCGGAGACGCATGCTATTCCGAGGACGGGTTCGTTCCGTTTGTTTAGCCGATGGCATTCTGAAAGTTCTGAAGTTCTTCCGAATGAGCCGGAAGTGTCCAGGTGGACGGTACGGAGTGCACGGAGATGTGATGTCACAGCGTGGTGTGCGTTGTGGGTTGCTTTCCCTAGGTGGACCAGGACTGCACGACCCATGTGAGAAGGAGCTGACAAACACACTGGTGGCCGTGACGGACGAGGAGGCAGAGGCCGTCACCTACAGCGCCCAGGTGAGCTGCTGACGTGCGCACACACACACACACACACACACACACACACACACACACTCATACACTCACACTCTCTCACACACACACACACACACACTCACACACACACACACACTCTCTCTCACACACTCACACACACTCTCTCTCACACACTCACACACACACACACACACACACACACACACTCACACACACTCTCACACACACACACACACACACACTCTCTCTCACACACACACACACACACACACTCACACACTCACACACACACACACACACACACACACACTCACACACACACACACACACACACACCCTGTCGACTACTCCGTCTCAGTCCTCGGTCCTTCGGTGCAGAGAGCAGCCAGGGTCCCAACTCCAGCCCTGCTCTTATCTTGATCTGGAGCCTGGAGATTAGAGTGTCAGACACAGAACCCCTTAAAGACGCTCCGCTCTTATCTGGCCTATGAGCTGTGTGTAGAGTGGCTACACACACACACACACACACACACACACACACACACACACACACACACACACACACATACATACACACTACACACAAACACACACAAACAACCTGGTGTGATGGAAGAGCTAACCCGTGTGTCTTACATCCACACACACCCCCCCTGACCCATGAATCTTGTTTTGGCGCCACTGGGGGGGAAGCGTGTGTGCGTGCGTGTGTGTGTGCGTGTGTGTGCGTGTGCGTGTGCGTGTGCGTGTGTGTGTGCGTGTGCGTGTGCGTGTGCGTGTGCGTGTGCGTGTGCGTGTGCGTGTGCGTGTGCGTGTGCGTGTGCGTGTGCGTGTGCGTGTGCGTGTGTGTGTGTGTGTGCGCGTGTGAGTGCGCCCGCTCCACTGAGCAGAGGAGAGTGATCCGCATGGCTGAGTGAAAATCCTCCCAGTGCTCTTTTTTTTTTTTCTTTGTAGGAAGGTGAAAGCAGGGCTGGAATGTCAATGCGGTTAATTGTTCCGTAGCAGATACAGGGATAGACGGATAGAGGCTCTGGGAGGGGGAGGAATCAACAGCGGATGAATACCCCAGTGTTTCTGGGCCTCTCCTAATATATTTGCATTAGGAAATTGACTGTGTCTGTTTGTTCGAGTGCTAATACCCCCCATTTCTGCGAGAGAAGCCCCGAAGGCACGGGAGTTTAGCTGCGTCCCATTTATCCACACTTTCCGTCTGAAGTACGCACTTGTGCACGA
>NC_139659.1:19689948-19709948 GCF_951799395.1 Argentina silus | reverse complement strand
GAGGGTTTTACTGTATGTTATAGGAGCATTTGTGTGTGTAAAAAGTTGTTCTGTACAGAGACCATACAGTCTGGTTTAGGTAGCAGGGCTGAGTCCAGACAGAGAGGCCTTGGTGGGTGGAGAGGGGAGGGGGAGAGGGGGAGAGTGGTCATCACGGGTGCAGTGTTTATGTGTTCCAGCTGTGGTCAGGGATGTCTCCTCACCCCCCTACCGGCTGTGGAGGGGTTAAGGTGGCCAAATCTGTGTAATCCCGACGTCGTTGTGAACAAAGAGGCTCTCCTGAGCATTGAGCCGGGATAATCCTCTTTCCCTCTCAGATTCCCATAAATGGCTCTTTCTCTCTCTCTCTCTCTCTCTCTCTCTGTCTCGCTCGCTCAGAGTAGTGCTAGAACCAATTTGGGGCAGACCTGGCACTCCTGTCCTGCCCTGTCCACTGGCCCTCCGGCGCTGGCTGAGACAGGGAATTAGCTTGGACGGGAATCTGGTGTCTTGTGATAGAACATGGGAGTGCTCTATGTTTCTAGTTCTATTTAAGCCACGCAGCCCACAAAGGGGTGCATCACGACAAGGGGTCGACACACATGTTGGAAATGGACCCTCCCTCACTCTTCTTCTATCTCCTCCTCCTCCTCCTCCTCCCCTTCTCCTACTGCTCCTCCTCCTCCTCCCCTCCTCGTCCTCCCCTCCTCTCCTATCCTCCTCCCATCCTCCTCCTGTTCCTCACCTCTCCTCTCCTCTCCTCTCCTTTCCTTTCCTCACCTCTCCTCTCCTCCTCCTCTCCTCACCTCTCCTCTCCTCCTCCTCCGCCTCCTCTCCTCTGCTCTCCCCCCCCCCCCCCCCTCCTCCTCTCCCCCTCCCCCCCCCCCCCTCCTCCTCTCCTCTGCCCTCCTCCTCCTCTCCTACTCTACACCAGGTCCTCCAGGCGATGGGTTACCCCACCGGGTTCGACACGGACCTGGAATCAATGAGCGCCGACGAGAAGTCGGACGGCGAGGGAAAGAGCGAGACGTCCACACACTCGAGCAATAACACAACACACTCCTCAGACTCAAACACGCTGGAGGTACGCGCGCACACGCACACACACGCACACACACGCACAGCTGATGGATTACTCTCATAAAGGCAGAAAGACCAGAGATTGCTTGTTGATCCGATACTGTGTGTCTGTGTAATGTGATTTCCTCTCTGCCCTCGTCTGGGGTCAGGTCCGAACTCAGGGTCCCATTCTGACGGCCAGCGGTAAAAACCCGGTGATGGAGCTCAACGAGAAGCGGAGGGGGCTCAAGTACGAGCTCATCTCAGAGAGCGGCGGCAGCCATGACAAACGCTTCGTCATGGAGGTGAGGCTTCACGCCACGAACATCTCCTTCTTAACTCGCACACACATACACATTCACACACACACACACACACACGCACGTGCACACGCACGCACACACGCACACACATACACAGACACACACACACACACACTCTCACTCACTCACTCTATCTCCATGGACTGATGTTGGGGCTCATCAGGCGTACAGTAGAGCAGTCAATCAAGCTGAGTGAGCCGTGCTCAGCGCTGTTCCTCCAGGGCTGCTGCTGGCTGTCTGCTGGCTGTCTGCTTGCTGTCTGGTTTGTTTTCCGTCACGCCTCAGTGCCTCACAGATTGATTAACATCACTGAAGTGGAGGTCACGTCTGACTAACATCACTTGCATATGTCCTGACTGACTCTCCACTGATTGAGAAGGATTGGGTGGGTCTGTGTGTCTGTGTGTACTACTTCTTACGTGTGTGTCTGTGTGTGTGTGTCTGTGTCTGTGTGTTTTGCCAGGTGGAGGTGGATGGGCAGAAGTTTCGCGGGGCGGGGCCCAATAAGAAGGTGGCGAAGGCCAGTGCCGCCCTGGCCGCCCTGGAGAAGCTGTTCTCAGGTCCCAACGCGGCGGCAAACAAGAAGAAGAAGATCGTCCCTCAGGTGAGTCACCAGCAGCCCAGGGTCATCAGTACCTTTAAAATATGTTTTTAGGGCATTTCTGCTTTATTGGGATAGAGACAGTAGAGATTGACAGGAAGGATGGGAGAGAGAGAGGAGGGATGACGTGCAAGATAGGTCGGGGGTCGGAATCGAACCAGGAACCTTTTTACGATTACGTGGTATGCGCATTCGTGTGCTACGCCACTAAGCGCCCAGGGGGGTCATCAGTACTGACACTGTAGAGAAGAACCCACGTAGAACGCTGGTACCTCTGTGAGCCCAGTCGGATCAATACTGTCTCTACATGAGGGCCCCATCTCTTAAATACTGTCTCTACATGAGGGCCCCATCACTTCTAAATACTGTGTCTACATGAGGGCCCCATCTCTTAAATACTGTGTCTACATGAGGGCCCCATCTCTTAAATACTGTGTCTGTAGGAGCCCCAATCACTACTAAATACTGTGTCTGTAGGAGCCCCAATCACTTCTAAATACTGTGTCTGTAGGAGCCTCAATCACTACTAAATACTGTGTCTGTAGGAGCCCCATCACTACTAAATACTGTGTCTGTAGGAGCCCCATCACTTCTAAATACTGTGTCTGTAGGAGCCCCAATCACTTCTAAATACTGTGTCTGTAGGAGCCCCATCACTTCTAAATACTGTGTCTGTAGGAGCCCCCATCACTTCTAAATACTGTGTCTGTAGGAGCCCCAATCACTTCTAAATACTGTGTCTGTAGGAGCCCCAATCACTTCTAAATACTGTGTCTGTAGGAGCCCCAATCACTTCTAAATACTGTGTCTGTAGGAGCCTCAATCACTTCTAAATACTGTGTCTGTAGGAGCCTCAATCACTTCTAAACACTGTGTTTCTGTAGGAGGTTGATCACTTATCAATACTTCCTCTCCTGCCTTCTTAATAACATTCACTTTTGGTAGTAAAGCTTCTCACTCCTCTGTTGTATCGGATCAATGACCAATAGTCTCTCACAGCCTGCAGCTTTCTCAAGTCCAAAAGCCATCCTAATTAATCCTGCTCCTACAACTTTCTGATTGCTCTACTTAAGAAGTACCTCACAGTCCTGCTACTCCCAATGAGTGAAATCCATATCTGTGAGACTGGCGTGGTACAGAGCCGATAGACTGCGTTGCGTTCGATGTTACCTGCTGCACAAGCGCGCAACGTACAATTTAGTTCGCAGTCTGTTTGTCTCTGATCCGTGTACGTGAGCACCATACAGAGCCTGGAATGATGGGTTTCAAAGCTTCTTGGATGCTTAAAACATCCACCCAGCTTCATAGTGTGGAACAGAAACATTGCTAATAGTAGTACTATACACACAGTAGCGCGATCTGATAAACCAACAAATACAATGGACTGTAGAGGACAAACCCCCACAAAAGATATTCACATTGGACAGAACTCTCAACATGAAACAACTTCAACGTCAGGAATTGATCCGTTTGAAGTTCCAGTTTGCCTCCACGCAGGCAGCTGTTGATGTTAATCACTGCGCTAAAGCACATGTTCACGTTTGCACGCACTGCATCCCAGTGTAGCACCTACGTTAGCAGTAACACTACGTGTGTGTGTGTGTGTGTGTGTGTGTGTGTGTGTGTGTGTGTGTGTGTCTGTGTGTCTCTGTGTCTGTGTGTGTGTGTGTGTGTGTGTGTGTGTGTGTGTGTGTGTGTCTGTGTCTGTGTCTGTGTCTGTGTCTGTGTGTGTGTGTGTGTCTGTGTGTGTGTGTGTGTGTGTGTTTCAGCAGACGAAAGGAGCTCTAGCTGCTGCTGCAGCAGCGTCTGCGGTAGCCGCCCACGTGGCCAGGGGGCGAGGGAGAGCAGCCCTGGCCAGAGGGGCCTTCGTCAGCGCGGCTACTGCTGCCCCGGGATACGTCACACCAGGTGTGTGTGTGGGTATGTTTGGATGTGTGTTTGTCTTGTGTTTCCTGTATCCATCCCTTGTGTTTCCCATACCCATCACAATGGTTATTTGAAGTGTGTGTGTGTGTGTGTGTGTGTGTGTGTGTGTGTGTGTGTGTGTGTGTGTGTGTGTGTGTGTGTGTGTGTGTGTGTGTGTGTGAGTGACTGGGTGTGTGAGTGACTGGGTGTGTGTGTGTGTGTGTGAGTGACTGGGTGTGTGTGTGTGTGTGTGTGTGTGTGTGTGTGAGAGAGAGTGACTGGGTGTGTCCGTGTGTTTGTTACAGGGTGTGTGTGACTGGGTGTGTGTCCAGTAACATAGCAACCCTCCCTAACAGTCCATATCTTTAACGTATCTCACAGGCTTCGGCAACCCGTATGGATACAGTGCGGCCGCTGCCGCCCCGGCCTACGGTAAGCCCCCCGCCCCCCCCCCTCCTCCTCCTTCCCCACCCTCTCAGAGTCTAGGGTCCAAACAGTCTCTCTCTTCTAATCGTCCCCACACCTGTCCAAGGCCCTACTGGAGATCAATACAGTGCCATTGAGTTACCAAATTTTTTGAATTGGGTGAAAAAAAATCACACCAAAAAAAAAAGAAGAAGTGTTCAAACCGATCATAACCTTTTGGTTCTTACTGTGGTTGGAGCAAGCCTCGCTGTGCTTCTTGGCCTGAGTGTCCGAACGCTGCTGCTGCTCGTTAGTCTGCCTGCTCCGCTCCCCCATCCTCCTCCTCCCCCATCCTCCTCCTCCTCCTCTCCTCCTCTTCCTCCCCCATCCTCCTCCTCCACCCCCTCCCCCCTCCTCCTCCTCCCTCCTCTCCTCCTTCCTTCTCCTCCCCCATCCTCCTCCTCTCCTCCTTCTCTTCCTTCTCCTCCACCCTGCTCCTCCTCCTCCCCCCCCCCCCTCCTCCTGACTCTGTCTGGACATCTGGATCTCTCCTCCTCCTCCTCCTCCTCCTCCTCCTCCTCCACAGTGTAGCCCTGTTGTCTACAGCCAACTGATACCCCCATTCAAAGCTGCCCAGAGACCCAATGCCACACACACACACCCACACACACACAGGTCTTTGGCCTATACACCACGCTACTCTACCTACAGTACCGACTAACCGCATTCCACTATGTACTTCCATGCATGACACAATCCTACAGACTCTATAGACTCACGCCACGTCCAGTACCGACCCCAGCTCCACCACGTCCCTACGTATGGGTCTGAGGGTGCTGTGTTGATTACCTGACCACACAGTCAGCGCCCCCGGAGAGTAAGGGGCTGGTCAGGTCAGCTCAGCGCCGGGGCCGGTGGCATGTAACAGCTCTGGAGGGTTTAAATGTCTCCCATAGTGTCTCTTTTATCGCTGCCAGACGCTGTCCCGCACACACAGCATAACTCTATCCAGCAGAGGACTGCCACACACACACACACACACACACACACAGAAGCAGACACATCCTGTTTACACACACACACACACACAAGCAGACACATCCTGTTTACATACAAACACATACACATACACACAATTATCACAAAGGCATGCAGTTTTTGTCAAACTATCTCTTAATCTCTCTCTTTCACACACACAAACACAAACACACACACACACACACACACACACTCCTCAGGGTAGAACAGTCAGAGTCTTGTGTGGTGCGTGCGTGGCATTGGCAGGCTCCCCAGTTCCGCCTGTCTCTGGGTGCTTTGAATGAGTCTTATGTGCCGGGGGGAGTGGGCCAACTGGGCACAACACACACACACACACTCAGGAGAGCCCACCCCGCTCCCTTCTCTAGAGGGCTCCTCCTCCCTCCTCCCTTCTCTCTGCAGCGGAGGGGAGCTGAGTGGTGTAGTTTAACCCCAGTGGCCTCCTCTCCCCCTACTACATAACGACTTTTCCTTTACCCCCCCCCCTCACCCCCACCCCCCCCATCATGAAGGAGGTCTGGTATTTGGCTGTGAAATGATGTGCCCCCCCGTCCTCCCTCCCCTCCCCCGTCCTCCCTCCCTCCCTCCCTCCCTCCCTCCCCCAGAGCTTCTGAAAGCTGTTGTTTGCATGTGTCAGTCTAAGCCCACCCCCTCCACTACCGTCATCTGATGCTGCTGTGACCGTCTTGGCTCCTGTTGCTGCTTTGTGATTTCTTAAATGGGTTCAAGACTGTGAGAAACACACACACACACACACACACACACACACACACTCACTTGAGCAACACACACGACTCGACTAGAACCGCAACCGCGCTCACGACCACACCAGCCAGACCATAAGAACATAACCCCACACATATACGGTGCACTTGCAGTAAACAAACAAACAAACCAGCCAGCCACAGCCCTGGCCTGGGCAGCCTCAGAGGTACACCTCTACTCCTCCCCTCTCACCGTCTACAACACATACAACAATCAGAACACACACATTACTCCAAGGTTCTTTTAGTTTTTTATCTTATATATATATATATATATATATATTATTTTTTTCTTTCTTCAATAGTCCAGTGACTAACACAAGGTTAGTGCAGAGGTGAAGTTACTGACTCAGTTGAGTGTCCTCATCAATACCCAGACGCTTCAGTTGACTCCTTTCTCCTCTCACTTACCTTCACCCACTCACACACACTCACACACTCACCGTGTCCCCCTCCTACGGTAGGCTCCTACCGTCTGCTGTAGCTTCTGCACAAAGGAAATGTCTAGCTAGGTACCTAGGTAGCTACTACAACACAGGCAATGTCTAGCGGGGGAGGCTGGTGGAGGTGGAAATCGGAGGACGGGCTCACTGTAATGCTTGAGGCGCACTGAGGAATGGTGTCAAACTGGTGGAGGTCGGAATCAGACAATGAGCCCGGCCTCTTGATTTCTACCTCCAGCAGCCTCCCCCTGGGTGTCTAGCTAGGTACTGCTGTAGGTCGCTATAGTTACTGGACTCATGCGGAGTGCTCTTTTCGTGTCTCCTCTCTAGGTTATCCCAAGAGAATGCTTCTGTTGCCTGTCATGAAAATGCCTGCCTACCCCGTCCCCCACTACCAGTTCTTTTAGCACAGGGGCCACAAAAAAACACCCCGCTTTTGTTTTTCTTTCTTTTTTTTTTCTTTCTTTTTTTTTTTTTTTTTTTTAAAGAAGGGAAATCTGAGTCTGTTTTCCCAACATATCCAGGGTGTGGAACTAAGGACTTTTTTTTTTTTTTGAGCAGAAGACACATTTGTAAAAGTGCATTTTATTTTTGTTGGTTTTTTTCTTACTGTTTCCACCTTTTACGAATTAAAAAAAAAACTGCAGGTTTAAAGCTCTTTAAAGGAAAACTTGAAGGATTTGTACTGTGAATTGTTACCTCATTTTTTTGAATCTAAATTATATCAGCCTTTTTGTTATTATTGTTATTTCTTCTCCTGTAGGAAGGTTTTAGGCCTTTTGTGCAATTGGACACAGACACATTCTCTGTAAAAATAATGAGAGCTGTGTGAAGGATGTATAAGTATAATTATGATTATACTATTATTATACCATTGTGGACAAATAAACCTTTATCTCCTAAAAAAGCTGAGCACTGCCTGGTGTATATGTGAATCAAGGGCCCCTAGCCTAGTAGCGACATTAGACTCCTCGTAGAGCCTGCGCTAGGCGAACTAACACTTTCTGTTTGGCTTGTAGTGGCTGGAGAAGCTGTTTCATAATGTGCAGTCACAGGAAGCTGCATGGCCTGGACAGGAAATGCCGCTGGCATGAACAGGATGTAGAGAGCAGCAGAGGGCAGAAGTGGTGTAGGGCTTAGCACCAGAGGTTACAGTCACCTAGTAGCAGAGCTTAAGGGTAGCAACAGCACTCACACTCACACTGGTTATTCTGCTAAAAGCTCCTAATGGTGTCACCCACCTTCACACAAGCCCCTCCTCCCTCAGAGGCTGTCACACAAGCCCCTCCTCCCTCAGAGGCTGTCACACAAGCCCCTCCTCCCTCAGAGGCTGTCACACAGCACATAGAGGTTCCGTCACTCACAGCACAGCACAGCACAGCACAGCACAGCACAGCACAGCACAGCACAGGGGAATCTGATATGGCTGGTTAGTTGGCTGGTGTCCTTTCCAACAGCACCCCTACCTTACAGCACCCTACAGCACAGCATACACGACCGGAACACTCACACACAGCTACCTGTACACACCGGAGAATCGAAAGCAGCAACAAGGGACCCAATGGAGACTTGCTACCCAATTGTCCTGTTTTTTTTTTGTCGTTGTCTGTTTTTTTTTTTTTTTAAATTTTTTTATTTGTGTTTGTTTTTGGTGAGTGTCTCAGTGTCAGCTGTCTAAGTCTGTCCTCTCCCATGGGCCAGCACAAGCTACCTTCACAACGTTGGCTCCACTTCCCCTCTTCTCTCCTCTCCTTATCCTGCATCATGGCTCACTGGCCCCTCCCATCCATTGTGTACTCTCCCAAAAGAATATAAATACATTCATATTTATTTCCCCCATATGTATCCCGATAAGAGGTTTAAAGAGCCCAGGATCCAACCAGGGGGTCAGGGGTCATATAGGGAAATAGTGAGCCCTCTGGAGGAAGGCTTGTGCTGGCCCGTGGCTGGGGGTGTGGTCATCATGTCAACGAGAGAAACCCCCCGGGAGTGGTCCGTTTTGGACAGCCGTCTCCATGGTTACAGCCATGAGGCGCAGCCATTGGGTCAAAGGCCTCCGTGTCCTGTCCAATGGCTGGTTGAGCAGGGGACACTTGGGTGACAGGGGAAGCTCCCAGGACTTCCACCCTTCCCCGTCTCTCGTCGCGATGGCCCCCATCGTAACTGTACTATACTCTCTCCAAAATCACATTTGATTTGATTTGTCAGAGTTATGTACTAACCACATTGTCTTCTAAAACTTTAAAGTTGCTACATAATTTATCACATATCTCTGCTTTTATCTCAAATGAATGAGCTCCAAGTTTGTTTGTTTGTTTGTTTTCTCCAATAGTTTTTCCTTTTGATTTTATTTCGGTTTGTCAGAAGTGGTAACCGTTGCAACTTAAGTTGTTGATGTCTTTTATTAACCTGAATACCCCCCCCAGTGCAATGAAAACCCCACGTACAGCCTGAAAGAGCAGAGACAAAGAATGGGAGCGTATGGACATGATGCCTCCTATAGGAACCCACATTAATTGCAGTCTCTCTGCTCTTTTCCTCACTGTAGGTGGTCTTTTCATTGACAATCCCTTTTACCAGCCTCGGACCATCGCACCTTTTATTATTCACTTGGGTCCTCAAGATCTCTTCTCTGACTTCTAGAACCATCAGGTTGTGTGGCTCTAAACGGTCGTACGAACCGAACCGAAACCGAACCGCTCCAGGCTTCTTGACCAGGCTGTCTGTCTCTCTCTCTCCACCGCGTGCAGAGGCAGAGCGGTCAAACTCCTCTCACCCTCCTCTTTAACCCAAATATCCCCCCCCCCCCCCCAACAATGGAAACAAACAAAAAACAAGCAATACGCAATTTGACTTTTTCGAACTTCAGCTGCATCTAAAAGGCTGAGGGACCATTGGGTCTTTCCTATATAGCAATACACCTGAACTTCTGGCTTCAAGCTTACTTGAGATGATGATGTGAATGTTCAATTGAGTCTTACCCAACACAGCATTGCAATATATTTCATTTCAATTGTATATTCATTGTGTGTGTGTGTATGTGTGACTATACCATGGAATATATGCATATATATGTATGGTATATGTTTCTATAAATATTATGTGTTGATACTATTCTATGATGTAGTTATGTAAATATATATAATTATCATTGGTATAAATTATTTTAGAATTACAAAGTGAAATGTAATTGTAATCCCACGATATAGCTTTCTTCCAATTTTATATACACTGAGCAATTTAATCTAGTACTAGAACATGCAATATGAACCCTGTTTCTTAACCTGTGCTAATAGAATAGCTTAGTGATGCTTCCTTCCTTTGGCCGGTCTCCTCGTCTGGGCCTTTCTGAGCATGCTCTGTCCAGCCTGAGGCCCACTAGCACGGTCCTGGATGAGAGCCACTCAGTCCAGCCCCCCGCCCTCTCTCACACACACACACACACACACACACACACGGAGACACGCATACACACGGAGACACGCATGCATGCACGCAGACACGCACACACACACACACACACACAAAGAGACACGCATGCACACACACACGCACACCCCAACACACACTCTGTGTGACTCCACACACCTTTTCTATCAGAAAGCACACTTGGACAGTGCAACATTTGGCACTGGTCTACAGTCTCACTAGCAACATACTATACTATACTATACTGTACTGTACTGTATCTGTGCTGTACGCTCTCTCTCTCTCTTCCTTTCTTTCTCTCTCTCTCATAAACTGGGTCTGTTGTTGGGCAGCGAGAGTCCCCCCCCCCCCTCCTCCGCCCCCCTCCCCCCTCCCCTATGACCACCACAGTCCTCTCTGGCCTGCTATGTGGGTCCAAAAGCACAGTTTCTCAGCTTGTAGAGGTGGCCTCCAATACTGAACCACCACCACCTCCTCCTCCTCCTCCTCCGCCATATCCCTCCCTCCTTCGCTCCACTGCGGAAGGCATGCTGCTGATCCATACACACACACGCACAGGGCTTACCGCGTCTGCCAATGCAGGCTTGACACAGCTCTGTCACAGCCTTGTCACCACACTAACGGCTAACTAATTAAAGGGGGGGGACTCCCAACAGAAGCTCGACTGCAAAAGTCAGAACAGACAGGACCCAGTTGTTTCCTAAACCCCCCCCTGCCTTACCCTCTCTAGTACACTATATATCTATATTTAATGCTCAACTGATAGGAAACCAGAGTGAAGTGTAGTTAATGAGTTTGTGTGGGGGTAAACCATACAGCATGGTGGTGAACTACAGTGCCTAGCCAGATTACCAACCCAGCATCAAGACCACACATGGAACAGTGACTATCCTTTATTTACCAGGGTGGTTCACCAGGTCCTGTATGCAGATGGATCACAACGTACAGTACAGATCATATTAAGCATATTTGAATGTTTATTACCTTATTTCTACAGTGGAGTTGAGCTGCAAAACATAATGTTCAATCAAACCCAAATCCAATATAATTTGTCATTGTCAACATAGTAGACTGATACAAACATCTGCTTAACCACACAGTCTGACCACTGGTAAGATAGAAAATGGTAGAAAATACACACGGTAGAAGGTTATTGTCCACAATACCCAAAACGAGTGACTTAATAGCCCAAGCCATTGAGGCGCATAGCTTTATGTGCTGGTTTGAAGATACATGTTCTTGTACACACACATGCACACACACGCTACGTATGTGGCTTCAGTTGCCTACAAAGCTTCTGATGGCGACTCATATTTGTTCGATGTTCCACACGGCAGCCTTTAAAAAAAAAGAAAAAAAAAAAAAAGAAAGAAAAATGAGTCAGTCAGAAGGAGAGGCTGAAATATTACAGAATGTAAATCAAAAGCTTTGATTCCTCTTCCTTGATCTCCACGCCACTTTGATCTTCTGTATTTGTCAATTTGAATGTTGCATTCTATTATTTGTTTTAAATAATGTGGGAAAGCTATTGAGCCTCAACATGTCATTTTCAAGACTGGTAACTTCAATCAGTTAGGGTTGAAATCTGGGTAAGTCTGATGTACTGTAGGTAAGTTGTTGATGACAATTGTTCTGTTCACGGGAGGCAGAGAACTGATGTATTTTCACATTTACATTTTCAGATGTTTGGTAGTCCAGTTAACTATATGGTTGTCAAACACACAAGCCCCTTTCTGATCTTTAGTGTTGCTATGATTGGCAGCTGTCAATCAAGACATACTGTATGCTTAATCCCTATTGTAGTATCTTATTGGTCTTTTTAGAGATAGTTATTGTCTAGAATGTCTATGTGTATACTATAACCATAGGCCTGCATAGAGGGGAAAGTTATATATGTCAAGGATTAATCAAAAGTCCAAGAACACCAATCGGGTCGAGTTTCATGTCTGAAGAAAGACCATATGGTACAGCACTTGTGGTTCTGATGCACCCTCGGCTGTGCTGGCATGGGAAGACTCCTCCACCCTTCCCCAGACAGACGCCCCTGTCTCCCTACAGCATCCTCCCCTCCTCTCTTCTCTCTGAGGGCTGTGGAGACGTGCTCCAGCCCGATGGCCCATATAAATAACTGGACGTCATATTTCTCTGAGTGCTGCCTTTTAATCCCCCCCCCCCCCCTCCCCCCTCCCCCTCCCCCTCCCCGCTCGCATCAGAGGCAGCCCAGGCTAATGACCTGTAGCCTACAGAGAAACAGCACTACTGCTGTCTGGCTAGACAACTACACAGCTGCATTTCCTGAACACCAGGCATCGTAAGAAGTGGCTTGAGACATATCGCAATAATGAGTAGGCCTTGGGAGTGAGGCTCCTAGGGGGAAAACACATTTATTACAGTCCTGCTAAAAGGCTCGTAAAGTGCTAAGTGTGTTTGTTAGAATGATATATCATTGATTCACCTGATTGATTGTAACCTCGTCCCAATGCTCCTTGGAAGTCCCCCGTGAATGAGGTCCTACTTGACAAAGGGATACAACAAGCACAAAACCATACTAGCAATATTCACCACCTCCTACTCAGGGCCACTGGGCACACACTCAAATACACACTCTAGCCAGTTATTACAGCCCACTCACAAACTCCCCTCATAGTCTGGTACAACCCCAGGACCACAAAAGGACAGTAGAGCGCGTTCTCTTATCCACAGGCTCTCTCCCCCAGCTGAAAGATTGTATTTAGTGGCGCCACAAGCTGTGTAGTTCAGAACAGTTGGAAGGAGACATTGGAAGACGGCCTCATTGTAATGCATGGAACAGAATGAGGAACGGTATCAAACTGAGCCCGTCCTCCGATTTCTACCTCCAACAGCTTCCCCCTGGTGCAGACACAGTAGGACAGGAGCCATTTATTACTGATAAACACACTTAAACCCCATGCTGTACCTTGGTGCTTTCGAATGGGCTGTAGCAATGCATATCTCTTGTAAGTTGTCTACCTATTTTCTACGTGGAAATCTGTAATACTCTTTTATGTTTCACTGAAAGGGAAAGGGACTTGTGTGGGAGACCAGTACACACTAGAAAGCTGGTAATTCAATTTGTGTGCCTGCGGGGCTGAAATAGAGTTGGATCCTCTTTCGGCTGCAGGGGGGTTTGCAAAGATGACTGTCCTCTAAGCAGCACATAGTTCAGGGTTGAGTACGGAAGTTGTCTGTCACCAGTGGAAACCAATCACACGCAGGCATTACAAGCTTGCTCCAGGATCTCTGACCGTCAATGTTCAATATCCTCCTAAACTTTTTGGTTTCGGAATGTACACTGTTGTCGTAGAGTAGAATGTATAACCATAGGAAAGACATAAATACAGACTATATATATATATACTTATATATATGAATATATAGATCTTTTTGAACTACTCGAGTCATTTGGGCACTTCAGCCTATTTGTGTTTACATTTTCTCTTATTTATTACTTTTTTGGCGAGCGTGACGTCTTACGGTATGAGTGATGGGCTCTTCCATCTTTTTTTTGTAAATAGAACTCATTTCAGTTTGATTCTGACAGGAGGAGGAGACGAACAGCCCAAATAGTCTTGAGTTGTGTGTCTCGCACTTTTTAACGATGTGGCATAAATGAATTATATCAATTTGAACTATAAAAGTTATCAAGGTAATCCTATGTGAAGTGGTGATCATGCACAACCTCCACGAGAGAGCCGTGCTTAAATAGAAGCCAATTGAAATGACGGCAGTAGATGTTTGCTAGCTGTGGTATTCAATTAGTAGCAAAAAAATCACCCTGGTGATCTGTTTGTCACTGTATTTGCCATAATTTATGCTTGAAAAAAATAAAAAGTGCTGAATCTCTGAAAGTGTCAACTTTTCTTTCTTTTTTTTTTAAAACATGAAATAAATGCAGCTTATAAACAATGTATTGCTGTGTGGTGTTTTTACTATCTGGTCTTTGTTCTCTGATTATTACAGATTGTTCAGAAGTAGAAAGATCGTTAGGATACTTGATGGCAAGTTTAATGCTTATAAATGTAGTGATATACATATACAGCCCAATAATGAGGAATACAACCTGTCAGTAAGCAAAGCACCTGTCAATCACATTTAGGGACAGCATAACTGTGGAGAGAGTCAGAGGATTCGGTGTCATGGCTGATATTCAACACTAGCAGAGGCTGTAAATGATAATCCTGAGTCATTACTGACTTGTCACTGAGATTCAGGAGTGGCAACATCTACTGACATGATGACAGTTTGATCCAATTAATATCAACTCATGGGAATATGTGCGTTGGTACCACTCTCACCACTCTATCAAATCAAACCCCTAACATTTGAGGACCACGCAACAGATCAGGTGAACTTAACAAGTTACCGTATAAATAACCACCACATACTCTTATTAGCCTCTGCATGAGCTGGAGTAGGTTTCTGCTGAGTAAGAGGACACCGGTCCGTCACCTCAGTCATTTGATGCTGGTTGCATTACAAGCAGTCTCAACAAACCTGAGCCCTCAACTCTCTGCACCTGTATTGGGTTCCATCTCTCTGGGTCACCTGGCAGCCACACTCTGACCCAACGCTACTGACAAAGCCAGAATGACTGGATGGATTAGAGTCTAATCATTAGACCCTTATGCACAGGCACATGTATCCACACATGAATACTGTAGGACCATGGGTACAGTACAGATGGAAAATTAAGGAAGAAGTGCAGACATCTTGATTGCCCCTTAAACAGCTGTTAAAGAGCATGTGTAAGGCGAGACGCAGATTGGCTGATTTAGCGTCACTGGGGAGGAGCTTGGAGGAGGTCCTCTCCAGTTTGGCTGCACCGTACTGAAGGAGAGCCAGCCTGGCTGTTTATTAGAGACAGCCGCCATCTGGGAAAGTCATCAGCAGCAAGCAGCCAGCAGGACGAGGGTCTCAGCACGCAGCTCCGTGTCCAGGCCCAGCCAGGACACTCCTATTTTGGCCCTGGAGGGTCTGTATTGAGTGACACCTCTCCCTGCATCAGCGTTAAGCAGAAGTGATTGGTGAGTGGATGGTTGAGGTGGGGTGGGGTGGTGGTGGGGGGGGGTACCTCTCTAATGCCAAACCGGTGTGAACCTGTCTGGTCTCCCTCAACTTTTTTTTTTTTTTAAGCGGTGTAAGTCGGGGTCAGAGGAGGGGGGGGTTGTTTAATTGTGTAATGCTGACTCTTGTTATTCTGTGGCCGTTACCAGGTTTCCCACGGTTCGCGCCCCCCAGCTGCAGTAGAAACCCAGCCTGATCCCCCCCCCCCCCAGCCTCCACCCGGGGTGATAATTTCACAGGGCCCCAAAGTTATAAACACTCTAAATGATATATGAAAGCCAAAGCCACAATCCATACACACTGTACATTTAAAATTAGCCACAACTGACAGGTAAAAATAGCTCCTTACTGAAACACTAACAGAAAGGAAACTCTTTGTGGGACTGGCTAGAAAAGAAAGGTGGCAAAGAACGTTGGATGAAAATAGAGCAAAGCAAAAAGCTCTTTGGAGATTTCTCCCCACAGGAGGGAAGCAGCTCGTTAGGATGTCAGGGTTAGGAGGGATTGACTGAAGGAGGAGAGGAGACAGTTTGTTTTTCTAAACAACACACAATCACAAAGAAAAGCCTGAAAATAAGAGGGAGCTTTTCATGGAACAAAATTCCACATAAATAGTTTCCTCTAGAGATGATTTCATACAAACGTTGTTCGTGCTGAATATAACGACACAATGCATATTTCACTCCTCTTGGGTGTCAGTGATACTGACTTTGATGAGGTTACAAGTGAGCTGTGGAGGAGCATCGAGAGGCCATTTCTTATCTAGTTCCTACATCTTCGAGGAAAGCAGAAACACCAGATCAACTCCCTCCTCATCCCCACTCCCTCCCTCCTCATCCCCACTCCCTCCCTCCTCATCCCCACCCCCACCACAGCATGGAGAACACCCCCATCCCTGCACAACAACATTAGCTTGGCTTGGCTAACCCTGGCCTACTTAGTTTCCATGGTCCCTCTCTCTCACATCTCTTCCCTGTCAGTCCTACCCTGTTGATCATGGAGCAGACCTCATGGAGGGGTCATCAAAAAGTGTTCCATTCATTTAGCAGCCAAATAAAGAAACAAACAAGGTCCTGTGTTCATAGCTTTATATTGAAATATGAAGTATACACAATGCAACCTACACTATTACAATGTCCACACTTCCTTTAATGTTTGATGAAGGTACATTTTGGCATGTAATGGATGAGACAGCAGTCTGACATTTAAGACGGAAGCTTTGAGCAAAAAACATGTCATTTAAATCTGTAACACAGTACAATTAGGCAACATTAGTACAGTTACAGAGGAGAGTAGAAATACAAAATAATAAACAAAAACGTATCATATCATAATGCTTCTTATGTACAACCTAGTGCCTTTCGGAATGGCCCCCTTGCTCTTCTCAGCATACACAGGCCTTCCTTCCACTGACATCAAACAAAGACTTAAGCAAGTCAGATCCCAGTAGAAATATGAATAAGGTGCAAGGACCCCCCTCCCCCCCCCCACCTCCCAATGAACCCAGCCCGCAGCCAGACTCCTGAAGAGTGAACACCAGCGACCCCTGACCCCTAATGAGCTGACAGGTTTACCTTCACCTCAGCTTGCTCTCTCCGTCACCACTACACGTGTGTGTTCCCTCTCAGAAGTGCAGCTAGGTGTGCCTGTGGCGTGTGTATCATATATGTGTCGATGTGGATCTGCCTATTGGTGTGTTTTAGTCCCCCTTGGAAACTTCACACAGCTCCACAGTTGGTGACGTTGGTAATGTCGTACATACAACATGAACGAGTTCAAGTCCTTCTGATGTCAACAACTCTTCAACCAATATGATTTCAGCTAGCTCACTAAGAACGTTTCTACTTTTGAAGCTCCTTATTTCATTATAGACACATCTGGGCAACGTATTTGTCAACCATGTTAAAACTTTACAGAAATGATTAAACTGTTGAGTATTTAATAAAAATCTGTGTTTTGGCAGCCATTTCTCCACAGAGAAGGTGCAACGTTCCAGAAAACATCACAACTTGTAACTCGGGTATCAACCTTCTACCCCGAGATTCCCACTTGGAGATCCGACTTGGAGACACGTTCAAGTGCTTATTTCATGTTCAAGTGTTTAAGTGGGAAACTCAGTATGACTAGAACGCACCAGTGTTTATGTTGGGAGAGTGGGCTCATTGCCTAGTGTCTGGAGTGCTGTGGAGCCACTATAACTTAACATGGTTTAAAATCTGACCCTGACCGCTGGGTTCACCCAGGGGGAGCAGCTGCTCTCAGAGAGGAGGAGTCAGGGCCAGGGGGAGGAGTATGTTCCTAAAAGGGGGAGGGTTCTGCATCTGTGGGTGGGGTGTGAGGGTCGGGACACACCCATCTCTGCAGCTTCTGAGCATCCATGCTTCAACCCAGTGCACCCACCGGGACAGGACAGCGCCCACTAGTGGTCAGCCTCTGCTACTGCCGCAGCTTTAATATATCTACTGTATCTACTGTTCAGTTCTGTACATCATCACTTCAACCTTCACATCAAGGCTTCGTCATAAAGCTCCTCTGTCTGTCTCCCACCTCAGCCCACAGCAGCCAGCTCCTCTCATGTTCAGAGCAACAAGTTCACAGGAACGGCAGATGCTTGAAAAAACATGATCATCCATACAAACATGCACACGCTCACAGGTATACACACGCACACCTTAATGCTCTCTCTCTCACACACACTCACACACACACACACACACACACACACACACTCACGGGTGTGCTCAGACTCATCCTTGCACAAACACGTCTATACATAAGCATGTTCATAGTTACATAATATAGAAAAGAAATATATTGTTTCGAACGGAAATTAGAAAAGCTCAGTTTGAAAAGGAGGCCATTAGCTCTCGTAGTACCTAAATTACAGTTTGAGTTGTTGCTGTTGTTGTTGTGCAAATAGTCTGGAGTAGGACAGTAAAATGGAGTGTTTTCTCTCTTCCAATGGCTGGAAGGACAGTTCAGGTATGCAGCTGTAGAAGCCCTTTCCTTACCTGTTAAATATCAGTAGTATAAAGACTAAACATGGGAGCCTTTCTTTCCTTTTCTTTTTTTTTGTTTCTTTTTAAAGTAAGTACTTTGTTTCTTTTGGGGCAGTGGTACCAATGAGCTTAAGTCCTTTTTTAAAACCCCCGGTGTGGCGCGCTCTGGTCCAGTAAGCGGGTGGTACCCCCTGACCAAGGGGGAGGGGAGAGGGGGAGGGATGGGGAGGGGAGGGGAGGCCGGGTGTGGGCAGGGGCAGGGGCAGGGACACGTTTGGGAGGGGGAGCAGACAGTCTTGTGGTTGAGGGGGGGAGGAGGGTGGTCAGGTTAGGTCGTCTCTTTGCCCTGCGCTCCTGTTACGGTCTTGATGGAAGTTAACGTCCTGTTGAACCAGGTCTTCTTGGCTGCCTGGACCTCATTCAGAGCCAAACCCAGGTGGTGCTCCAGGTCCTAAAACACACAAAACACACAAGACGGAGGACCCAGGACTAAGGTTACAATGACACATGATGCAGCATGACTGAATCACGAATGAACATAGGTTTGAGCAAATGGGGAATGCTAGGAGGCTAGCTATGGCGGTTAGCGTTGGCACCCATACCTGGATCTTGCACTCGGCCTCCACCAGCTGTAGTTTGGTCTGAGCCAGCTCCAGCTCCATCTCTCTCAGCTGGTTCTTCAGACCTTCCTTCTCCTCATCCGTTTCCTCCTCGCTGCCCTCCTTGGCCACACTCACCTTCTTCAGACGACCCTCCTTGTTAAACAGCACGCTGCACTTGTCACAGCCCTCCACCTTCATCTGCACAGCACAACAGATCAGTCAATCAATCTCCTTTCTCCCTCCCTCTTTCCTTCTTCTCCTCCCTCCCTCCCTCCCTCCCCCCCCCCCCCCCCCCATCATTGTGTGTGGCGAGTGTGAATTGAGTAAGTACAGGCTGCAGTAATGAGCAGTGTGGCAGTGTGGGGGTGATGATGGGGGTCCTAAGTGGCAGGCTGATGGCCTCTCTTAGTATTCAAGTGACCGTTCTCAGCTTCTCAAGAGTACAAACCGACACAGGGTTCTCCCCCAAAGAACGGAAGAGTGGCAGCGTCACTATGTAAACCTTTTAAGGCAAATTAAACTAGATATTCAGTAATGACAGAGTAACGATCTTTGATCGCCGACGACACCGTCGTTAAAAACGAAAGCGAGAGCGTTATGATGTTCTTCGGTGAATTCAGCGTTTTCGCTGCATTTTTTTGGCGCATTTTTGACACGAATAAACACGAGTCAGGTTTTGATGATGCAATCCATTATCAAAAGTTGAAAAAAACAATCCTGGGGAGAACCCTGAGACGTTACCATCTGTGTACGCCGCCTTCCTCCGGCGGGCTGTAGCCGTGTGTCATTATTAGATCATGTGATCACGTCATGTGACTGAGGCGGCGGCGGGGGGGGGCGGGGGGACGACTCACCCGGATCTTCTCCAGCTCTCCCTTGTTGGCCGTCTGCTGCTTCTCCAGACGCTCGCTCAGCTGGGAGCAGATCTACACGGGCACACAGGACTGAGGTTAATGCCCTTAGGTCAAAGGTTAATGCCCTTAGATCAACTCATACACATGCTGCAGTGATACTGTGGTACTGTTAACCCTGGCCTACCTCAAGGAACCACTGTAGCTGGACACATGTGCTCCAAATAGAAAGGGCATGAACCTGCCAAGTCTTCAGCTGTCATAAGGATGGTTAAGTCAACACACTAACAGAAACAATGCCTCCCCCCCCCCTCTCTCTCTCCCTCAAGGACTACTCCCCCCCCCCCCTCCGTCAGAGTAATCCATGGCTCCATCCTCTTACGGTAAGTTCATTAGCAGCAACGCTCCACTGCTCCCGTCATTAGAGAACCACCACCTCTCTCACTCTCTCACTCACTCACCGGGAGATCCACGGGAAATTAGCCTTCTAACTGGGACACGTGATCAACAGCAGCAG
>NC_139659.1:19639948-19687448 GCF_951799395.1 Argentina silus | reverse complement strand
GACTTACATTGTCCAGGTCCTTGCGTAGTGCTATCTTGCTGCTGACCAGTTCATGGGCCAGGTCATCGTTCTCTTGCTCCAGACGCATGTTGGCCTCCTGGAGGCGCCGGTTCTCTCTCTACAGGAGGACGGGAACCAAAGAGAGAAAGAGAAAGAGAGAGAGAGAGAGAGAGGGAGAGAGAGAAAGGAGTGAGAGAGGAGAGGAGAGGAGAGAAGTTACGGTAGCCTGCTCCTGCCCCGCTGTACTGTAGCTTCCTGTTGAAGCCAACTCGTGACCATGTTGAGTCTCTCTATAATGTTTAACTGTTGCTTGTTAAAGAGCAACCTTTGAGTCGGAAACTTCGTGACAAAGTTGGATCAGCATTACACTAATTCACCTCTTGACATTCTTGGCATAACATTGATTTCAACTAGGTATGAGACTACACTGTATACCAGAACAGTAGATGTGTGTGTGAACACAGTCTGTATGTATGTGTGAACACAGTGTGTGTGTGTGTGTGTGTGTGTGTGTGTGGGACTATACTGTAACTCAAGACGCACTTCAACACCTTGAGGTATCTCAGTCTGACCACCGTTCCTCACGTGTGGAGACTTTAATAGCAGGTGTTGATGCTGCTTAGCTATGGGAGGAAACCCCTCATTTCCTGGTACCTCATATCTCTCTATGGGGGCCTCCTGCTGCTCCTGCTGCTCCCTCATGGTGTGGTACTCCTTCTCATACTTCTTCAGCTTCTTCTGGCTGATCTGCACGGAGGAGAACACAACACAGACACTCTTACTGGAGTGTGTGTGTGTGTGTGTGTGTGTGCGTGCAGGGCATTGAGAGGGTCTTGTGTTGAGAGTGTTACGATTGGATGGTATCGAGCAAGAGGAAGTGTCTGTTGGCCGTGATAGTCAGGTGTATTCGGGGCTTTACCAGGTTCAACACTCAATTACAACTCAACAGAATGAGCTTCTTGTTAGCGATGCATGTTCAGTACTGCCCTTTAAAACCGGGTGCACAACCGTGCATCTGTCTGCCCCAGAACCAGATTAATCAACAGCCTTTTCAATGCGCTGCCAGTAACTTCCTCCGCCCTATTTTAAGAGCTTGTGTACAGAACAGGGAGACGTTTTCAGAGCACATTCTGGTAATCAACATGAAGGGGTGTGAATATGCTCTTTCTTCCCACACGCACACACACACACACACACACACACGTACACACACAAAGTAAATGAGGCATACTGAGGCTGCTGTGGTTTCTGTCCCTGACCACAGTACAGAACCCTCCCCGTTGTGGAGGCGGTGGGTTTATAATGGGCCCAGTGACGGCTGTGGGCTCTGCAACTGGGGTTCAGTACAGACGGCCCACCTGCTGCTAGACCAGCACAGCCTCGCCAATGAGTATGTTTAGATAACTAGGACAGCTTGGCCTATATGTGTTTCAATGAGAGATAGAGAGATATAGAGAGAGAGAGGACGGGGGGCGGGGGTGACAGGGGGAGAGAAAGAAAACGAGTGTGTGTGTGTGTGTGTGTGTGTGTGTGTGTGTGTGTGTTTGGGCACCGAGCAGTGAGGCTGAGACCGACAGAGACCGTGATAAGGAAACAGGGAGAGGTCAGAGAGGGCAGGAGGTGCCCCGTCTCGAAAGAGGCCCCAATCAGTCAGAGTCAGACAGCTGTTGTTGGGCCATCAGACCAGAACCCAGATAGTGAGACTCTCAGAGCAGAGACCTCTGTCCTGTATCGTCCTGTCGCTGTCTGTCACTGCCAGCGGGACACGCCACCGCTGATCCACTCTCAACACAGCCCGACCTATAACCTGTCGTGCGAGTGAGATGACAGTAGCCTGTCACGAATGCCGTTCCCCATGGGCCTGATGTTTGTGTCACGTGATAATTCCCAAACTCACTTCCAAGACGCATGCTGATGAATGATGACTGTGTATGCAAATGTGTGTGTGTTTCGGAGAGAGATTGACAGAGAGATTGGAAGAGAGAGAGAGAGAGAGAGAGAGACACACACAGAGAGAGAAAGAGAGAACAGAAAGTGCCTGAAAGTGTGTGTGAATGAACATTATGCAAAGCTTCCAGCAAAATTTGCATGTGACATTCTGATCTTGAGAAGTTAGGACATAACAACAGAGAGAGAGGGAGAGAGAGAGAGAGAGAGAGAAGGGGGACGGGGACGGTCTCTCTACTCAGTAAAGCCCTGTTCCTGTGGAGTTCAACTTTAATCCTCCACCTGTGAGTCCTAAACCACAGACAGGAACCAGGCACTGGAACTCAGCACAATTAAAGCAGAACTCTACAAACCAAACAGGAACGGGAGGGATGTGTGTCACTGTGTGTGTGTGTGTGTGTGTGTGTGTGTACACTACGTGTAATGAAGTGAATGTGAGAGTACTCCCAGTAGATCAGGAGAGGAGAGGAGAGGAGAGGAGAAAGGAAGAAAGGGAAGTGCTGTGATCCAGCCTCTGATCCTGCCACCTGGCTGTGGTTGGGCGCGGTGACAGGGGGGAGGCTGGCGGTGACAGCTTGGTGACACCCCGGGGACCTCGCATGCTCCTCTCAGCCCTTAAGCCCCCTAATCCTGCAACTAGAACAGACTCTCCTCCCAGTCGGGTGGGGCTGCCCTACGCTGCCCTACGCTGCCCTACCCTGTCCTACGCTGCCCTACCCTGTCCTACGCTGTCCTACCCTGTCCTACGCTGCCCTACGCTGTCCTACGCTACGCTGCCCTACCCTGTCCTACCCTACCCTGTCCTACGCTGCCCTACGCTGTCCTACGCTACGCTGCCCTACCCTGTCCTACCCTACCCTGTCCTACCCTGCCCTACGCTACGCTGCCCTACCCTGTCCTACCCTACCCTGTCCTACCCTGCCCTACGCTACGCTGCCCTACCCTGTCCTACCCTACCCTGTCCTACCCTGCCCTACGCTACGCTGCCCTACCCTGTCCTACGCTGCCCTACCCTGTCCTACCCTGCCCTACGCTACGCTGCCCTACCCTGTCCTACGCTGCCCTACCCTGTCCTACCCTACCCTGTCCTACCCTGCCCTACGCTACGCTGCCCTACCCTGTCCTACGCTGCCCTACCCTGTCCTACCCTACGCTGCCCTACCCTGTCCTACGCTGCCCTACCCTGTCCTACGCTGCCCTACCCTGTCCTACGCTGCCCTACCCTGTCCTACGCTGCCCTACCCTGTCCTACCCTGTCCTACGCTGTCCTACCCTACCCTGCCCTACCCTGTCCTAGGGATCAGGGGTCAAGGACTCGTTAGGCCCCCATATTGTACGACATTCCTCCAGCGATGGTCTTTTAATCATTATTCATCATAATTGTCATTACATTGTTATGCTGTAACAAAAGACTGTTATACAGGCAATGGTGTTATCAGGCCCACTGCATGGTGTCGTAGCTCTCCTCCTGTTAACATGATGCTGAATAAGAGATGGAACTGTTCCAAAAACTGGGACAGCTGCTCCAATCAGAGAGCAGTACTCAGGCAGGGCACAGGTAATCTGTTAATGACATGTATTACACAAGAGAGTTGAGTATTAGCCAATCCACCTGGGAGTAATTGTCAGATTGTTTAGATACTGTATATTTTTTTATTTAATCGTCAAAAAAATATATGAATTGAACCTTTATTCATACAGGTTAGTCTCATAGAGATTACATCTCTTTTAGAAAAGAGACCTGGTCCAAGACAGCAGCAGGGGGAACAATGTTGTAGCCAAATCACATCTTTACAAAATAGTTCCAATACGTAGTTACAGAACAGTGGAGGCTGGTAGAGGTAGAAATCAGAGGAGGGCTCATTGTAATACATGGCACGGAATCGGGAGTGGAGGAGTGGTATCAAACACGCGTGTTCCCTGGATTACGACAAGCCTGTCCTCTGATTCCTACCTCCGCCAGCCTTGCCCTGATACAGAACCAAATAAGTCTTTCTGGTACAAGCCTTAGAGACCAGAGCTCAATACAGGTTGACAGCAACGGGTCATGTGTAGTAACTGTAGGAGATGCAACAGTGCCCTCCACTGGTCACTCTAGAGTAGTGGACACAAACTCTACGATCCATCTCTCAGCAGTACTGTAATGTATTAGCCCTATTGGAGCATATAAAGTGCCCCATTAGCATAAACACCCCGACTGTATAATTATCTATCCACCTATCTGCCAGGAAGGAGGACTGCCTGCCTTGCGTTCAGTTAATGTCATCAAGCTCTTCATTAGCTTGTGGGACTAAAACACTGACCCCTTTCATAGTAAGGGTGACTGTAATCTATATTATATTCTAACATATCTCCTACCATTTCTGCTTAGCAAAATGCCCTCATGACCACCCAAACTGAGCGCGAAAACAATATGGCTGAATTACCCAGAGTGGATTCAAGATGGCAGCCCTAAAAGAAGGGTTAGTTAACTAACTAACTAACTAGGGTTAGTTAACTAACGAATCCTGCCGACTTGGAGCTTGGCAGGATTTTCCGACAGGACAGAATTACCTTCATGCTGCAGGCCAGCTCCATCAGCTTCTTAGCGTTCTCTTCAGAGCGGTACCGCTTGGGAACGGGGACCCGGAAGAACTTGAGTGCCCCTTCGAAGTCGGTGTTGAGCAGATCGTCCTTAGAGGTCTGTAGGGGGGGGGGGGGGGGGGGGATGTGGGGGGGGGGACATGGGAGCATAGCGTGAGAGTGAGATCTGCACAGCGGGGGTGGGGGGGGAGGCTCTGTTCCAGCCTCTAGCCCAGGCCACAGTCCTCTCTCTGTACTGCTGCCAGCATAGAGAATAGAGAGGGAGGAACACACTGTGTGTGTGTGTGTGTCAATGTGTGCGTGTATGTTGAGAAGGGCACGGAGGCCCTTGGCATTGTCTCGAACCTTGCAGTGAGTCGCTGTGGCAACAAGGCCTTGTGACTGGTGTGTGTGTGTGTGTGTGGGTGTGTGTTTCAGTGCGTTTTTGTGTGGAAGTGTCTCCAGTTTCCATGAAGACTGTGCCAGAACACTGACTTACCTTCAGAAGAGACAGAGCCACGTTGAAGATCACACTGATACCCTGAAAAAGAGGGAGACTGTGAGTTAGTGTTGGCCTTGGGGACGGAGCAGGAGAAACAAGAGAGGGGTTGAGGGGGGGACACGTAGGTGGAGCGGGGGAGGGGAGAGAGATGGAGGGAAGGAAGGGAGGAGTGAGAGACAAAGGGAGGATGAAGAGAAAGAAAGAAGATACACGTGACGATGCCTGGTAATAATACAGGGTGAGGGAAGATTGATATATAGGGAGAGAGATGACAGGAGAGGAGAGGCGTGAAGATAGACAGACAGGTAGATTGAGGGCAGACAGACAGGTAGGTTGAGGGTAGACAGACAGGTAGGTTGAGAGTAGACAGACAGGTAGCTTGAGGGTAGACAGACAGGTAGCTTGAGGTTAGACAGACAGGAAGGTTGAGAGTAGACAGACAGGTAGGTTGAGGGTAGACAGACAGGTAGCTTGAGGTTAGACAGACAGGAAGGTTGAGAGTAGACAGACAGGTAGGTTGAGGGTAGACAGACAGGTAGGTTGAGGTTAGACAGACAGGTAGGTTGAGGGTAGGACAGACAGGAAGGTTGAGAGTAGGACAGACAGGAAGGTTGAGAGTAGACAGACAGGTAGGTTGAGGGTAGACAGACAGGTAGGTTGAGGTTAGACAGACAGGTAGGTTGAGGGTAGGACAGACAGGAAGGTTGAGAGTAGACAGACAGGAAGGTTGAGAGTAGACAGACAGGTAGGTTGAGGGTAGACAGACAGGTAGGTTGAGGGTAGACAGACAGGTAGCTTGAGGGTAGACAGACAGGTAGCTTGAGGGTAGACAGACAGGTAGGTTGAGGGTAGACAGACAGGCAGACAGGCAGACAGGCAGGGTACCTCACACAGCAGCAGGTCTATGATGTGGAACACCATGTAAAGGGGGAACTTGGCGGTGAAGAGGGTGAGGAACCACTGGGAGGCGTACATGTGAGCCTCCAGACCCACGTTCAGGAAGTGATTATACAGGTCTGGAAGGTACTCCTGATAGAGACAGAGACAACAGACATTACTAATCAACAGCAGAAACATGAGTAAAGAAAAGAAAAGTCATAATAAAATCCGCAAAATGTAAAACACACAACTTTTACAGGAACATTAGATTGTAAACGCATGCTTACAATCTAACACGATGCTAAACGCTCCCACACACCTGCATCAGCCTCTCCAGCTGGAAGAACTTGCAATGCAGATCCTCAAAGTTCTGCTTGAACAGCTCCCTGAGTCCGTAGTCAAACATGATCTTCACCAGCACACTGAAGGCCTGCTCCTCAGGCATCTACCACACGCACACGCACACGCACACGCACAGACACAGACACAGACACAGACACAGACACAGACACAGACACACACACACCATCAGAGGACAGCAGCACACTAGGGCACATAAGCAATACATCAACATTTACCAGCACATATCCCCTATGTGAAGAGCAACACTGGGAGTGGAAATGTGTACATTTGAGTGGTAAAGGTGTACAAATGGCCTCTTTTGATGACTAGCTCTACACAATAGGCCATCTAAGCACTGGGAGTTAAAAGTGCTGTTATCCTTCTGACAAGAAAACCCTGCATTCCCCCAGAATCTCTGCTAGGTGGCAATGTTTCCTTCAGAAAGAGCTCTGATGTTTCGGAGCCATGCTAGCTGGTAGAGGCCTCCCCTCGCAGAGACTGCCCACCGTGCTCCACCAGAACCCTGAACACGTGACGAAAGAGAAGGAGGGGGGGGGTGAGAGAGAGAGAGAGAGAGAGGGAGAGCGAGAGAGAGAGAGCGAGAGAGAGAGGGAGAGCGAGAGAGAGAGAGAGAGAGAGAGAGCGAGAGAGAGAGAGAGAAAGAGAGCGAGAGAGAGCGAGAGAGAGAGCGAGAGAGAGAGAGAGAGAGAGCGAGAGGGAGCACGGCTATGGAGGTGGTCATGGGTAACTCACATGCAGCAGCAGCACGGCCGCCAGGAAGGACTGACCCTGGCAGTAGCCAATCTCCTCGTCATACACAGAGTAGGCCTGGGGGAGGAGACAGAGAGGAGAGGACGGATTCCACGTTAGCACTCCACATCATTCAATTCAAACGTCTTATTGGCATTACTGTTACTCAATTTTCTGACCCTACTTTATCCCGATACAGCTAGGTCTCATCTTCACGGTGTGGGTTTGAACTCAATGAACTGTACGTGGAGCGTGGACTGAGAGATAGCCCTCCTGAGCTCGAAACCCTGTAATGAGGTGTCAATCTCAGGGAGAGGTCGTGAATAATTGAGGCACCTGCGGTTATTGTGTGAAAAGGATCGATGCGTACGACCCGACTGTACAGCGTTATGGATGAATGATACGGATCCCCAAAATGAAATAACTTACGAGCTCCCCGCAAAACTTTCTAAGTCGTAAAGGGGGGATCGTTTTTGAACCCAGTGAACCGCGTGGAAATGTTGCTCATTGACGAATCGGTCGCCTCCGGCCGGTAGACTGCCGACTGCAGACCGTGCCTCAGTTTATCATTCTGAAACTGTTAGCCCAGTGACCCGACTACTGTACCTAATTATCAGAGCAAAAAGACAAACTCTCTCAATAATAATACTCTGAGGTGTTCAGTAAGGCGTTACCGTAGTATAGTAGTGGCCTATTTCTGAGTAGGACGGACGGACAGACAGACAGACAGACAGACATCCTCACCTTGCATATCTTGTACAGTGAGTCCTGGCCATCTCCTCCAGTGTCCTTGAAGTAGTCATGAGCCGGGAACGTGCGGTTGATGTCTCTGGTGATGGCACTGTCCTGGGGTGACTCCTGAGACAGACAGGAGAGGAGGAGAGAGAGAGAGAGAGAGAGAGAGAGAGAGAGGGTAAGTTAAGTTAATACAGTAAAATAAGCGTGGTTACTCTTCAGTCATCTACTGCCACACCATCGTAAAGGCCTGGTCAATTAGAACATGTGATGCAGCAACCACCATGCTAGTAAAGTGAATCAACCATTCTGTTGTGCCTCCACTAGGGGGCAGTGTTCTATATGAAATACCTGCAGACCCTGAGGACCCTGAGACAGTTGAATCACTGGGGCGCAGAGCATATCCACTGGTACAGAGTGTTCCTTCCCATCCCCAGCCAGTATGTGTGTGTGTGTGTGTGTGTTGCTACCAGCCTACCAGTCTGTTTCTCTCGGGGGGGGGGGGGCGAGGCCCCGGAGGCCACAGATTACAGCAACACTCAGATCTGTACACACAACACATCTGAGAGGGCCTGACACTCTAAGACCCACAGCAGGAAGGGGGTGCTGGGAACGGCGCCAAGATCAGAGCACCATACACACACACACACACACACACACACACACACACACATACACACATACACACATACACACACACACACACACACACACACACACACACACACACACACACACACACATACAACACGCAACACGCAACACACACACAACACGCAACACACAACACACACACACACCCTCTCCCACTCAGCACTGTGAGGATGTCTGTTGGTATACCCCAGTCACCTTTTGTGATGTTTGTCTTCTGTGTGACCTAACAGTCAGAATTTAAGACTAATTAATTAATCTCTTCCGAATTTCTGTGAGACTCGGCTGGGAGGTCCCAACAGCTTCTGTGAGGGCTCTAGCGTGCGTTGGCAAGAATCCATTCCACTGGGGCAGAAGAATCAACCTTTCCCTCACCCCTATATCTGCAGTGTGGAGGATGGGGGGATTACTGGCGAACTGACAGAGGAGAGGAGAGGAAAGGAGGGGAGGGGAGGGGAGAGGAGGGGAGGGGAGACAAGGGTTTGTGTGGGCTTGGAATCACCTACCCCACTGTATCAGCCAATTAAGAGGATTTCTGAACGGGGGCGCCTGCCGTCTGACGTAACCAGCCCTGACCTGTGTTGGGTCACAAAGCACGGCAGGGGGGACGGTAAGGAACATCTGAAATGTTACGACGGGCTCGTGCGAGGGCTCAGACGTTAGCGGTCGTAGCAGTGGTACGCTAGGGAGTCCTCCTGGCCCGTGCATGGCCGCTCTGCCGGTACGACCCCAGAGAAAGAGAATGCGGGAAGGAGACAACATACCACCGGGACTACTGGTCATGTGACCATGGCGAATGGGGAATGAGACTTTCCTACACCCTGTGAGCCGGCGCTGGCCTACTGGATGTCACATGGCCAGGTTTAGGAGATCACATGCTTTTGAATCCTCCCCCCAGTCCCCTGAGGTCCATGTGACTACTGGAATGTACGGTATGACCATATATTACTTGTGTACTGTAGGTGTTCTGTACGTGCAAATGCTCGAGTGTGCAGAAACGCAGAGGTGAAGATGCCGGAGAAACAGATGCCGAAGGGACACTTCACCAACTGGTCACGTCACGTTCGTTATCTCCAGCACCATAGCACGGTATCTACGGCGGATTCCTTGTTTTCATTATTCAATAAGTAGGTTAAACGTTCACACCAAAAAAATATCATGTTTCAAAACGATCTCCGAGTCAAGATATCTCACTGTGAATGCCCTGATCAGTCCTCATGTTCTAAATTGTCCATTTGAGTCAAGATTCCCCTCTCCTTCCCTCCCTCCCGAGCGAGCGAGACTCTTCTTTTGAACAGCGCCAGAGTGAGTGTGTGTGGCTCTCTGGGATTCACTGGCATCCTAGAGCAGGGTCAGAATGTAAAAACTCTTGTCTGACCTATTTTAATGCGGGATGAGAGTTTTTTAGGAAGTAAACACAGACCTCGTTTCTATGGCTATGATGCAGCTGCGCACAAAATGGTGAGAGTTCAAGACGATATGCATGATGGACTGACCAGAAATACATGAAAAGGGATTTCGGGTGAACTCCCCCCTTTAAAGGCAGCTTTTATTCAATGTTTTCTTTTTTTTCAGATTGGTTTCACTATTTAGAAATTACAACCGTTTTTATACATATTCCACTATTTCAGGACACCAAAGGATTGGACAGGTGTTTCTGGTTAGTCAACACTTCATTTGTACAGGCATAGGAGAGTGTCAATGTCAAGTATTGATTCTAGGCTTTGCATTTGCCTTTGGAGTCTGCTATTGGTGTCCCTCAACAAGAGGACCAAAGAGACATTATGAAATATCCGAAAAATCTAATCAGAAACATAGCCATACCCTTAGACGTTTGATTTCAAATCCAAACTGTTTGGAGTAAAGAGCTAAAAGAAGACAAAATGCTTCCTCTTTCCAATACCTATGGAGGCCACTGTATGTAGGCAGTGGTATGGTTCTGGAGATAATGAATGTCATGTTAAAAATTACCTCACATTACCTTACAGAAACCCAACAACTCAAGCCAGGTCATAATGACACACCACTAACCACAACCACAAGCCCGGCCCCACGAATCTACAGCGAACCGATCAATTTTCCTCCTATCCATCATCATCAGGCTCATCCCGGCCCTGACTAATGACTGAATAAACAGGGGGAGAGTGGAGCAGCTCATGGTTAACCAGATGCTCTTTAAATACACTTGTAAACAGAGCGATGGGCCTAAGCCGTACTAATGACCTGCGATATGCCTCTGGTGTGCGTGTGCGCGTGCGTGCGTGATCTGATCTTAGACCCCCCCCTTTGCTGTGTGTTTGCTCTGACACCACTGTCAATCAGCTGAATTACTTCCACCTCAGAAGTGTTAGCACAATTAGAATTAGCTGTAGGGGAAAAGACAACACTGTGGCAGAGCGGTGCTGGAGGGCTTAACAAGGCTATGTTTGTAGGTCCTTGTGGGTGAAGGAGAGCAATATGGAGTAAGAGAGGAGTGTCTGGATTCAAATCTGCATACAGTATTTACGATTCATGTGGAGCTCTGTTGTTGTAGGCCTGGGTTGAAAAGTATTTGAAATTCTTTCAAATAGAAGGAATGATTGAGGCTGCCTGGAGTGCCAGGTTGGGCAGGGCTTTGTACTTTGGGGACCTACAGCCGAAATTTCCTCTTCCTTCTCAAAAAGCATTGGAAAATAATATCTCCCGGGAGGAACGTAGATCTTCTTCTCCGACGCATTTTGGGTAGAAAGCGACTGGAGGACGGACAGAAAGTCTACTCCAAGATCCGCTTCTCAGGGTAAGATGAGGCCAGAGACTAATATCATCTGTAACATCTGTGCCCTGCGTGGTACACGGTGGTTTAAAAAAACAAAGAGCTCTTTAAAAGCTCGGCCATGATGTACTTATGAAGCATTTCACTGCAATCAGTCCCATGGCTGCGGGGAGCGTGTGTCATTTCTGCTCTTGCAAAGCTTTTTGTTTGAGAACTCGGAGTCACTGTGAAGAACCAGAGCCTATGGGCAACCGACCTCCCTCAGAGAGGACGATGGGGGGAGGAGAGTGTGTGTGTGTGTGTGTGTGTGAGTGTGTGTGTGTGTGTGTGTGTGTGTGTGTGTGTGAGGGAGAGAGAGACCAGTGGTACTTATTAACCATGGAATGTACACCACAACAAGGAACACACACTGTCCACATCGGCTACTACTCTCTCGCTGTGTGTGAGAGACAACATCCGAATGAGGAAGAGCTGTTTTACACGGTAGACCAGTCTGTCATTTATTATTTATATGGAGCAACATTTAGGTTAAAACCATGTGACTGGTGCAACCGACGGCTCGACTGTCTGAATTTTGTGTTGTACTCACAATACAGAAAAAAATCTAAAAAGAAAAAGATACAAACGCGACCACACCTCAAAAACATACCCTGAGGATTGCCTTAATTCCTCTTAATACATCCCTAATAATTCCGAAGTCGCCCTGACATGGCTAGCCTGCATTATGATGATTCTACGATCAATTCATTGTCCCTGAGGGGGAAATTTGTCTTGGACACCCACAGCTGCACTATTGAGAAAAATGACAACCGGCATTGTAACAGAGATTAGCCATATGAGGGCTAGGCTAACTCCCTAGCCTCCCCAGCAGCAGAAGGGTCAGGGTGGAACCCCTTTTTAGCACAGGGATGCTACAAGAGGAATTGAGGCCACCATGCAATATTCATCCTCCGCCACGCCGGGGGACTACAGTTACAGTCTCCCCTTAAAAGCTCTTACTGTACCATCACATGGGCACCTCACATCACTCCCACACACACACACACACATCACTCTCTCAAATTAACCGCTTACTAACCCCGTCTCTGCTGTCTTTCCTCATTCTATCCATCTCTCCTTCTCCTCCTTCCTTTCCCCCCCCTCCTCAGAATACCACACTCTGAATACCACACTCAGAATACCACACTCAGAGTACCACACACTGTAGGGGACAGTGAGGTGGAATTGGATCCTCCCAGGTGAGGTTACCAGCTCTACTTGATGTCATTGTTGCTCCTGAGTGTACTACAAGTGATATGGCACCTGCTTGCTCGCTCTAGCAAAGCCGGGAAGGGGCACCAGGAGGTAACACCAGTCCCCGGGATCACCCTGTTCTGGGTACCACACAGAGTGGAATTACAGTACACAAAACACTGTACAAACACACACACTACACACACTACACACACACACACACAGTATACACAGAAGCCACTGCCGCAGATTAGAATCTTAGCAAGCCCCCCTGTTCAAAGATTAATTACCCTGCCCTCCATTATTGATGCTCTGTTTATCTGGAACAGAACAGGCTCTAAATAATGCATTGACACACAGTCACTCTGCACACTGGCTCACTGGAGAGGCAGGGGCCGATTTAGCACAGGCTACAAGCTCCAGGACAGGACCGCTATGGTGATCAACAGCCTGGTCACCAATCGCCTGAGATCCTGTACCGAGCACACACCGGGCCAGGGGATGCCCCGGAACCACGGGAGCCATCTTTAAACTCCCTAACCTAAACTCAACCTGGTAAGATAAGAAAGTGGTTGAAAGGCAAGGTGTCAGCGATAGTTTGATTGACGGAAGGGTTTCGTAGCAGGGTAGCGAAGAAGTACTGGAATCAGTCTGTAATTCCGAAGCCCCAGTCAAACCGAAAGAGCCGACAACTAAATGCACCGCTTGGACCAAAACTGACTGACTTTTAACTCCCACCATCCTAATCTGCCTCACTCGTTCTCTCTCTCTCTCTCTCAAGGTTTCTGTTCCAACTTCCATAGAGGAAAGACTGAAACGAAAAGAAAGCAAGCGTGAGAAGAATGGCAGGAAGAAAAGAATAATAAACAAAAGAGAACTAATGGCAGACGGGGCCCAACAGGACAACAATTTTCTTTTTTCGTCCAGAAACCGTGTTCGTTGCGCCACCACACCCTCGGGGTCGGCCTGGTCCTGGTCTCTGCGAGGCTCTCTGCTCTCCGGCGGCTGATAAAGATCCGTGTTTACATTTGGGCCCGCATTACACAGGTTTATCTACGGCCCTGAGACCCTTTAAAAACCCCCAGTGACGAAGACCAATTAGCGTCCATCAGCCCATCTCAGCCCCTTGCGTGAGCGGGGAGAGAAAACAGTGTTTGGTGATGCTGGCGGTAGTGATGGAGAGTGCGTGTGTGTGTGTGTGTGTTTGTGCGTGTGTGTGTGTGTGTGTGTGGAGGAGGGGGGGGGGCTTCCGCGGGAAGCACTGTACCCGTTCCCCCATTGTTTACAGCTCAGGTTTATTCTGACTTACACAATGGCCGAAATGGCATTTTGTTTTCCTTTCTTGGGGCTGATTATGAAACCTACACTGGGGGTGATGAAAGCCGGGGCCATGAGGGGGGTGGGTGGGTAGTAGGGGAGAGAGAGAGGAGGCTGGGTCGTCCTCTTCTCCCCACTCACCTCAGGCCCTGTTAAGTGCGGATCACCCCCCCCCCCCCCAGACAGCCCCCCCCCCCCCTCAGCCATGAACACAAGAGCCCCGTCGGGTGCGGCTCACATCATAGGGAGTGGCCCTTTCCTCTGTGTAGCTCGGCTGGGAGACTGACTCTGGCTTCAGCTCCAGCGACAGCTCCAGGCATGGACACGCTCAGTGCTAAGAATAACCCGTGTATGAAAGAGGCTCTTCTTCCACTGAACTTTGCCTGATTTCACAGATAATGCTGCTAGAATGCGGCTAAGGTTCAGGACATTAAAGAATAAAGAAGTGGTGATCCTTGGTATTTTTTTTTGGTGGTGAAACACACTCACAGATACATCTCCATTATACTGTCTAAGCATGTGAACCCACACAAACCTCTCTTTTTTCATATTGGCTATATCGCTGTTTTCCTTTCCTGTGTGTGTGTGTGTGTGTGTGCATGTGCGTGTGTATGTGTGCGCTCTCTCTCTCAAACGCACGTAGGTGTGCATGCATACATACACACGCACACACACCTTATCACACACGTCCCGTCCAATCTTTCTCAAAATACAAACCAAAGCAATAACCGGCAGGAAGTTTGAATACATTTAGATAAGATCACATTTATTTGCTCAGTGCAGATATACCAGAATATAAATATATCGCAGACAATCTTATTCTAAAATATGACATCATCACAAAGCTCAGGGTACTGAGGAACCTCACAACAACAACGACACAGAGGACACGATTCTTTTAAGTTCCACAAGATTGAGTTTAACCAGCATTTGTGATGATCAAAACACTGAAATGTTCAATGTTCCTTGTGTAAAAAAAGAATGAAAAAAATGTTTTGGGACATTTCCAAGCAAAGGTCTTGTTAATGTGGCCATTCTCTCTTAATCTGATAAAAATCTGAGCCACTTAAAACAGTTAGGTCATGAGCCATCCATTAGAGGGGTTGGCCTGACAATTTAGAGGATTAGGAAAATACATATGAGAAAATTCAATAAGGACATGTCTGATAACAGAGAGAAAAAGTGTGTGTGTGTGTGTGTGTGTGTATATGTGTGTGTGTGTGTGTGTGTGTATATGTGTGTGTATGTGTGTGTGTGTGTATATGTGTGTGTGTGTATGTGTGTGTGTGTGTGTGTGTGTGTGGTGTAGTTAGGGCCACACTCTGTTCCAGCATTGGCATCTATGCTTCCTGTGTCAGGTCTCACGTCTCCTAATATGGCACTGCAGAGAGCAGGTCATCATGGGAGTTTGGGTCCCCCGAGATCACTAGCCCTTGACGTTTTCCCACAGAAAAGGGAAATAAGGGACGTGCGGCTCTTTGGCATCGAAATGTCCCGAAATGTTACATCAGCAAAGAAACCTTCCCCTAGTTTTGCCCCTTTCTAAAGTAACATTCACTGCTGGTAGACCAGAGGGTTAACTGACACCTGGATGGCATTACAGTGGTGGTGAACTCACATCTGCCCCAAAACAAGGATAAAACTCAAGATATCCTTAGTCCTCTTCTAAACTCCTTGAAGTTTTTTTTTTTTGCAAAAAGATATCATCCAAAAAGACACCTGAATTATCATTTTGATACTGTACATACAAGATGTATACAACAAATATACGTAAAATAATTTGCTGTCAGACCCTCACAAAAGGTCCTCATTGAACCTGAAAGAGGTACGACCGCAGGAATATTGTAACTTCATGGATCGTTTAAGAAACAGATGATTATGCCACCACAAGTCTTCTTATGAATACAGAGTATTAAGTTGTTTTTTAATTTAGAAGGAAAATCAGCCTGGAGGGTAATCTCATCAACATTTGGCATGGTTAACATGAGTGAAGATTCTCTTAGAGAATGGAGAAGATACCAGAAAACAGCCAACACCCCCAAAACAATCGACAAAGAAACCTGTGCCTTCATTCTATACAACACACTCACACAAAACACACATGTTCATCCTTGTCAAGGGAAGAACAGTCTGGAAGTCATGTGAAGTCAATAAAGCGAATAATGGGTGATGACTCTGGCAGAAAGCCTATTACAAGAGAACATCACCAACAGTCCAAAAACAGCACATGGCCAGAGAGATACAGATTGACATCTATTGTTTCAACAGAGTGAGAGACCAAAAAAAGGCCCTTTCTCTATCTTGTTTTCTCTGTCTCAAATAAAAACATTTACAAAAGGACCACTTAACAATGTATTGCACTGTGCCCTTCTACAGCCTGGCAGTGAAGATGACAATTCATTTCTATTTTGTCTTAGCTAATTCACCCATGGCTTACTTCTCATTGTCAGGTTTTGTATTAAAATCCCAAAATCAAACACACAGGCATTTCTTTTTTTTTTGAACGTGAAGACTACAGTATGTACACATTGACATGTAAAAATAAATCAATTATGAAACCCTATACTAATCAAAGATATTATAGTACAATTGTTATATTTTCAGAAGAAACCAAATGCAGACACTGTACTTGCAGCCAACTCTGAAAAGATCTCAATGAATTGGTCGACTTGAAGGAAAAACCCTTCATACTGAATCTTCAAACCCAGAACAACAGTACTGGATTAAATACAGAGGCATAACTATATAGACCCACTCAATAACCAACACTTCATCGCTGCAAATCTCAATATGAAAACGACCAACACAAAAGTGTATGTTCACTTTTTCTTCTCTCACTCTCTCATTCTGTCTCTTTCTTCACAAATACAAGAAAATGCAATAAATAGTCAACTTTGGTACAGTACATTAGGAAAATAAAGCTACTGAATCTATTGCTTCCAAATGGAGGAGTACCATTAATAAAAAAGAAAGTGTCAAAAGACCAAAGCCTGTCATACACAAGCTGGCAGGAACAAACAGTGATTATGAGAGCAGAAGATTTGAACGGGTGATCAATTTCCTAACTTTGCATCTGCCCAGTGTGTGTGTGTGTGTGTGTGTGTGTGTGTGTGTGTGTGTGTGTGTGTGTATCTGTTCCCATATCAGTAAGTGAAATGCCACTAAACCACTTATATGACTGCTGCATGCTTATTAAGTTCTTTATTCTAAATAAGGTCATATCAAACTTTAATATTAACAAGATTGTTACATCCATCTTTTTTTTTAATCGTAATGGTGCACCATAGGTGACAGCCTGCTCTAGTCTGAACCAGCCTGCTCAGCTCTCCCCCCCATGCTGTGACGGTGAAACATCTCCAAGCACCTGGAGCTTGGCATGCTGTTGTCAGTGGTGCTCAGGCCCTGTTTTACCACCGCTCTGCTGTTTATCTTGGGGCTCACTGACGCACTCCACACCTCCACTTTATCCCCCTCTTTGTCCGCGACGTAACGAGCAAAGTAGTCGACGAGTCGTTTACAATACCCATCCGCAGATGTTTCTCGGCTACATAACTAGTACCAGCATCTCACAATGGTCTAACCATTCACCGTCACCGCTCGCTGCGTGAAACCCCAAACACAGAAACAGTCTGAACAAAAGTGTGTTTGATCTACTGAGCAACATTGAAATGGGGCAGAGCAAAGTTTTATAAACTCGCTCAATTCATCTCCTGACACTCATGGATTTTACCTCTACTGTCCAACCTCTCCTATTGACCACAGGCGCATACCACAGCTCCTATCAGCAGATACTCCTGACATGGTGATGTCCCTCTACAATCTCGCTCAGAGATAGGAAAGTGAAGTCACACACCACCGTTCTCAGAAAGGTCAGAGGTCTCTCCTCTCTTTGAGCTTTCCCCTGGCTCTGAGTGGAGATGAGAGAATTGTCAGGGAGAATGGAGCATTTGTCTGGCCTGTATTCATGTGTTTGTGTGTGTGTGAGCAAACTCTGACTAGAGGCACAGTTATGCAATCACAGCACAGCATTAAGTAACAAGATAATTGGAAGAACATGCAAATGTGACATTTTCAAATCAGATGCTGCCGCCTATCTTTTGGGGTCAAACCCATCAGAAAAAAAATCAGGGTTTAATCTGAGTGTACGAGTTAATCAGGCCATGCCTGATTGGCTCACTCACAGTGGTAGTCAACAACAATGGAGCAAAGCTTTGGAGATGATAAGACGCCCTGGACTCAACAATTACTTTTTATTCTCATTGCTTTGAACACAAGAATCACATTATCCAAAAGATTGGCTGGAATTGCAAAAAGAGTCATCCAGTGAATGATTGCTCTGGTTCTTCAGTAGTTCGGCTGACTGATACTCCTCCCGATGTTTAAGCCTCCAAACAAGGCCAACATCACGCCGTACCTGCCTCAGAAGAGCCCAGAAATAAATGATGTCATTGCTTTTCCAAAGTCTGAGCTTGCTGTACCCTTAAACTGACAGTGTTGTAATGTACTGCTTGAGTGGTTAAACAAAAAAAACTAAACAAGGAAAAGAGCACAGATAAACATTTCTATACGTTGCTGTGCCCTGTTGTCCCCTTAGCGTAAGAAAGTAGCAATCAAGTGTTTTCTTTTTTCTTTTTTTTAAATAATGTGAGTCTTTTTGCATTCAGTATACTGAAGGCCTGGCACAAAAAAACACATTGTATCACAAACTGTTGGGAAGATACAAAGAGTTTTGAAAAACTCAACCCAAAAAGAAAATGTGTTCTCACAGTTTGTGTTTTGGCAAGTAATGCGGAGGGAAGGTCTTTATCCAACCATGCTCTGTAAACAGCAGGTGCTGCAACCTAGCCCATGCTCCTTGATCCATATCTGAAGTCAAGGGGGTAACTCCCCATTTCTCAGACTCCTCTCCTCCCTCTGCCGGGCTGAGCTGTACTTCTCACATGGGGCTCACATACCCTGGAGGGGATCTCTCTCTCAGAGCCAGCCAGCTGTGGCCCAGGAACCCAAACTCTAACAGTCTGGAAACAGCAGCACAAATCCCCAGCCTGTTCCCTCAGTATGGGACACACTTTATTGACACGCCAATCTCATGGGTCTCGGGGAGCTCCTACACGTGGCATGTTGAACTGACGTGCCCTGCCCCCTGACCTGGCCCAGGCCCGAAGGGCTTCTTGCTGTCCACGCGCTGCACACAGAAGGAGCAGAGGCGCTTGAGGCCTTTGCGGAAGGCGCTGTTTGACAGGCTATAGATGAGGCAGTTGCAGAAGCTATTACTGATGGCCAACCAGGTGGTGAGGAAGGAGGCGGCCGTATGGTAGTAGATCCCTGCGCTCTCCAGCAAGAAGTATAGGATGTAGGGCAGCCAGAGGATGTAGAAGACGCTGGTAATGCGAAAAAGCACCATGGCGTAGCGCTTGTCCGTGCAGGCGGGCTGCGGATTACCCCCCTCTCCGGGTGCACCCTCCTGCGGGCCGAAGCGGGCGTGGCGTTCACTGATCTCACGCGTATGCTGCCGGCATATGCGGAAGATGTTGGCGTAGGTGAAGCAGACAGTGAGGGTGGCCGGTGCGTACAGCAGTGCCAAAATGAAGAAGGTGAATAGGGGCCGAGTGTCCCACTCCTCTGCGCACCACTCCACCACGTCACCGTGGTATCCGGGCTTACCCCAGCCGAAGAAGGAGGGTAGGAAGATGAGGGCAGAGTAGAGCCAGATGAGGGCGATGCAGATGCGGATCCGGCACGGCGTCACCAGGGTGGCGTAAGAGAGCGGCCGCGTGATAGCCATGTAGCGGTCCACGCTGACGCAGGCGAGCGAAGCCATGGAGACACTCTTCAGCACGGATACCATGTAGCCAAAGACCTTACAGGTGACCTCCTCATCCAGGCCTTGGAGGTGGTGCAGCAGGGACAGGGAGGGGATGAGGCAGCTGACCCCCACCAACAGGTCAGCGTAGGCCATGGTCTGGATGAAGGCACTGGTGGTGTGGTGGTTGAGCAGCGGGGCGCAGTGGAAGACGAAAATCACCACCAAGTTGCCAGAGATGATGAGGACGGTGAGCAGCACGATCACGGCCACCTCCAACAAGCAAGTGTTGAAGATCTGAGAGTAGCCGATGTCCAGGAGGCAGAATGGAGGGCTGCTCTGGTTCAGGTCCAGGGTAGAGTTCATCTTGCAGGGAGCTTTCAGATGGGCCCTGTGTTTATCCTAGTGGCAGGGAGTTGGTCAGTGGCAGCTCTTAGCCCAGCCGACCATGCTGGAGCCCCACACAGAGCTGTGTTCCCTCTGCCATGTCAGCAGCTATGGGGCGAGACACCTGGAGCAAAGGATTCCCCCAGGGCAACCCCCCCCCCCACTGCAGAGCACAGAGGGGTCACACACAGACAAATTGATAGGCGAGGACAAGCAACCCTTACCCTCCTCTTCACAGAAATAAACAGCCTTACGCAGCAGCGCACGCTGCGAGTCGGCAAACAAAAGCAAAGAAAAAAAGAAACCGTCAAACAGGTTTGATTGCCTTTGCTCCCAGGAATTTTCTGCGGGTCGCTGAATCGCTGGTCACAAGTTTTGTAGTGTCCAAGGGGTAGCGTCTGATGCGGCCAGGGTCACGGCTTTGTCCTTTCTGTCCCCTTTTCTCCAAATACGGTTTAGTCACCAAAGGACTGAGACCAGCGGCTAATCTCCTCACAGCAACTTCAGCAAGAAGAAGTCAGGGAAATTCTCTCCTCTCTCCTCCACTCTCTCGACTACCTCGCACCAGAAACGGAGAGTAAATGCAAATGATTGAGGATGAAGGAACAGCCGGAGGTGATTGGCATTTCAAACAGAGCCCTGGTCTCTCCTGAGAGGCAGCAACGTCTGGAGTGGAAATGAGGGAGGCAGGCATACCGATGCAGAGAAACAGCCTCTCTCTCTCTCTCTCTCTCTCTCTCTCGCTCTCCTTCCTATGTGGAGCTGATTCAGCCCTGCTCCTTCGCTCGCTCGCTCCCCCTCTCTCTCTCTCTCTCTCTCTCTCTCTCTCTTCCTCTGCAGCAGCGCCGGATAGGCTCCTCCCACTTCCAACTCTAGCCAGTGAGCAGCTGCAGGAGCACGAGTCTCCCGCCCATGTCTGACGGCACACATACCCTCTCCACTATCTCACTCCCACACACACTTTGCTCTCTCTTTAACTCTCACAAACATTCTCTCTCTCTCTCTATGGTTGGTGTCCCCCCCCCCTCACAAAATCTCTCTCTCTCTCTCTCTCTCATATACCTACAGTATCACCGTTTTAAAGGAAGAGATGCCCATCCTTCCACCCATCTATACACCAGAATTTGACACATATAATATGTTTGTGTCCATAGCCCTAAATGTTGATTTTAGGACTTTGAGCTGGATACCTGTTTCAGCAGCTCCATTTTTTTTGGTTATTTATAGTAGTTTATAATAGTTTTTTATACTGTTTGTTAAAACCAACATCAAAATTTAACCAAAATAACCATGGACAATAAACTTTTTATTTACTTTTTCACCGTTTTACTACTCATGGGGACTGTTTTTAGTCATGGTGGATTTGCGTGCTGCGAGACCGCTATTGTTTACTTTCGAGAACAGCTGATCGCGTTGGCTCAGCCGGCAATGGTTGTTTGCCAGCGGCCCACTGTACCGGAGGAAATAAGAAGACGGCATCAGGGAAGTAGAGCGGGGGTGAAGCAATGGGAGATAGAAACTGTATCTTCCTTCTATCATCATGGGCAACGTGAGATCTCTGGGCAATAAGATGGAGGAGCTTACGGCAAGAGGACAAAGGGAATACCGTGAATGCAGTCTTACGTGTTTTACGGAGACATGGCTGCAGGAGGTTATTCCCGACGCAAACAACACCATCAAGACCTTTCAGACAGTGCGGGTGGACAGGATTCACCGTCAGTGCTGCAGAAAATGTCTGTATTTGTCAAGAACAGATGGTGCAATCCTGGCCATATTCATGTGAAGGAAAGCGTCTGTAGCCAGGACATTGAACTTTTGGGCGTAGGACTTTGCCCATATTATTTGCCATGTGAGTTCTCACATGTTATGGTTGTGGTCGCATATATCCACCCTCTGCCAATGCGGGGGCAGCATGTGAGACTACGCACGCTGTTATCACAAGACTACAGACCCGGCACCCCAGTGCATTCATTGCAATCTCTGGGGACTTTAACCATGTCACCCTGACAAAATCACTGGCAAAGTTCTCCCAGTTTGTGAAGTGCCCCACGAGGGAGAACAAAACACTGGACCTGTTATATGCTAATGTGAAGGACGCCTACATCTCTACAGCATTCTCCCCCCTGGGCAGATCGGACCACAACCTAGTCCACCTCAAGCCCATGTATGAGCCTCTAGTCCAGCAGCACTCGGGGGGGGGGGGGGGGGGCCATTGTCTTCCTCTCCCCAGTTCCACCGAAGACTCTCCACTCCGTCCTCCTTCTCCTCTGTCCTCGGTGTCACCCTGGACACTGTGGAGGAGTGGCCAATAGGAGGATGAGGACCAAACCTCCTGGCCAATCATGGACCAATCCCTCCCATCCCCCTACATGACACTGTGGCAGAGCAGAGAAGATCCTACAACCACGGTGCACTAAGGAGCTATAGGAGATAATGTGAGTTATAGGAGATCTTTTCTACCTGCCGCAATAAGACTTTACTCCTCCTCCGGCTGGCTCGATCGGGGCGATCAGAGTCAGGCTGGGGGATGTTAAATCATACTGGACTGTTCTTACTTCAAATAATGTTTCAAATGTCTATTTTATTCTATTATTTGACTGTCACTTTATTTTGTTGTTGTTGTTTGTGATGTGAGCTGCTGTAACGCCTTAATTTCCCCCTCGGGGATCAATAAAGTACCTACACCTACCTACCTATCTATCTATCTTCACACAATGCTTTAAAAAAAAAAAAAACTATTCCTACCACATACAGTACTGTCCATAAAATCCCCTCACGCTCCCCCTAATTCACACACATCCTCACTCAAATTCACACTCCCCCTTTCGCCAACAGTAAGTCTCTCACAATCACACATTCGCACACGCATAGTTGAACAGACATCTGAGGATGTTATCTCTGCCTTCGGTCCGCAAGTTGATAACTGCATCGAATAAATACTCGTGTCGTTTTTGGAGCCGGGCCAAGCTACGTAGTGTTCTATAAATTCTCTTTTCAGCCGCCAGAGCATTCCCATCAGATAAGGGGTATCGAAGGAAATCGTCATGACTAGCAACCGCCGTGGTGAAATACCATAATGAACATCCTGATCCAACCACAAGGAACAAGGAGGGCAGGCGCTGTGTGTTTTAACACATACTTTGCCTCTAACCATCTCCAGATGAGCCTAGGAGAGTGATCGTACAACAGTATCTTCTCTGTTTCTGGCTGTCGCCAGGACCTTCCCTGAAGAATCCTGAGGCAGCGATGCTTAACTTAATTCTTACTGGATGAACGTGTCAATAAAACAATTCACAATTTGTACGGTTTGCAACATTCCTTATATAACTGACATGTGTACAAATATAGCCGCTTGCCCCTAAGCCCCCGTCTGTGTGTTGTGTGACTGTATTTTCTGAAGGCCCTTCATTGTGAATGTGTTTGTGCGCGCCTGTGTGTGTGTGTGTGTGCGCTGTATGTTTGTATGTGTGCACGCGTGTGTGTCTGTGTGTCTCAGCTCCTGCACCTGCTCCTCATTACCCAGCATCGCCAGATGCTGTTCCTCTATTTAGCTGCTCTGAGGAGCATCGTATCTAAGACGCTCAATCCAGCCATACTCTCAGTGTGGCCGTACACAAACTATTGCAGCATTTAGGACGCATTTGGTGTCCTCCTCCAGGGCATTCTTGTCCTACAGTATGGCTGCACTCATGTATATCAGACCCACTTTACTGCAGCAACAAGAGGATGAACCGTGAAAGTCGCGCGAAAGATCCGATTCTAATCTCAAAGAGGGTTACGTGTGGTTCGATGAGGGTTTCGCGCGGTGTCTAATTTCTTGGCTGGACGACCAAACAAGACCTCGATGTTAACAGATCGTCAGATGACTACTGCGGCGTCTCTCTCTCCTCATCGCGGCGTCTCGGCTTAAGGTCCGCAGCGTTTAGGCCTCGTGGCAGAGCGACGGGTGTAGCGTGATGGAGCCGAACACACACACACACACACACACACCGCCCTGCCCCTCCTCGGTCGGACACGCTGCGCTCCCCCGCGCTCTAGACACATTCCCTCTGCCTTCACGCACCTCCTCAGCGTGCCACACGAGGGGCTATAAATAGCGCCGTCTGAAAGGTGGGGAGTCGTCAAGGCTGTGCTCATCCGTTACGTGAGAGAGAGAGAGAGAGAAGGGGGAGCGTGCCATTCATCTACTCAAGACGCTCTGGCGGGTGCAGGCAGGGATGCCACATCTGCGCAGGTTTAGCACCCAGCTCCGTCCAGGTAGCTCTCTCTGTAGCACGACGTCGAGCTGTAGGTACGACTGACAACAAGCTCGTCCACAACGCTGGTCGCCGATAAACAGTCACGCACTTTCAGTCGATAAGCATATCTATTCTTATTCATGGAACATGGGTGATGCGTAATCATAATAATAATAATAACTAACTACCTTATCGTGAACAGCCATGTAGGTCCCTGAGAGTGAATTTTGCTACGCCTGCATTTGTCTGTGGTCCCTGGACGGGGCTAAAAAACACACAACAACAACACGATATCCACAGTGTGCCATGATAAAATCTCACGTAATAAATATCAGAACATGGCAACAATAGAACAAGTTACGCAACCTTTCGCGAACCTGGCTGAAGGCTCTGCTCTAGATGAGGCATTGAGGTTGTTGGCTGTGTCAGAGCAAGGATGCTACCGGAGGACAGAGGACTTGTGCGTCTCTGCGGTGTGGGCCGGGGGGGGGGGGGGGGGGAGAGCGGAGTCAGACGGGCAGCGAACAGGCAGGGCATTGTGGGAGCGTTTGTTTTTGCTCGCCGTATGAGGCGGTGTGCGTGGGGCGTCAGCGGCAAGCCAGTGTCTGACCTCTCTGGCTGTGTTTATGGACAGAGGCAAGCACATCTGGAGGCAGTATGGGGATGGGCTGGGTTCAGCCGCCCGCCAACCGCCGCCCGCCACTGGACCAGGATCCCGCTGCAGAACAAGTGTGGGGTTGTGTTGTGTTTGTGCGTGTGTGTGTGCGTGCGTGCGTGCGCGTGTGAGGAGAGGCAGCTAGAGTGCCTACCCACCGTAACCACGGAAACCCTAACACAACATCATGTGGACAGCAGCAGACATGAGGAGGGTACCAACCACAGGTTCACACATGGCACACACACAGGAGGAGTCATCACTGATGAGGCTGGAATCCCCCTATGATTCACCAATAATAGGCCAATAATAATAATAATAATAATAATAGTCAGTCTATTATTGCCATACAGGACTCATGTCCTGCTGCTTCCCTATAATAAAAATCTGGGAAGTTGGCCTGTACCGGTGTAGTGGATCAGGGTAAAAAGCTGATTTGGGAAACTGGCAGTAGTTGTCTCATCACCTTCCAATAGAACTTAAATTCTCCATGGTTATTTCCCCGATATAACCCGGCACTGGCCCGACCCAGCGAGCGCTGCTATGGCAACAACAAGTCTGCAGGGAGGATCGGAGACTGGCGTCAGACACGGTGAACTGTGAAGGAGCCTGCATGGAAATTTTGATGCTGATTCCAAAGGGCAAATCAAATCCATTTTCACCCTTCTTTCAGTGTTTAGAGTCTGATTTAGACATGGAAACCACCGCACTCACTCAGGAGCTCAATGGACAATAAACCTATGCAGCAGTGTGCCGTAACGTCAATCCAGAGACTGTTTATATTCCATATTCTGTGGAAACACTACACAGGATTATACACTGGAAAATACAGATTTTCAACCCAGCCTTTTTTTTTCTTCTTTTTTTTTTAACTTGAGCTCTTAGTAACCACCTGGTTACGCTGCTGCACCCTTAAATAGAATTTGGGTCAAACTGTTGGTATTTCCTGCTGCCATTGAATCAAATACAATGGAGGATTTGCAGAAAGCAGAATAATAGCTTTACCCATGATATTTAGACCTGTCACGCAACTCCACTAGACCTTGAATTATAGATGTGATGTTGGGCACACTTAAGGTTGTGTGTATACAAGCACTGACATATTGTCAACAGCAACCAGGAAAACAACACAGAAAACAAATTACTTTCAGATTTCAATGGATCTGATAGCTCTTTGTTTAACTCCCCAGACCCTCCAAAAAAAAAAAAAAAAAAAGTAACAAACAAACAAACAAACACATGCCATTAATACAACTGAATGTTTGTTGTGAGTAACCTAGGATGATCCTGGGTGGGGGTTGGGGAGTTCACCTGCAGGTCATATGAGTCACAATGTATATACACACGCATCTCAGCTCAGTTCAACTAAGGGCAACAAGTGGGCCTATGGCGTATTGCCAAAAACAACAACAACAACAACAACAACAACAGACATTGCCTGGACTGTGTGTGTTAGCTTAGTCCCCCGTGTACAGTACTAGGATTACTCTGGAAGTGTACACAGAAAGTGTCTTCATCAGTGACACTGAGGCCCTCTATATGCACTCACACACTGCTAGGCTGGCTGGCTCCCTGCCTGCATTCACGCCTATATAATTCACGAAGCCAGGAAAGAATGTGGGCCATTGCAGGCTCTAATGAGTTGGTTACAGTCACAGACATGGCTCTTTCTCTGTCTCACGGTCACAGGGCAGAGCTGTCAATGTGGTGGGGAATGTAGTTAGAGTTCACAGGACAGCGACAGGACCTCCTGTCCTCTCCACAGCCATGGTCCACATACTGTACTGTACTGTACTGGAAGGACAAGGACACAAAGAAAGGGGACAGACTGTACACACACAGACACATGGGATGGGGAGGATGTACCATTCACAAACAGTGCTCGGTACGGAAGGAGGGAGGGAGGGGGGGGGGGGGGGGGGGGGACATGGAACGATAAGGACCCGGCGCAGTTAGCAACAGTATGGCTAACTACCACACTTCCAAAAAGGTCAACACCGTGGGGAATTCTTTTTTTGCATCAATAATCTCAACAAATCATTTCCCCTATGCTGTGCTTCCTACCGGACTGTAGGAAGTTCCTACCGGACTGTACAGTGTCAACGTACAGTACCAGTCAAACGTTTGGACGCAAACTAGCCAAGAGTGTGCAAAGCTGTCATCAAAGCAAAAGGCGGCTACTTTGAAGAATCTAAAATATAAACCATATTCTGGTTTGTGTAACACTTTTTTGTCTACTACATAATTCCATGTGTGTTCCTTCATAGTTTTGATGTCTTCAATATGAATCTACAATGTAGAAAATAATTTAAAAAAAATATAGAAAAACCATTGAATGAGAAGGTGTTTCCAAACTTTTGACTGGTACTCTATATCTGTCAAATAATCGTAGCGTAAACACCTCTGAAAAGACACTGGCCTTGAGCTGTTATCACAGACAGAGGGGGGGGAGTCCCCATCCGCACATTCCACCGACAGGATCAAAAAGAATGTTGACGATATTTCCTGTTGCTGAACTGTTGCTCTTCTCCTCAGCGGTGGCCTGGTTGCGTGTGAGAGGGGGCCGCCGTCTCCTGTCTGAGGATGTCTCAAATCATCACCCAGTTCTACTTTGATGATGCTAAGTAAAGCATCAATCGTCTCGGCGGTCAAGTGCTCCACAAACCTTCGCTGTCAGCCCATAAATCTGGCGCCCCCCCCCCTCCTCCACTGTCAGGTCTACTCTCATCCTGATCAATGCGCCATCCTCTCAACACTAGTACACAGGAACCATTGTGGCTTGTATTACCATTTGGGTAATTGTATTACCATTTGAGCTTTTTTACAAAGTCATTATCAGTCTAACAATAGATATTATCTTGGCTAATCACGTCTATGACGTGACAGGCGATGGGTAGGATCACACTAACGCGTGAACACACACACGCGCACACACGCACACACACGCAACCCCGTGACTGCATGTGACGGGAGTTTATTTTGACAAACTCCCTGGACGGGGACGGAGGTGAGGGTAGAGGCGAGGGGATCGGAGCGGAGGGGAACATCTTGTGGCCACCTGGGACCCAGGCTGCCACGGGATGTTGACTTTACATAATGGCGGTTGACAAAAAAAAAAACACTGCGCGCCGTCGCCAGGCGAACAAACAAACTGCAGGGCTAAGTCACCACAGCTCTACACACTTACGGTGTGGTCAACAAACATCTGCGAGAAACGCATGGCCCTGCTTGCTGTAACGCGTCGGCCTCCTGCGCCGTGGATATGGTTGTGGTGAGGAGGTGCTTATGATGACCAGACTGACCCTCTGTTGTCATTTGCGTGTATAATAAGTCGAGTCGTGATGTCGTGTCCTTGAGTGCCACGGAAGCCAAGGTCAACTGTTACCGCGACGCTTCCCGAGGAGAGAAACGTTGACACATTACAGATACCCAAACGTGAGGGGAATGAAGTTGATGAACGACGCGGTTCTGGTTCTGAGAGAGCTATCGATCACTCGGAGCCACGGACACACACGCGCGCACATGAAGACACACACTTACACACACATACAGTACTCACCCACTCACTCACTCACACCTCATACTATAGAGGAAGGAAAGAGCTTGCAGCGCAGTCCAGCGCCAAAGGGCAAAACGCTGAACCCTAACAAGGGGCTGCCCAGCAGTCACATTACATAGAAATTACATTAAGACCAAATGGGACATTGAGGAGTAGGACAAATAATTGCTTTAAATGGTCATTTAGATTCAGAGATGGTCACTGTGAGATAAGTGAACCATCATCTTCCACTTAGGAAGATAAAAGCACAGAGGTCTTCACCTCAGATCCCTTCATGGGCTCATATGTGCAACACCAGGGCACAAAATGGCTGCCGATGTCAGTTATTCAGGGTCAGATACGCAGAAGATACGATCAGCACTACTACTGGAGCTTCGTTCCAATATTTTCGAGGAATATGGAGCCATCTTCGTGTCACATGACATTATTTAAACCTGTGCCAAGGTTCTTTGTATGCGCTGGGTAAAACTGTCTGTTTACAGTTTCCACAAAATGCAATTCAAATCCAAATGTAATTCTTGAAAATGAAAAAACTCCAGCATATTTCATTAATCATGGACCGTCAGTTGTGTAATTGTTCTACTTCAAAATCACGTTCTACGACTAAATCATCACCATTGCCAAAATCCACATAAATACTTAAACGGGTCTGCAGGGCTATGGCGTTAGCAGGAGAGAACTAGCAAAGGGGAACGGGTCAGGGCAGGCTGGGCGTGTGGGAGCCGTGGCGTTCAACAGAGCTGAGCATCCCTGTGTGTGATGTGACCTGACGCGGGGGAAAAGCAGCTGTCTCTTCCCATTGCAAGACAGGCAGAGGAGGGCTCTCCTCTTCTCCCAAAACGCTAGCTACTCATTGTTAAGGCTGGCTACTGTACATGACACCCACCCACCCTTAAACAACGATATCACAGATGTAAATATATATAGAATATATAATAATATATGTCATTTAGCTGACGCTTTTATCCAAAGCGACTTACATTGCAGTGAGTGCATACATTTCAGTATATATGGTCCCAGCGGGAATCAAACCCGCAACCTAAGCGTTGTTAGCGCCATGCTCTACCAACTGAGCCACAGAGGACCAGATGTAGGACCCAGTTTCCCAAAATGTGGGAGAATATCAAATAACACTCTTAAAATACTATGCCCAAGTTCAAATAACAATGTCAAAATCCCCAAAGTAAATAAACAGCTAGTTTCACATGGACGTTTACCCCTTGCAGAAGTTACATAATGGGGGTTTAACTCCCAAACACTCACTCTCCTAGCATGCTCAGCTATTTCCACTGTGATCCGGTGTGTGTTGTGTATGTGTGTTATCCCTCGGGGTTTCCGGCCAAAGCCGCTTTTAAGGAAGCCGGTTCACTCCGCCGACATCTTGGCGATGCCGTCTTAGGGAGCTTATTTTGAATAAGGAGACGAAACGCAGGACAAAACCTCCACAAAAACTCCACTTACCGCCCAAAATGATACGGATCAGCAACTTTTCCTTTTTGGTTTTTCAAAATCACTGAAGTGTGTAGAAACGTTTCACGCTCATTTCACGTCATTTGATTGTTAAAACTTAGTATTTATTTATTTATTTGACAAAAAGACACTTTATTTGGCTCGGTCCTAGCCTTCGGTTCTAGTCTTTCACGGGCGTTGCTAGGGAAACGGTGCAAGAAAGACGCCGTCCTAGCAACGCTAGCGTTACTGAATCCTCAGTCACGCTAATCTACAACTGTGTGGTAATCGGTCAGAAATGTATCCCCACGTGGGACTGGCGCCATCTTCCCCATCTCCCGCAAACCCAGTAGTAAATCAAGGGAGCGGAATATCTCTAGTATAACTGTGTACTCTGTCCAGGCCTACCTTGGTGATGAGGGTGCGGTACTCCTCCACCTGGTGGTCGTTGTTATGGCACCCTGCCAGGAGCTGCCACACCTCGCCCCTGAGGGCCTCGGGCACCCCGCTACGCACCAGCGCTGGCAACTGCTTGGGCCGCACCGATAGGTTCAGATGCCTGGGAGGACAGAGGAGAGGGAGGAAAGTCTTAGCCAGCAACCATAATAGAACACACTGTACCCTCTATATAATATACACTCACCGGCCACTTTATTAGGGACACCTGTTCAACTGCTCGTTAACGCTTTTAAGGAAGCCGGTTCACTCCGCCGACATCTTGGCGATGCCGTCTTAGGGAGCTTATTTTGAATAAGGAGACGAAACGCAGGACAAAACCTCCACAAAAACGTTAACGCAAATATCTAATGGTGTGGTGGATATTTTCTTGGCACACTTTGGGCCCCTTAGTACCAATTGAGCATCGTTTAAACGCCACAGCCTACCTGAGTACTGTTGCGGACCATGTCCATCCCTTTATGACCACAGTGTACCCATCTTCTGATGGCTACTTCCAGCAGGACAACACCCCATGTCACAAAGCTCACATCATCTCAAACTGGTTTCTTGAACATGACAATGAGTTCACTGTACTCCAATGGCCTCCACAGTCACCAGATCTCAATTCAATAGAGCACCTTTGGGATGTGGTGGAACGGGAGATTCGCGTCACGGATGTGCAGCCGACAAATCTGCAGCAACGAACCGTTATATTACCGTTTATTATTCCAGAGGCCAGGACCATAGACATTAAATGCCGCCTCCCCAGAGTTCTTTGTCCTCACCCAGGGAACAACTAAAAGGCCAGTGCCAGAGGACCTGAGTGATCTTGAGGGAGCATATATTAAAAGCATGTCTGACAAGTATTCAGGTGCTAGTCCATTGAGTGATTTGAACACCAATAAAAGGATCTTATAATCTATCCTAAAACTGACAGGCAACCAATGAAGGGACTTTAGGACAGGTGACATGTGTGCTCTCCTTCTGGTCTTGGTTAGTACACGTGCTGCTGCATTCTGAATGATCTGTAGCCTATTTATAGCTTTCTTGGGTAGACCAGAAAGGAGAGCAATAGGAAATTTGCGCTAATACTTGGACTTAACTGCATAATTCTCAAGTGGATCTCAAGTTAGGGTTTCACCCTATATGAGTAAGTACTACTGTATGCAAGTGGTAAATAAATTACCCCTTACATACAGTATGGCCTTGTCTCTCTGGGGTGTAACATACCAGTTCAGTTTCAGAGACAAAACATTCATGACTCATTAACCACCATCCGACTGATTCTCTCTCTCTCTCAGCCGAGCTGATTTTGGACCCGTGACTGAGGTTGGGCCAGCTGCAGTGAGCTTGGTCACCGTCGAAAATCCCTCCTCCTCCTGACAGAGCCACTGGCTACGAGGGCACAGAGCCAGATTCAGTGCGTATGAACTATGTCTCTGCGTAATCTGGACTGATCAGGAGGTATGGGGGTCATGATGGTGATGCAGTTGATCTAAAAGGGCAAAATACCTCTTATCTACGAGGTATGATGTTGCCCCGAAGGGAGAACACGGTCAAGCCAGACACAAAGAGACACTCTCTCCCTCTGACTCTTCCCAGAAGCCGCTGGGGTAACGGTACCGGTGCATATGACTAGGGTACGGACGGACGGACGGACAGACAGACATGAGTTGTCCACTTTATCCTGCGTCTTTGTTTATCTCCGGATTTGTTTATTTGCTCAGACTACTTGGTGATGCAACGCGTGACGTTTCTTCCCCAAACAAACAAATACAAAATGAAAACAAGGCATGCTTTGAGTGGGATTGCGAGTCAAACCAGGACTGATCCCCCCCAAAGGGAATGCTTTTAAAAACGACTCCCGAGGCCCTGCATGTTCATCATCATCATCATCACAGCTCTGGGCACATGCAAGGTACACACAGTACACTGCCGATCTCATGACGCCATTCGTTACCGTTCTTTACCAGGTAAAAGAAGGCGCGCTTCCTAAACACACTTTTTGTGTGCTTAAGTCAACACAGCCGTTCTCCAGAGAGACACCCTAGCCAAGGCAAGCCTAGAGATAAAGCGCTTTAGAAAGCTTCTCCCTTGTGTGTCCCCAGTGTTTGTATCATTTTGGAATGCCAATAGACCCCCCCCCCCTCCACCCACCCACCCTCCCTTTTCTGAAGTATGGCTTCAGAGGGAGCGAGAGAGAGGGGGGGGGGGGGGGGGGCTACAGATGTGACCGGCACTTCACAGTTCAGACACAAGCTACTGAGCGCCCCTAATTAAATTCCGGGACTTTTTAATTCAATTCTTCACGAGGTTTTGATTAAGAACAATGAGAGTAATGGGAGCGGGAAATAATCTTAATAAGCTGCCTATCTGGATGTGAACCCCCCCCCCAATCCTCTTTCTTTACATCCCCACATCCACAGATTAAAATATCTCTCATTTCCCCATCCATGAATGAGTTCTGAAATTAGCAGGATGTGTGTGTGTGTGTGTGTGTGTGTGTGTGTGTGTGTGTGTGTGTGCTGGGGCAGGGGGCAATAAAGCTGTTAAAGCATCAACCCTTGTATAGGACAGGCAACCCAGCTGCTACCAAATATTGTTCAGATCAGGAGACCATACGACATACAAGCACAGGCCTGCAGTATGTGTCCTGATTTCACTTGCTTTTATGATTTCATACCTGCAATACCATGGTACGGTAAAGGAACTCTTAACCTCAAGTGAAGGATGTTAAAGAAGCTGTGATTTGGGCCATAACTCAGCTGCAGCGTGGACATCTTTAACTCTCTGAGGGCACTCCATCACCGTGCCAACAGTAAGTCCCCTCATCTCTCTCCCTGACATGCCTGCGCCGACCGATCGACAGGAAAATTAAAAACCCAGGACATCGATCCTTCTCCTGACAGCTCAGCTCTACTGGACCCCCCCCCCCCCTCCCCCAGCCATTGACACACTCACACTGTTCTGATTGCACAGTTGAAATAACAAAATGAAACAAAGTTCAAATAACATCCTCCTCTATTACCTTTGGTAACTTTATGACCTGTTTTTATGCATCACTTTGAATGCTGAACTAATATGAGCAAAGGTAAAAAAAAGGGGGGGGGGGGGCAACATACAGGCTATGACTTACAGTTCCTAGGAGTGCACTGCTTCGACGACAACAGTGAAAGGGGGGGGGGGGGGGCGTGTTGGAAATCAACATGGTCATATACTATAATGATGACTGAGATCTTTCCTCCTCACTCACCACTTGGACAGCAGGTCTCCCCAGGTCTCCAGGATCTTCTCTGCACACTCCTTTGACACGTCTCCCGAGCCGCTCAGCAACGGCTCGTCATTGTCTGTGACACACACGCACACACACGCACACACACACACACACGCACACACACACACACACACATGCATAGATGTTGACATATAGATCCCTAACACCGGGGTCAGGACACATACAACACACACGGACAGAACAGCTGGACTGATAAGACACAAACAAGCCGTGGCGTGCAGAGACTAAAGGCTGGACGACAGACAAACACAGCCAGGGTTGCTGAGGTAGACAGATACACCTACATGTCGTATATCAAGAGTGGCAAAGTACAAACTGTACTGTGAGCCGCTGCTATGGAGAGATAGAGACAGACAGGGAGAGAGAGAGGGTGGCAGATAGACAGAGAGAGAGAGAGAGAGAGAGGGAGAGAGAGAGAGAGAGAGAGGCGCAGGGGAGGACGGGGCGCCCACGCTGGTGGAACGAGCTTCCCAATGCTGTCAGGACTGCAGTCACTACCTATCTTCCGCCATAGACTGAAGACCCATCTCTTCAGGCTACATCTTAACTGTCCTTCCTAAAGACCTTTTCATCCCCACTATCTCCCTGTACAAGTTTCTCTACTGTAAATAAATTAAATGAATAAATAAATAAATAAAAGTAATTCTTCCTTCTTCTAGCATTGTGACTGCCAATAGGCCTGGCCTAGATCTTTTCTCATGATGACTGACGGATAGATGATTCACTTCCTTAGACAAATGTATTTGTTGGTAAGTCGCTTTGGGTAAAGGCGTCTTTTAAATGCCATAAATGTCAAGTGTAAATGACTGCTCACCTTCCTCCTCTTCATCGTCGGGGGGCGATGGCACCATGGATCCGTGGGAGGCCGACGTCAGGATGTTGGGACTGGCCGTGGTCTTCTTCCTCTCCCTCTCCGCCTCGCTCTCCAGACTCAGAACCTCGTACAGCGTGTCTGACATACTCTTCCGTTCCTTTCTCTCCATCTGCAGACAGCCGGGGACACACAGGGGAATGAGAAACACAGAGAAACAGTTACGGAACATAAACAAACAAAAAAAGAAGTGATTTGTGGCCCTCTCACGAGTGGCTAGAGACAGAGAGAGGGGGGCAGATAGACAGGGACGGAGAGACAGTGTGTGAGAGAGAGAGACAGACAGACAGACAGAGAGAGAGAGAGAGAGAGAGAGAGAGCGACAGACAGACAGAGAGAGAGAGACGGAGAGAGAGAGAGAGAGAGCGACAGACAGACAGAGAGAGAGAGAGAGAGAGAGAGACAGGAGAGAAAGAGAGAGAGAGAGAGACGGAGAGACAGTGTGAGAGAGAGAGAGCGACAGAGAGAGAGAGAGACACAGAGAGAGAGAGAGTGTGAGAGAGACACGTTTCAGCTAGCTTCACAAACAGAGAAGTGATTGGTAGAACAACCACCCATCAGGAGGAAGGGTTCTTGGTTTCAGGGACGTATGTATGGTGAAGAAGCTACGGTCAGAAACGCACTAATAAAAAGGAGCTCATCAAGGAGAGTCCTGATGTCTGTCTGACCTGTTTGAGTTTCAGGTAGAAAGTCTCTGTGTAGCTGCGTTTGCTGAAGGGCCAGAAGAGCCTCTCGTTGGGCGGACACACCCGGACTCGGGTCTCCAGCAGAAAGCGCACCGGCTCCTCCACCTCCGTGATGACCAGGTCCACCGCCGTGGTCATGTACATGAACTTATCTGCCAAACACAACACAAACCCTCATCGATATCAAGAGAAACCTAGATATTTAAGCAGTGGAACGACCCTGATCAACCATGGTCATGGATAGGACTCGAACACATCGAACACAACCCTTTATCAACAGACATCACAGACACCACAGACATAAGGTCACGTAAAGGAACTGCAAGGCATAACATGACACTGCTACATAACAGAATGTGGAGTGGTCATATTAGTGTGTGTCTGTCTGTCTGTCTTACCTTTGGGGGTCTCCTCATTGACAGCCTGGAACTGAGGCGTGTTGGGATTCCAGCTCCCTGTGATGATGTAGGACTTTCCGTCTGAGCTCTTCCCCATCGACTCCTACGGAGACATTTACATTTACATTGATGGCATTTAGCAGACGCCTTTATCCAAAGCGACAAATACATTTGTTTAAGTAAGTGAATAATTTATCCAACAGACATCATAAGACAAAGTAATCAATGCTCACACCAGGGGCCGTTGGCAGTCGTAATGCCAGAAGCATTTAATTATTTATTAACAGGAGAGAACTTGTACAGGGGGGAAGTGGGGGGTGAAGAGGTCTCAAGGGTTGGGGTTAGGGTTAGTACAGGGAGGGTAGTGGGGTTGAAGAGGTCTCAAGGGTTGGGGTTAGGGTTAGTACAGGGAGGGTAGTGGGGTTGAAGAGGGCTTAGGAAGGACTGTTAAGAGAGAGAGATGGGTTTTTCAAGAGACGGGTTTTTCAATCTACGGTCCAACATCCGCAATTAACAACGCGTGGCCAATACAGTACACTGTTTCATACCAAGTGGGATTCTAGAGTGGATAATAGGACACAACTCGAGTGAAGGAGTGTACGCCACAGAAGAGTGAGAGAGAGAGGATGTCACCATTGAGGACAGTTACGGCAGATTACGCAGTTAAACAGAGAACAGGGGCGGCAGTTAGAGCTGTTGAGAAGTCTCAATAAGAGAGAGAAGCCTCTCTAGAGTAGGAAACAGCTCGTAAATTCAGCCCAAAAATTCAGAGAGTGACGTACATTTGGTCGTACCGCGAAGAGCTCCTAACTCTGCGAGTATTTAACAGCCCCCAAGAGGAGTCCTAACCGGTTGTGAGTTACTGAGAGATGGCTGCAAGCACAGTACACGCACATTACGGGATATAGAGATGTTTTAAAAACATCTGAAAACACTGAGCTCCTTAAAAGATACCGCTTGGTTCTTTTTTTTTGGGATGGCATCATTTTTGTCAGTCCCCAATCCAAGGGAGGGTATTTAGTGCTCTCCCGAGAAATTAAAATCATTTTTGGCAACTGGGAAAATGCAGCAGTGCAATAACGCCGATTTGGATCCATCACAGACAACCATTAACAGCGCAATAACTCAAACATTAATTAACTACAGCACCAAACATCATCCGAAAGACTATTGATTTCCCCAGCACTCGACACCAAAATGATCCGCAAACAATCTGCCTATGCATATCAATGTAACATAACCCCTAAATCCATAATGGAAAAACATTATAGGGTATAATAACTATTTGATTGTGATACCATCACTATTATTATACCCAAATAAACCATAGCAATTATTTACCCGCAAGTTGAACAAAAGGTGGTATCAAGAAATAAGTCATGAATTATGTTCATTTCTATTATTATTTTAATTGAGAGTGTGTTGTTACGACTCCACTGGATATTCGGTCCTCTGTGGCTCAGTTGGTAGAGCATGGCGCTAACAACACTTAGGTTTGATTCCTGCTGGGACCATATATACTGAAATGTACGCACTCACTGCAATGTAAGTCGCTTTGGATAAAAGCGTCAGCTACATGGCATATATTATTATTATTATATTCAATGCTTGAAACCTGATATATGGGAGAAAACTAAGGAACGTCATCAAAATGTCCCTCGTGGCTTAATTGTAAAATCAAGAAGAAATTCATTTCTCTAAGCGTTGGTCCTCCTCATCGTACAGGTGAGTAAGACGGTTGCTAACACACCCACTGCCTACTCTGAGCTATGAGTTTTTATCATAACTGTGCTTTTAGTATGATTCCTATGAGTAATTCTGCGATTTCCGATAACTATGGACCCAGATGGGACATACAGTATCAGGCAGGGTTAGATAAGTACAGGCAGCAGAGAACAAACAGTACAGACTGATGGCGGTGTCGGGTGAGCAGGTGTAACGTGGAGGAGAACGCAGCAGAGGAGACTAGTACAGGATGACAGCTCAGTCCCCCTACACCCACCAGGTCAAGCAGGTGCATGTCACTGTTCTTCACGTTCTTGCCTGGGCTCAGCAGGAGGCCGAAGCACCTGTGACAGACAGACACACACACACACACACATACAGAGAACAGCACACCTCATTAAAGTAGCAGTTGGAACCAGGTGTAAAGCATCAGACAAAAATCGCACCTCAAATAGCAGAATAGCTGGGTCTCTAAAACAGGGCAGAACATAGCACAGTAACACAAAGCCCTCCAAATCCCATTACTGTAAAAGAACTAAAGAATAACACAAAACCCATGAGGTTGAAGTTCATCAGAAGGTAACGCCAGCTGTTGTTATTGTTATAATGTTATTAACCGTAGAGAATTAGCAAGCTCTGGAAAAAAAAAAAAAAAAGGGGGACATCTACAGCATTACGTTCTCATGTACCAGACTGGGACAGTTAAGCTCGGAAACAGACAGACGTGAAACAGCCGTTGTTTAGCAATTATAACAGAATTATGGCTTGTTATGAATAACAAGGAGGAGACATTCTGACTGAGAAACCTCTGCGGCGGCGGGCTGGGGTCCCACCAGTTCCAGGAGAAAATGTACTGTACTGGAACAACGACGGGTCGGAGTTACCTCTCGATCGCCAGCTCCTTATTGGACGTCTGCTGGACGTAGATGACGATCTTCTTGTCCATTCCCGGACGCAGCTTAAAGCTCTGCTTGTCTTTTGCCACGGCGCTGGAAAACCAAAAACAGAGACGACTTTCACCACCAAGTGATTCGCTTTCGCCGGATTTACAAATAGCGGAGTGAGTGTGTTGGTGTGTTTTGTCTCATTGCCTTGAGAACATAACATGGCACTTACAACACCACATGAAAGGTGTAAATAACGTGATGTAATTGTAAAAGACTCTCTTCAGATATTCTACAAATCAAAAACTATTTAGACACGACGCACGCTGCAAGCATCTGAAGCACGCTGTGAGACACAACAAACTGAAATTATAGGTAGGAATCAAACAAATATTGGGACGGTGACATTGGGTTTAAGAACGATGGTGGAAATATGGGTTCGTCAGTGTCTAAAAATGTCATGAGATTATCAGCAACCGTATTAGGGGATGAACACTGGGGTGACTGCATCGTACAGTATCACAGTTAAAGTCACCTGAAGTCAAAAAGGACTGTTTCAGGGTTTTACAGCATTCCTACAATGGTTTCAAGTGTCACAGTTTGCTGTGTGCTCCAACAGTAGTATCTGTGCTGCTCCTAGTATCTAAGAGGCAGAACATCGTAACGTATCAGTAGCGTGTGAAGGCTGTGTTTAGTTCCCAACATTCCACAAATAATCAACCATGCCTTAATGAGGGGGAAATATGGGCCCGTCTAAAAATACGCCACAGTTGGTTTTTGTTTTCGAATCAACCCGTGTTGTAGTATTTGGCTGTTTGTGAGGGAAAGGAAGTGAATGTTTTTTTTTTCGGTGGGAAACAACAAACCTTGTCAGAGCTTTGGTGGGGAGGGGGATGAGGATGGGGTTAGAGGAGAGAGGAGAGCTAGGCTAGGCTAGGCTAGGCTAACTAGCTGCTCTCCTCCAACTTTCACAACAACCAGAAGCCCAGAGAGTTGATAATGGGGGCTCTGCCTCTGTCCAAAAGCGCCAGCGCTTGCTTTCCATACAGGCTTGTCTGGGGCCGCCCTTTGTGACAGTGTGACCGTCTGAGGACCCGACATCCTTTCTGGCTGATGAGGCAGAGGCTGTCTAATCTCCGGCACAGTGATGAATTCCTGTGAGGATGTGTCGGCCCTGGTAGTGAATAAGCCTCTTTGTGAACTGGAGGGTGTGTGTGTGTGTGTGTGTGGGGGGGGGGGGGGATCAGAGGAGGCTGTGCAGGATGATAAATTAGAGGAAGCATGTGTCTACACTTCTAAGAAAGAAGCCAAAAGAAAAGCCAAAAGAAAATGAACTTGCTATTTTTATAATGTCCTTGTTTATTGAAGGCTATGTCCATTTTTGAGAGTTGGATGTAACAGACCTAAGTACAGCTAATCCTATGAACATGTGGTTGTTGAGAATGAGTTGAATTAAAAATAAATAATAAATATGGAGAACAGTGAGGAGGCTGGCACTGGGAATAGCGGCTCGACGCCACGCTTTCTCTGACGCGCCTTCCCCGCGCCATACCTTACCTAAAGGTCCCCTTCCCATCGTCCTCCTTGATCTCCAGACTGACGGTGAAGGTGAAGACGTCGCTGTCGGGCGTCAGCGCCGGTGGCAGGGATGAGAGGGGCGTCCGCTTGGCTGACCGCCTAAACGCCGTGGCGAAACTGTACAGTATTCTGCTGACCTGCGAAGACCAAAACACACACGCGCGCACACACACACACACACACAGTCGCACGCACGCACACACACACACACACACACACACACACACTGTTAGAGTCACGCAAGATGAGTGACACAGTTCCAGCATTAGTGAGTGTGCTACATTTCCAGCATGTGAGCTGTATTCTTTCATGTGAGGTGACCCACTACAGGCATTTGCCTCCGAGCTCCCACTGCACATCAACTAATGACTCCAACGTTGGCTTGTTGAGTCATCTGCACTCACACGACTTGGCTCTCTCCTTACTTCTCTGGTGTCAGCTCACACACACACACACACAGTGACGCACACACACACACACACACACACACACACACACACACACACAGAGAAACGCACATACAATGAGAAACACACACACATCTGGGGGACTGTAGTGTGAGTGACACAGACACAAACATGTCCCCTACAGAGATCCACAGCACAGGGGGGTTCTGCCTCAACACCCCCCACCAGGCAGAGCTGGGTAGGTGGGGGGTTGGGACCTAAGGGGGGGTGTTGTCTGGAAGGTTGGGAGAGGAGGACCACATCTCTACGGAGGGGAAATCAGGTCACTGCACACACACACACACACACACACACACACACAGAAGAGTAGGAGGAGAATAAGGGGAAGGGGAGCATTGTTACTGTTACGTTGACTTGGGGCCGTACAGGCATAGCGAGCTGACTGACTGGCTGCAGGCTAGACATAAACACAGGACCACTTCAGCGTCTGTACACACAGCGGCCAGAGGGCCGGGCTAGTGACGGGTAAACAGGACACAGGGATAGTTCAAACATCAATGTTTGGGCTTTGTGTGTGGGCACGGTACTGTTTATGGCAGAGAGCTGTCAGAGGGCATGGAGGCCTGGAGGCGTAGGGTTCTACGGAGCAGCTACACGGTAGAGCCTCTTGCTCCCCCTGCAGTTCACCTTATGAACTGCGATTACTATTTGGATGGACAATGTGTGTGATTTAATACGGTTGGTGTGTGGTGATGGGAAGACCTGCGGTGATTTTCAAGGTGATGTTTAAGCTCCTGGTGCTCAGTCTGTCTGTGTGTGTGTGTGTGTGTGTGTGTGTGCGTTCAGTATACCCTATTCCTCACCGCCTCCTGGATCTCGCAGCGGAAGACGTGGATGCGGAAGATCTCGGCATTGTAGTGGCTCTCTGTGAAGGCGAAGCAGTCGCTCTCGGGGGTGCCGTCGTGGCCGCGCACGCAGAACAGGATCTTGTAGATGGGGTAGTTGGCGATCTCTGTGCTCGTCTGGGGGTCCAGCAACCTGCAGTTAAAGCCGAGATGCGAAGTTTGGAGTGTCATACAATTGAAGGCATTTTGGCCTTTAGCAAACAGACAGACAACATGTTTGTAACACACACACACACACACACACACACACACACACACACACACACACACACACACACACACACACACACACACACACACACACACACACACACACACACACACACACACACACACACACACACACACACACACACACACACACACACACACACACACACACACACACACACACACACACACACACACACCAGAAGCTATAAACACACTGTGTATAATAATAATCTGGTGGGTTCACTCTGTATGGAGAGTCTAAATTGTTCTGTCTACACACACGCACGCACGCATGCCACCCGAGATATCTGTGTTAAACGTAGGACCCTGACCTGACGGTGCCCTCGGAGACCCCGGGCACGGAGAGGGTGACGTCCAGAGGGACCTGGCACTGCCCGCGGAGGATGCTCATCATCCTCAGGGCCTCCACCTCGCTGCGGGGGGCGTTGACCGAGGCGCAGCCCAGGTAGGTCAGCTTACTGAACACCACGCTGTCCTCGTCAGGGATGGGCGTGCTGGGGCTGCCCTCCGATGACGACTCGTCTGCTGTGTGTGTGTGTGTGTGGGGGGGGGTGGGGTCACACAAGGACGGGGGAGGGGGGGGGGGGTTAGACAAGCAGGAGAGACTTACAGTATAATGAGTGTATACATTTTGTTTGTTTGGTGTGTACGGTCCCAGAGGGAATCAACCCGAGTGTTGCTAGCGCCATGCTCTACAACTGAGCCACACAGGACCTCCCCTCCCCTCCCCTCCCCTTACAACCTGGAATCCAAACCTGGTTTCATTCTTTTGTGTGTGTATGTCATTGTGACCTGGCTCTGACAGCAAAGTCAACAGTCACAAGGCAGAGGGGAAGCATCCTGAAGTGATGGTAACATCGTACCATATACAGACGGTAACTCACCACGGTACGACCGCTCATTCAGCTCGCTTTCTTGGGCGGTCTGAACGGGCAGCACCATCTCCACTTTGGCCTGGGGGCTAGGGGGTGCGGGGTCCGTCTGGGACGGCGATACAGCCGTGGTGGGGGGACCATGGTCCCCCCCGCCTGCTTGGTCCAGTCCGACCCCGCACACCTGCTCGGCCACAGACGGGTCCATCAGAACATCCTCCAGCTCCCTCTGTAGCTGCTGCTCACTGCCGTTCCCCACGATCTGCCGTCACACACACACACACACGCACACACACACACACACACACACACACACACAGACATGGACACGGAGACATGGACACACAGACATGGACACACACACGTGGTCAAAATACAAGGTTCATTATTTGCTGAAGAATGACCTCTCCTTTAATAACTTATATCCATAGATAATCAACACTATAATCAACACTATATAAACAATCATCAAAGCAGTCTTGCTTGGTCCAATAAAATGCCTTGACCTTTAGGCAAATGGTATACTGCTGCAACATTTCACGTTGATCTGTAGATTTAGTGATTTGCGTATTTAGTGCTGAATTAAGAGGGAGACGGGAGGGACCCGTCAAACCTGAGGTGGTGATTGTGGTGAGTAACCGATTCCTTAATTATGCTTATCAGTGATTAGTAGGTGAATTTAGCACGTGGATTAAAATTCTAATACGTGAATTAAATTCTTGCAGATCACCAGAGGTGGGTCGACAAGTGTCTGGAGACAACTGCTGTACTGGTATACTTACAAACTGTTGGCTATCTGAGACTGGAAAGACAAAGCTGTCAGAGAGCGTCTATGGTCTTGGCCTCTCCCTTAAAGCTAACAGGCTATCTAGGAGAAACACATTAGCCGAACACAATCTCACTGCACGGTGAGAGAAAGGCCAAGCGAAGCCTGCCCCTGACCGTACGGCTGCGATAGCAGGGAGCTGCAGACAGGACTGTTGTTTAATTGGCTCCCACGGGACAGTGAAGGCAGCAAAGCATAGTCCCTGGGCCTCGTGCTGCCTGCGGCAGCGTCCTAACGCCACGGGGCAGCAGGGGGCGCTGTTGAGGGGTAGTTGGAGGCATGGGGTCTGGGGTCAAGGGGCCTGGGACTAGAGTTGACAACTAGGCCTAGGAGCTAACATCCCTGCACCAGGGCCAGCGGCATACATGTCCCGACAGCGTTTTAAACAGGACAAAGCTAACAGGCCATCAGTCATTCAACAGCCAATCAGAGTACACAAAGGAGCATAGAGCACAGACAGTGTCACCACATCATCACAGCACAGAGGGAGAGGAAAGAGAGAGTGAAGGAGAGGACGAGAGAGAGAGAGAGAGAGAGAGAAACTGACCTTAAAGCTGACCCCTTCCTCAGAAATCACCTGCGTAACAAACAAGACGTTTTAGACAAACCCTTTTCTACACAAACCCTCTTCACCTAACTGTGGGGGCTCAGGGGGGACAGAATGGAACAACAACAGGGAGGAAATATCAGGAACCTGAATGACTTTACAACAAACATAGGTGTGTGTGTGTGCAATGTGATGTCTGTTATAACAGTAATGTGTACCGTACAGTAAGCTAGACATATCCTCTGTCTGGACTATATCTAAGCATACAAATTGACCAGCCTGGCTAAGCGCTAGCTGTGGGGCATCACACTCTGCTAGCGCCATCTGCTGGCACATTTAGAGCACTACAGCCTTGGCAGAAGTACAAGGTCCGGAGAGACACAGAACAGTACACCATTGAAGCTGGCGATGTTTTGACGTGTGAGCCAATCACTTATGCAAATCCCAGCACCTGACATGAAATGGAAAGGACGTGACAGTGATGGAGGGGGGAGGGGATGGGGGGGCGTGACGGTGTGTGTGACCACCTATTCCCAACAATGACAGGAAAAACTATTCTTAGACGAAATACAGAGGGAAGGATAACAGCGGGATGGGACTGTGTGGAGTAAGAGTGAAAGTGAGCCTGGGGAGAGAGAGAGAGAGAAATGGATCCCTTAATGGACAATACTGAGAGAGGAAAGGGGGGGGGGAGGGAGGGAGAGAGAGAGAGAGAGAGAGAGAAAGAGAGAGAGAGAGAGCCCTTAATGGACTAAAACCACCACCTAGACCACAGCTGAGAGAGCACCACGGGGTGAATGGCCTTGAGGAGGAGAGTGAGAGTGTGTCTGTGTAACTCGACCCCCCCCCCCCCCCCCCCCTCCCCATAAGAGAGGCACAGGATGGTAGCTTTTTTTTTAGAATTAGAAAATGGTTGAGTGGCTCAAAACCCAGCCGTTGTCCACCCTGGAAACTAGCAACATAGCCACTGCAGGCATGTGCAGAGTTTTGTCAGTGATAGGTTTCATATTTCACAATACACAGTACATGCGTATCGGCAATTATTCACGAGGGCAGAAGATCTCTTCAGACTGCTCATGTGCACGGCAGTCACCCTCCTTAAATGAAGTCTTTTTCGGTCTAACATGCTCCACTCTGTGGCCGGAAAAATATCGTAAGACCCTGGACTTTACACACGTTTTGCACAAATCAATAAGGACACTTTTTTTTGTTCGTTTCCCCAGCATTGAAAATCATCCAGCCCGATCCTTATGTTTCCACACAGACTGCGGACGGAAATGGATGCCGTGTGAACCCTCTGGCTCCTCCTATCTCTGTGACGGCGGTTAGCTGAGGCTCCATCCTGCATCTCTGCCCTCAGCAGAAGCAGCATCCTCTCCTCTCCTCTCCTCTCCTCTTAATGGGAAGATTGAGCTCTGTATTGTGACTGGCCCTGTGAAACAACAGTCTCCCCTTCCACCCCCCCCCCACCCCCACCCCCCAACGTTGAACCCTGCACAGACCCACAAACGGTACGAACAGGATGTGATATCACAGTATTTTTCTCCACAGGACCACACAACAACAGAACAGGCGAATGGCAGGGGGACAAACAAGTGTGTTACAGAGGAGGTAGGCAAGTCAGTGAGGAATGTGTCCAAAAAAAGCTCAAAGCATGGAATGGGATTGGCTAGGACGGCATGAGAGTGAGTGTGTTGGCAGCAGGGGATGTTTTTCAAGGGGAGGGGGGAAATCGTTTTAGTCAAGTGGGCGGGTTATGACGCTAGCATTCCAAAAACTACTGATTGAACGCTACTGGTCGGAAAAGGGCAGACATGTCTGCTCCTAATAGGATGTTCTTACCTGTCCATCAGCCCACTGATTGAGGCTTTGACATACAGGTAAGTTGCCTGTGTGTACTAAGCGATAGGCTGCTGCTACTACTACTACTACTGCTATTACTACTACTACTACTACTTTTACTGCTACTACTACTACTTTTACTGCTTCTACTACTACTACTACTACTACTACTCCTACTACTCCAGTGGTTATCCATATCAACCCAGTCAGAGCTCTGTCCACTCAGGCACTCATCTTACCTTCAGTCCCGTCTTTTCGTCATCGCTACCGTTATTAGTGGAGGAGGGCGTCTCGTCCCCCAGCCGGGACACCAGCACAAAGTCCTCACTGTTCAGCGTGGACACTGAGTCGGAAGACACGCTAATTTTCCCGACCGAAGCCTTGTCATCCATGACTGCTAAACCAAGCCAGGCTCATGAATGAGGGGGAATGAGTAAAATCACCTAGGAAAAAAAGAAAGGAATACAAACAAACAAACAAACAAACAAACAAACAAAAAAAGAAAAGTCATGGTGAAATGAAATCGTGAATAAGCATTTAAACCCAGATACGTTTCAGTAGAAAGGGTAGGCTAGTTTTGGGACATGTTCACAGCTGTCTAGCGTGTGCCTCTGGAGGACTTCTCTCATACAGGTAACGGCATAGGAGGCAGAGTTTGCAATGGTGCAGTTACATATAAGAACCTGCGGAGGGCGACAGTGTGCAGGTGCTGTTGACAGACGAGGAAAGGGCATTGAGTTTGAGAGAGAGAGAGACAGAGAGAGAGAGAGAGAGAGGAGGGGGACGCAAGAGGGGAAGAAGTGGAAGAGTAGAGACAGAATGAGTGAAGAGAAAAGGGAAAACGAGAGAGAGAGAGAGAGAGAGAGAGAGAGAGAGAGACTGAGACGGAGACGGAGTAAACGAACGAGAGACAGAAAAACAAGCTAGAGGAGAAGAAGAGAAGAAGAGAAGAAGAGGATTGACCTGTTTCAAGTAGAATAACGCCGTTCATCTGCATCAGAGTACGGTGGTGCAATGTAGGCTAAAAGCCATGGTGAAGCATGGACTCAGAGAAGGAGAACAGGCCAATGTGTGACTGTGAATGGGATGTGAGTGGGAGCCGGGGCCTGGGAGAATGTGCACTCCCATTACACATCCACGGTCCAATGCAAAAACACCATTCATCTCCATGGCGATATTCAAAAGTGAACCCAAATGACTGACTGACTTGACTCTTTTGAAACGGGTTACTGGCTCTCCCCCCAAAATGTCTGAACGCTATCGTGCGATTCTGGAAGCGGAAATATACGCAAGTCACAAAGTTTCTTGGTGAGCACGAGCTTACTTCAGAGCTGTTCCCTGATGAACCACCATTTTGATTCCGCAGAGTCTAGAAAACAATAAAAGGCTCTGTGTAACGTTTGACACGAGCCTTTTTCTCACGCAGGGCTAACATGGCTGACTACTCTTACAGGAAGAGCCGCGAGGGAGGAGGAGGGAAGGACAGAGATATGCCAGGTCCTTACAGGAAGAGAGAGAGGGGGGGGGGGAGGGGGGGAGAGAGAGAGGGGGGGGGGGGGGGGGAGAGAGAGAGAGGGAGCAAGAGATATAGAGAGAGAGAGAGAGAGGGAGAGCGAGAGAGAGAGAGAGAGAGAGAGAGAGAGAGAGACAGAGAAGGGAAGGTGCCAGTGTGTAACAGGAAGAAAAGAGCAACAGGCAGTTTTGGCAGCGGGTCAAAACCATAGAGGCTATTTTTGGATCCTTCCCCCTCCCAACAATGGAGGAATAAGAGGAACAAACATGGAAGCACACAAAGGCCCCACGGTTGTTCCACATAGAATGACTGAAATATTTGTCGATTTCAATCACCTTTTCAACTAGGCTTTTCTTTTGTATATGACACAGTTGCTAACCTAGGAACAGCTAGGCCTATGCTATGCTAAACAACAGTAAGCCTACTACCCCTTCAGTGAAAACAGGCTAGCTCAGCTACTCAAGTCAGTAGTTAGTACACACTTGTCCAAACCAGACTACTGATATGTCTTTAAGATAAAGCCCATGATTCCATGTGTGGTGTTGTTTTTCCGCTTTGTTGCGGAAACGTGCAGGCTTGCAGAGTCGAGTGACGGGTTTTGTGGGTGTGAGGGATGACGTCTGGCAGGAGCCTACGGTGGGAAACACACAGACAAACCACCCTGCCTTCTGTTTCAGCACTCCTGTATGGGTCTGATTACTATCTGACCTCTGGGTGT
>NC_139659.1:19627448-19637448 GCF_951799395.1 Argentina silus | reverse complement strand
CAGGAGTGTCAGCCCTTTGGATGGAGCCTACCCTCAACAGCATGCCTGTGACACACCTACTGGAAGACCCACCAGCAAGAAAGACCAAGTGGCGTGCTGCTTCAGTACACTAGCCATAGGCCAATGTGTCTGCAAAACAAAACAAAACAAGACAGGTGTCCATCATCCAGGACAGGTTCTCCAGGTGAGTGCAGTACCTGACCTGCCCTGGCCTGGCCTGGCCTGGCCTGGCCTGCTAGTTCAGCAGGTTCAATAGGTCCAACTAAGTCTGGGAAAGTTCTCTGGAAATATGGACTTCCTCCCGCTACCCTGCCTTTCCTCTGCGTCCCGTCAATAATGTCCTGTCAAAACACTGCAGACATCCTACTCTTGGCTTGAGTCATGTACCTGGTGGATTAACACATTTATTGTGAAGCAAACTAGTTGCACAAGGGAAATGACAGAAATCCTGCCTGGCATTCGAAACTTGGCTAACACACACACTCCCCACAACAACTCCAACTGTTCAAAGACAAGAACTTTCCCCCCGCTGAAAGAATAGGCTGCAATACAAATATTTATATAACGTTCACAATAGCGAGGGTGTGACTAACAGTTGTGTTGGTGTTTCAGGTGAAGGGGGGGGGGGGGGGAAACCTGTACTGTGTTACCATGACTACAGCTATTCATCACTGAGTTCTCCCTTTTAAACGACAGGAGCGCAAATAGTAGCATTAGCCCTTTGATACGGGGATGAGCATTGGATAGATCTATGTTGTCCTGGTGGTCAATGGTCAATCACACACACACACACACACACACACACACACACACACACACCCCCCCCCTGCTTTCCTTTCACGTCATATCTACCGCTATGTTACATCTGACAGTTTGTTACACCAGGGCAGTAGGGGGTAAACCAGCCATCTATGTACCCAGCTAGGCTCTGCCCAAAGCCGTGTCTCACGTCATGTTGACAGCCAGGTGAGATCTAGTATCTGAGATTATGTAATTACATCAGTGGATGATACATGTTCAGTATAATGCAAGCTGACAGTGACAGCCCCCATGCTAGCTAACCCGTGCGTAGCTAGCTGGCACGGTAGGATCATGAAAGGTCCGCAAAACCGACCAACACCAAACTAACATTATTTGGCAATTCTTGGAAGTGGTAGCGAGATAGGTGACTTTCTCAGATTAAGATACCTACCGACTACTAGGGTAAAGATTCTAACAATTAAAACGTCGTCGAGGTAATGTGGCTAGCGACGCTAACTGACAGCTCCAACAAAATCCAACTTCTTGGCGCATGATTTGATGCCGCAAAGGTTAGCTTCATTTGTTCATGACATAGCTAACATTAGCTAAGAACAGTATGTGTAGGAAAATGACAGCATTATCGACCTCTGGTAATTAGCTTCAAACATGACTTGAAAATTCTGCAAAAACGTTTGCTTGGCCTAATAGTGATGAACAAGCCTTTATACGACGTTGGGTGCTATTGGTCGTCCAGTCAGCTAGCTAGCTAGCTAGCTAGCGAGCTAACGAGACAATTCTACATTCAAATAGACTAATTGTCCTCTGAGGAGAGGGCAACCCACTTAATCATTGACCATAGAAGACGCATAGAAGTGTCGAAAAGCTTACCTGTATCCACAATAGTATTTTATTCCAAAAACGGTTGACATAACATTGCACAAGCTTGCTACATCTGAAACAGTATTCAGGCTGTAAACACAACCCAAGCCCACTGCAACTGCGCATGCGCACGCCCCTCCTTTGATTGTGCGAGGAACAGCACTGCCACAACCAGAAGGCGGCGATTGAGGATAGGGTACCGTTATGACTTATGATTATGTTATTGACATATTATTACATTGCCATTTCATTCAGAATTCCTGCTGAAAAGTAGCCTATACAGTATGTGTAAAAGATTATATGAATTAGTTAAACATTGGTTTCTGATGAGGACACACTGAGTGTCCATGAAATATCCAAATTGATGGCAAAACAATGATATGGATTACATCATTTTGCATCCAGAAACATTGCAGATGAATCCCAATTGCATCTGATCCTCTGTATCTGGAGATCCATGTGGTGACAGCCTCTGTATCCAAACAAGGCTTAGGAAAAGTATGTATGTCTGGTGGCTATCTGATTCATGGGGCCTAACTCTGATGAAACAACTTGTTCATCATAATGAGGAATTGGAGGGTGAATGTGCATTGTGTCGGAATCAAATTACAGGTTTTAGTTTTACAACACCATTGTTATATGTTACGCCCTAGATCTTCCTGTCAGGACTTGTTTCATCATGTTCCAGGAGGAGGAGTGTGAAATGTTACCAGAGCAACCATTTCCCTCTCTTCCCCAAATCCACCTCTCCATGCATGATTAGCCTTCTATGTGTTTGTCTGTCTTTATGATCAGAATAATACTTACCAGTAGGCCTATACCGTATTTGAATGATAAAAATGCCCTCTTCTTCTCTGGGGTATTATCTTTGTACAAATCTGTAACTGTCTGCTTTACAGTCATGATATTTGAGTTACAGAATATAGATTTATTGCAAAAAACTGAAGTGTGATTTTACATTTTTACATTTATGCCATTTAGCAGACGCCTTTATCCAAAGCGACTTACAACAGATTTGTTCATTTGATTCCATTTGTCAGTGTAGTGTAATGATTTAAGCTGACGATCTGTGGTGTGTGTACTTAAGTTGAAAACACCTCAAACAGATTGGTGCCATGTCCCTTTATTTGGTTGATTTGAGTTTGACTAAATGTTCTTTTCATTTTAAAATATAACACTGTGAAAGTCATTGGTCTGGAGAATATGTGGAGGAACTATCATACTAACTAAATTGGTTACAAGGATATGCAGTATTATGACATTATTCTGTAGTTTATCACACTACTTCAAAAGACCAGCAGGTGGAGCCATGATGTCAAACACTCATGTGATCAGAGGTTCACAAAGTGTGTTGTTGTTATTGTTGTTGTTGTTGTTGTATAAAGTATTTTTTTAATTGAATTGAATCAACACGGAGACACACAGTTTCATTATCTGTTTTTCATTTATTGTAGCATGCAATTTCAGGTACTGAAATCTCCCTCTGTTTCCACCTGCCTGTTCCATATAGGAGAGAATTGCCTGGCCAAGCTGTAAGTGCAAGAGCAAATAGGAGACAAAACTAACACTACAGTTGGCCACATCCACATACATGAGATCAGACCAAATCCTGTCTTGCATTGCCATAAGCAAAAGGGAAACCTTTCACGGGTGGTATTTCAAAAGAAATAAATGGAATACATATTATTCATGAGGGCATTTTTATACTGTCTCTACAGAGTTTCCTCATTCTGAAACATTATTATGTCCCTACTGTGTATCAATATTCAAATATCTGATTACATGTTGTATAAATGAGCAGTACAGTAGCTCCATCTAACGATGGTGCCGGCTGTATACAATGACGGATGTGTACCATCATTTATTTCATTTACATTTCAATCGAACAATAGATTTGCAAAGAAAATGTCTAATACAGACATAAATATTTAAACATCAGTTCTGTCATAGTTGCACAGTTAACAAACAGGCTTTGTTTTCCATATAAGACCATTCTTGGCTAACTTTTACGATTCAGCAAATTTTCAAAATTCAACTGAAGAAGCAGACTTCTATTCAGAGAAAAATACCACAACAACAACCAAAGATGGTGGTAATAATAATTATAATTAGAATAATTATTAATAATAATATCAATATCAATAATAATAATAATAATAATAATAATAATAAAAAGCATTTCAGAAGCAAACGTTAAATGCTGCAGGCAAACTACAATACTTGGCGTGGCCACACAGTGGGCATGTGCAGAACACTTACAGCGCTGGGTGTGTTGTATCACAACTACAGAATCATGTACTCCTTCGCCATAACAAGAGGGACTGCATGCATGCATGACTGGGGGGTATAGGGGGTACACTGTCTAGGTAAGAACATTTGGCAGTGATGTGGTGGAAAGTGCAGTGTGATTCATCATTACAGCACTGCTTCATAGACACCGGAAACAGGGTATTCTATAACTTCAAATACTGTTCTTATTGTGCCCAACCCCTTCCCACAACGGTAATAATACCAATGTTGGTATTGAAACAAAAATGAAAAGAAACATTGCAAAATGATCAATCCCTCCTTGCACACATTTATGTGATGAAAAGTTACAGCAAAAAAATAATGCAAATATGTGCACTCCCCCATATCAGTGTTGAAGATGCAATCAGTAGCTTAGCAACAGAAAGTCCTCCCTGAGGGACGCAGAGACTGGGCTATAGCACTCCCTGTTGGAATAAACCTGAACTACAAGAGGCAGAGCAGGCTGGAGTCAGAACACTTATCTTCAACTGGACCAAGGACTACGCTTTAAGGGACCTATGTCTTTACCCTGGATATACTGATTCCATAAACAACCCAGTACAGTGTAAAAACAATAGACACGTATTGAGCACCCAATAATGAACTCAAGTGATTGTACACAACATGGCACTAAAACGACTTCTTGAGTGACGCTGTAAACAGGTACAGTAGAACAACACATATTGGTGGGTAATAATACTTATAGATCAAAGATCATGAGCAGTTAAATCTTCGGATCAAGGCTGAAAGAGGGATTACACAATATGTCGGAGAGAGAGCAAGCTCCCTCTGTCTTTACAGTGCGGGTGTTAAGGTTGAGGAACCACTGATCAATCTGTGGCTAACATGAGCTTGTCTGCCTCCTTTCAGATGTAAAAAAATAAACCCTATTATAAATAGGAGAGTTTTCCTAAGTGCTGTAACACATAGCATCACCCAAATCTCTTTACCCCCCTCAGGAGAAGACAGCAAACAGAACGTTTCAGTGCACAAAACTGCTGTAAAATAACACTGATCCATTCGGGCATCCAATGCATGACCATCAATAACAGACCAGTGATGGACCGCATCGGTTGACTAAGCAGGAAAAATCTTGCTCAAACGTGAACATAGACAGATGGATTGGTTTCATTTCTTTAAAAAAATGATGACCAAAATAAAAAGAGAGATAGATCCTGATACAAAATATTTCGACAAACAACTTCACGGAAGTTAGCAATGCTTCAAAGGAAACAAAAAAAAAACGAAATGTTTAAAACGTTAGAGCAGAGACGAAACAAGACAGCGTGAACGAAAAACAAGATCCACCTGATGTCCTTCTGAGCCTCTGTTGAACAGGCTATGTATGAGCTTGATAAACCAAACCAAAAAGAGCTGACACAACCATTGTACATGTCTGTAAATGCCATGTGATTCCAGTGCACCGAAAATGTAATACATTAGAATTTCAGGTTATATATTAGATCAGTAGATCAGTAGGATTCAAGCACACTGGGAGCACTTACACATATGACAGCAAGCAATATGATGTTTCCAGATCAGTACTGTACGAGTCATTCTGATAAGTGTGCTGTATGTGGATGTTACTGAAATGTTTAGTACTGTTGATACATGTTACACTTGTTAACCAGTGGTTGCCATGCAACAACACTCCATGGTTGAGTCTAGCTTGAAACATCTAAAAAAGAAAGGCCACAATTGTGTGTGTGTGTGTGTGTGTGTGTGTGTGTGTGTGTGTGTGTGTGTGTGTGTGTGTGTGTGTGTGTGTGTATATATGTGTGTGTGTGTGTGTGTGTGTGTGTGTGTGAGTGGTACTACTATATCAGTGAGCCATCTGATAGGACGTTATGAATCACTTCGCCTTGATTTTCATCCATGAAATGCATGACACCAACAGAAATGAATGACTCTGTGTTCAAGCTAATACTGACAAGGTTAGAAAGACTGACATGTATATAAGATGGATGACAGTTGGATGAGAGAAAAGCATATCAAGCATACGGTCTAGAACAACGGAGTTGTTAGCATCATCATTACATCCTGCTAATCTTTACCCTCTATATTCGTGCTATGCCAGCAGAGGTCACAATTACCCTCCGATGGTATGGCCTACAAACATTAGCAAAGATTCAATATTCTTAGCACTATCCTTTCAAAAGTGAAGACTTGGAATTTTCGACATGCAAATATCATTCCTATGACTACAGATACATAGTATTGTATTGTTTTCAATAGTGTCAACAGATACTGATAGTATTTACGCCATAGTGCTGAGCACCTCTGTTAACAACTACTGTACGTGTTGATTGTAAACATTTTAGAACTAACAAATAGAAGCCTATTGGACGCAATCTCAAGCATTAAGAATTGTCTTAAGCTTTGAATGCTTTCAGTGCACCTAACTTTCAATCCTCTGAAGAATAATGCTCCCTCGTTTTGGTGCTGATGTAAGTGAGAACCACATGACAGAAGCCTACTCTACAGTATGGAGGCTTGAGGGCAGGCTGACAGTCATGTGACTCAGGATGATGAAAGGCATGTCTCAGAATCATCATCATCCCTACAGGCAGTGGAGAGCACACTCAAACACATGATTAAACAAAAAAACAACAACAACAACAACAACAACAAAAACCACAAACAAAAAGAAACAGTGAATCGCAACAGCTGAAGACCCTTGATGACGTGAGAAAAGAGGAAATAGGACGATGAAGGCTTGTCTGTTTGTTGTTGTGAGAGTGTGTGTCTGTGAACTAAAAGTCTCTCTTCGTCTCGTTTTCATTTATTTCGGGAAGCGACAGTACCTTGTGGTCTAAGGAGTGTGTGTGTGCCCTCTGACTGGTTGGTGAGACCTACTGATGATACAGCCACAACCCTAGGATGTTACAGGTGTTAGCAAGCAGCATGGCGCTAGCTGGCTAACTGGGGCCTGGAGGACAGTGTGGGGGTGGGGGGTCGGGGTTGGGGGGACGTCTCTGCCCTCTCAGCTCCCGTTGAGCAGCATCTCAGGCCCCGTGGTGGGGCGGGAGTGGGCTGTGTCACCCAGCCTCGGGGGTCCCGTCCTCAGCATCAACTTCCCCATGCTGAGGCCCCCTGAGCCCAGCCCTCCTGGGGACAAGGACTTCCTGGAAGACAGGAACATAAAATGGGATCAGTTAAAAAGTGGTTTGTTTGAGTCAGTTCCATTCAGTCTTGTTTGTTTGTCAAAACACCAAAAAGGAAAGTGACCCTTTAACATCAAATGAACTTGAAGAAGGTTCTATCTCTCCACATTCAGTTCCTCTGCTGGTCTGTATGTTGTTTACCCTACCAGTCAACCAGTGGAGGCTGGTAGAGGTAGAAATTGGTGGACGGGCTCATTGTAATGCATGGAATGGTAAGAGGAATGGTATCAAACGATTTCTACCTCCACCAGCCTTCCATGCAGACAACTCACCTAAATGCCATCTTCTTCAGCAGATGGGCCTCCATCTTGTCTGGTGACAGCTTGTCTGTCTGAGTCCTCTGGGGTTCGTTGCTGGGAGGGGTGAGGTGGCGGGGGTCGTGGGGGTGTGCACTCAGCTCAAGAGACTCCTGTCACATCAAGACAAAACAGTTAGTCAACGAATAGATAAGAAAGTTATACTGTAGCTAGGTTCAGGTAGCATGCAGTGACATGATAAGTTAGACAAATCGCTAAGAGAGAGAGTATTATATAAGTATTATATTTATAAGAAATCCGATAAAACAATATATCAGACCCATTTTGTGCCATTGCGCCACATTACAGATCACACACATCCTCACTGTGAGGGGGGACAGATGCCCATGATCTAAGGCTGCACCTCAGACTTGTTGTCCTGCAGGTCGGCCTCCTCCATGTCCAGAGCGGAGAGCTCCAGCTCAATGTCTCTGTCCGGCTCGCTCTCCACCGTGTCCTTACAGTAGTCTGCAGCAGCGGCCTTCTCCTCCCCGCTGGTGGACCTCCGGCGGGCGTGATGCAACTCAGAGACAATCAGCTGATCGCTGTACAGAACACACAGTAGCAACTGTTATAGCATGTACTGTATATTGTATGAGGGAAGAGGCAGCAGTGTGAAGTCCTACTGTAATCAAAGGGTCCATTCACTGCTGAGACATTGTTATGTAGCTAGCTGCCCTACGTTTTGACTGAGGAATACACTGTAGCAATAAAACTATACTCCACTGATGACAAGCAAGACAACAGCAAGTTGAGCTACAGTATCTTACCAATATTGTCTCTGTTCATCTGAAAATGTACAAATGATACTATGCCATGCTGCCGCCATATCTTTGTGTTACAGGTGATGCAGAGACAGTAGACATGACTTGAGGAGAACAGAGGACCAGATTCGACCCCATTTCAATCACCACAAAGGCAAGCCTGTAAGTCAGAGAGGCTTTACCAGAGAACGTGAGCAGGCAAACAACAAGCTCACAGCCTGCTCTATTTATAGTCTGAGAAAAGGGAACTGACTGCAGCACAATGAGAGAAGAGGAGGAGGTGGAGGAGGAAGAGGAGGAGGTGGAGGAGGAGGAGAGGGAACAGAGAAGCAAGCTGAGAAAACAACACCTCCTACACAGTCATCATCACCAGCTAGTTTCCCGCATAACGTTAAAGGAGAACCTCTGAGTTTAACAACCAAGGTGTGTCATGTGGAAATGGCTCTGTGTGCACAGTTGCTATAGGGTGAATATCTGATGTAGAGGAGCTGATGTTTTACAATGGACCCTGGCAGGCTATGACTAGTCCATTGGGGTTGCAGAACTTCGCAAGTCTACTGGCATCTCAAGGCTATATTCCGGTTTTATTGACAATATTTGATCAGATTCAGCAGACCTGGACAAGCTCAGTTCACATAGCCTAGTTAAAGGTGAGGAAAGTGGATAGACAGATAGATGTGTACCTCTCCAGGAAGCTGGAGTGGCTGGATGAGTCTGACCCTCTGGAGCTCCACCTGTAGTCACCATGACTGATATGTGGACCATAGTCTGTAATATAGAAATAAGAACATTCAAACAACCTAAAATAAACATTGGAACAACATGATTAACACAATGCATTTTCCCCACACTCACACGGGAGAAACCAAATATAAACATTTGAACAGCATTATCTCAGCCTTCACAATAAAGTGTGCGTTTAACACAAGAGAGCTTTGCAGTTAATCCGGGAAGCATCGCAGCACAGCCTTGACGGGGGATGAAAGCAAACCACTCATTTATATTCACTCTTATCTCCCCCACATGGAAAAAGGATTCAGCTCTTTGTGCTGACGAGCAGTTGGTCTGAGCACTCCACCTCTCTGGAAGCAGCGCTTCTGAGGAGACCTACTTTCATCTCCGTCTTCAGTTAAAACCCACAGTCAATTACAATAAAATGAAATGAACATGAATAAAGACTTTGATGGATTATCATTTAACTAGGAAAGGAAATGTATTCTTTGTAATACTTGGTGTAGTTTGGTATTTTTTTTTATTTTTTTTATTTTGTATTTGTATATATTGTATTCTATTACTATCTATACAACTATTCTACATGTATCTCATAATGATAAAAAACAAACATCTGCTGATAAAATCAATGGTACAGTATATGTCTGTTTTACTGCTAAAGTACTGCAAAGTAGCCTAAAAGGCAACATACTGTATGACATTGCATGTGTGACCTGTGTTTCCTCCGCCCCCTCTCCTCCTTACCTCTGAAGTTGATGGGGGTGGTGCTGGCGCTGCCCTGTGAGGCCGTAGCCTGGACCGGGTCGGTGGTGTGGTACCCCGTGCGGGAGGCGCGGGAGATGGCGCCCCATTTGGAGATGATAGGACCCTCTCCGAAGGGTATGATGGGGTCCTCCTCTTTCAGACGACGGTAGGGCTCGAATGTGTGCAGCCAGCGCTTCCCTCCACCGCTCTCCACTTCCTGGAAGACACACAATTGTCATTGGGAGTAATTCATGTTCATATAATTGTAATAATAATAATAACAATATATGCCAATTTAGAAGACACTTTTATCCAAACTAACAGTTCGGTGAGTGCATCATCATTTTGTGTTGTGTCATCAGGAATTTTACAGCAGTGTATTGTGTGTGAT